>NC_056730.1:486275227-486377727 GCF_019279795.1 Protopterus annectens | reverse complement strand
TACTACTGTAAATGGTACATTTGAGAGTACCATTGTTCTGACAGCTAACTGTATACTTGTCTGAGGTTGTGTTGAGTTACTACTACTGTAATTGGTACTTTTGAGAGTACCTAGTTCTGACAGCTAACTGTATACTTGTCTGAGGCAGTGTTGAGTTATTTCTACAGTAACTGGTACATTTGAGGGTACCTAGTACCGACAGCTAACTGTATACTTGTCTGAGGAAGTTTTGAGTTATTACTACTGTAACTGGTACATTTGAGGGTACCTAGTTCTGACAGCTAACTGTATACTTGTCTGAGGCAGTGTTGAGTTACTACTACTGTAACTGGTACATTTGAGGGAACCTAGTTCTGACAGCTAACTGTATACTTGTCTGAGGCTGTGTTGAGTTACTACAACTGTAACTGGTACATTTGAGGGTACCTCTTTCTGACAGCCAACTGTATACTTGTCTACTGTAGGGTTGAGTTACTACTACTGTAACTGGTACATTTGAGGGTACCTAGTTCTGACAGCTAACGGTATACTTGTCTGAGGTACTGTTAAGTTACTACTACTTTAACTGGTACATTTGAGGATACCGAATTCTGATGGCTAACTGTATACTTATCTGAGGCAGTGTTGAGTTACTAGTACTGTAACTGGTACATTTGAGGGTACCTAGTTCTGACAGCTAACTGTATACTTGTCTGAGGCAGTGTTGAGTTATTACTACAGTAACTGGTACATTTGAGGGTACCTAATACCGACAGCTAACTGTATACTTGTCTGAGGAAGTTTTGAGTTATTACTACTGTAACTGGTACATTTGAGGGTATCTAGTTCTGACAGCTAACTGTATACTTGTCTGAGGCAGTGTTGAGTTACTACTACAGTAACTGGTACATTTGAGGGAACCTAGTTCTGACAGCTAACTGTAAACTTGTCTGAGGCTGTGTTGAGTTACTACAACTGTAACTGGTACATTTGAGGGTACCTATTTCTGACAGCCAACTGTATACTTGTCTACTGTAGGGTTGAGTTACTACTACTGTAACTGGTACATTTGAGGGTACCTAGTTCTGACAGCTAGCGGTATACTTGTCTGAGGTACTGTTAAGTTACTACTACTGTAACTGGTACATTTGAGGATACCGAGTTCTGATGGCTAACTGTATAGTTATCTGAGGCAGTGTTGAGTTACTAGTACTGTAACTGGTACATTTGAGGGTACCTAGTTCTGACAGCTAACTGTGTAGTTGTCTGAGGCAGAGTTGAGTTACTACTACTGTAAATGGTACATTTGAG
Organism: Protopterus annectens; assembly: GCF_019279795.1. Taxonomy (NCBI): domain Eukaryota; kingdom Metazoa; phylum Chordata; order Ceratodontiformes; family Protopteridae; genus Protopterus; species Protopterus annectens. The sequence continues at coordinate 486,376,437 of NC_056730.1, read as the reverse complement.
AGTACCTAGTTCTGACAGCTAACTGTATACTTGTCTGAGGCAGTGTTGAGTTACTACTACTGTAACTGGTACATTTGAGGGAACCTAGTTCTGACAGCTAACTGTATACTTGTCTGAGGCAGTGTTGAGTTACTACTACTGTAACTGGTACATTTGAGGGTACCTAGTTCTGACAGCTAACGGTATACTTGTCTGAGGTACTGTTAAGTTACTACTACTGTAACTGGTACATTTGAGGATACCGAGTTCTGATGGCTAACTGTATACTTATCTGAGGCAGTGTTGAGTTACTAGTACTGTAACTGGTACATTTGAGGGTACCTAGTTCTGACAGCTAACTGTGTAGTTGTCTGAGGCAGAGTTGAGTTACTACTACTGTAAATGGTACATTTGAGGGTACCTAGTTCTGACAGCTAACTGTATACTTGTCTGAGGCAGTGTTGAGTTACTACTACTGTAACTGGTACATTTGAGAGTACCATTGTTCTGACAGCTAACTGTATACTTGTCTGAGGCTGTGTTGAGTTACTACTATTGTAATTGGTACTTTTGAGAGTACCTAGTTCTGACAGCTAACTGTATACTTGTCTGAGGAAGTTTTGAGTTATTACTACTGTAACTGGTACATTTGAGGGTACCTAGTTGCGACAGCTAACTGTATACTGTTCTGAGGCAGTGTTGAGTTACTACTACTGTAACTGGTACACTTGAGGGTACCTAGTTCTGACAGTTAACTGTATACTTATCTGAGACATTGTTGAGACTCTACTACTGTAACTGGTACATTTGAGGGTACCTGGTTCTGACAGCTAACTGTATACTTGTCTGAGGTAATGTTGAGTTACTACTACTGTAACTGGTACATTTGAGGGTACCTAGTTCTGACAGCTAACTTTATACTTGTTGAGGTAGTGTTGAGTTACTTCTGCTGTAACTGGTACATTTGAGGGTACCTAGTACTGACAGCTACATGTATATTGTCTGAGCCCGTGTCGAATTACTACTACTGTAACTGGTATATCTGAGGGTACGTAGTTATGACAGCTAAATGTATATTGTCTGAGGCCGTGTTGAGTTACTACTACTGTAACCGGTACATTTGAGGGTACCTAGTTCTGACAGCTAATTGTATACTTGTTGAGGCAGTGTTGAGTTACTACTACTGTAACTGGTACATTTGACGGTACCTAGTTCTGACAGTTAACTGTATACTTGTCTGTGGCAGTGTTGAGTTACTGCTACTGTAACTGGTACATTTGAGAGTATCATTGTTCTGACAGCTAACTGTATACTTGTCTGAGGCTGTGTTGAGTTACTACTACTGTAATTGGTACTTTTGAGAGCACCTAGTTCTGACAGCTAACTGTATACTTGTCTGAGGCAGTGTTGAGTTATTACTACTGTAACTGTACATTTGAAGGTACCTAGTACCGACAACTAACTGTATACTTGTCTGAGGAAGTTTTGAGTTATTACTACTGTAACTAGTACATTTGAGGGTACCTAGTTGCGACAGCTAACTGTATATTGTTGTGAGGCAGTGTTGAGTTACTACTACTGTAACTGGTACATTTGTGGGTACATAGTTCTGACAGCTAACTGTATACTTGTCTGACAGTGTTGAGTTACTACTACTGTAACTGGTACATTTGAGGGTACCTAGTTCTGACAGTTAACTGTATACTTATCCAAGACAGTGTTGAGATTCTACTACTGTAACTGGTACATTTGAGGGTACCTGGTTCTGGCAGCTAACTGTATACTTGTCTGAGGCAGTGTTGAGTTACTACTACTGTAACTGGTACATTTGAGGGTACCTAGTTCTGACAGCTAACTGTATACTTGTCTGAGGCAGTGTTGAGTTATTAGTACTGTAACTGGTACATTTGAGGGTACCTAGTACCGACAGCTAACTGTATACTTGTCTGAGGAAGTTTTGAGTTATTACTAGTGTAACTGATACATTTGAGGGTACCTAGTTGCGACAGCTAACTGTATACTGTTCTGAGGCAGTGTTGAGTTACTACTACTGTAACTGGTACATTTGAGGGTACCTAGTTCTGACAGCTAACTGTATACTTGTCTGAGGCAGTGTTGAGTTACTACTACTGCAACTAGTACATTTGAGGGTACCTAGTTCTGACAGCTAACTGTATACTTGTCTGAGGCAGTGCTGAGTTACTACTAATGTACGTGGTACATTTGAGGGTACCTACTTCTGACAGCTAACTGTATACTTGTCTGAGGCAGTGTTGAGTTACTACTACTGTAACTAGTACATTTGAGGGTACCTAGTTCTGACAGCTAACGGTACACTTGTCTGAGGCCATGTTGAGTTACTACTACTGTAACTGTTTCATTTGAGGGTACCAGTGAAGAACTGTTAGCTTTGATTGCTATGGCAGTGGTCAAGACACCCTACTACCTTACATTTAGTTTTACCATTGTATATACCAGTGGTACCTATAACATATTTTATTTCATTGGTGAGACTGAAGCCATGATCCATCACATACTGACTGGTAGCTGTGATATTTTAAACATGTTGACTAATTTCATTCAGAGTCACAAGGCTGTACTCAGGAATTTAACAATCACTTGAGACAGACATCACTTGCAGTAAATCAGTAAGGTCTGAGACACTGAATAGATGAGACTTAGAAAAGTGTACAGCAAATAAAAAAAATGTATACAGCTCAAATGAAAGATAAACTAATGCTGCAGAATTATTGACTTTGGGAAAATTTGCAAATAAAAAAATGCTATCAGATGGCTTTAAATGGAAATGCACAGAAGTCAGACTAGCATGTTATAGTGAACAGTAGGCCAGAAGACAAAAAGGATGAAAGGTAGCAGACAAAACAGAAGCTGAATAAAAAACAGTAATTCTATAACTATAATAAACTGGAGATAATGCACTAGAATGATTACAAAAGAGGAGCTTAAGCATGTTGTAAGACTGCAAGCAAAGATAAAATTATGGTCATGGGACTTAGCACTGGGTTAAGAACTATGATATCATTATATCAGTACATAAGGAAGTAGCATTAAAAGGAGTACAAAAATCATGTGATTTGTTATCGTTCAAATAAGTAAGAAATGTAAGTGTTGACAGTTATAGTGCAAGTATATTTTTTATTCAAAAGTAATTTGCCATTATAAAATATTATTATAATTTAATAATTATTGTGATAGCTCAGCAGAAATCACAAGAACTTTAAATAATTATAAATTTAATAATGTTAACAGTTTATCAGGAATGCACCAACAGCTTATCCTTACAGTTTCTTTAGAGCCTATGTTATAGCTAACCTAATAAGTAAATAAAAAGTAAATTACACATTACAAATATCACTGTATATAGAGGTAACATTAATGATATCTTAAAAATGCTATCCAGATATCACAATGTTAATTGTCATTTGCAGATTACATTATCTATAAACAAATTAAAATGCATTTTTGATGGATTTTGTTGTATACCAGCCATGACAGCATTCCTGAATTATATACCAAGTGATGAGTGACTACTGCTGTTTGTGTGTGTGTGTGTGTGTGTGTGTGTGTGTGTGTGTGTGTGTGTGTGTGTGTGTGTATGTGCGTGTGTATGTGCATGTGTGCGCTCAAGCATGCACACATGCACATGTGTAAGCGCACATGTGAATACTATGTAATCATGTTTCTCTCTGACATGACTGAGTATATTCTTCGATCTTTGACTGCATGGTCTTCATAGGAGGATTGCCTCTGCAATGCTGCTATTAAACCTAGTTCTGACAGCTAACTGTATAGTTATCTGAGGCAGTGTTGAGTTACTACTACTGTAACTGGTACATTTGTGGGTACATAGTTCTGACAGCTAACTGTATACTTGTCTGAGGCAGTGCTGAGTTACTACTACTTACTAGGTACATTTGAGGGAACCTAGTTCTGACAGCTAACTGTTTACCTGTTTGAGGCAGTGTTGAGTTACTACTACTGTAACTGGTACATTTGAGGGTACTTAGTTCTGACAGCTAACTGTATACTTGTCTGAGGCAGTGTTGAGTTACTACTACTGTACCTGGTATATTTGAGGGTACCTAGTTCTGACAGGTAACTGTATACTTGTCTAAGGCTTTGTTGAGTTACTACTACTGTAACTGATACATTTGAGGGTACCTAGTTCTGTCAGCTAACTGTATACTTGCCTGAGGCAGTGTTGAGTTACTTCTACTGTAACTGATACATTTGAGGGTACCTAGTTCTAACAGCTAACTGTATACTTGTCTCAGGGTGTGTTTAGCTATTATTACTGTAACTGGTACATTTGAGGGTACCTAGTTCCGACAGCTAACTCTATACTTGTCTGAGGCAGTGTTGAGTTACTACTACTGTAACTGGTACATTTGAGGGTACCTAGTTCCGACAGCTAACTCTATACTTGTCTGAGGCAGTGTTGAGTTACTACTACTGTAACTGGTACATTTGAGGGTACCTAGTTCTGACAGCTAACTGTATACTTGTCGGAGGCAGTGTTGTGTTACTACTACTGTAACTGGTACATTTGAGGGTACCTAGTACTGACAGCTAACTGTATACTTGTCTGAGGTGGTGTTGAGTTACTACTACTGTAACTGGTACATTTGAGGGTACCTAGTTCTGACAGCTAACTGTATACTTGTCTGAGGCTGTGATGAATTACTACTACTAAAATTGGTACATTTAAGGTTACCTAGTTCTGACAGCTAACTGTATACTTGTCTGAGGCCGTGTTGAGTTACTACTACTGTAACTTTTACATTTGAGGTACCAGTGAAGACTGTTAGCATTGATTGCTATGGTAGTGGTCAAGCCACCCTACTACCTTATATTTGGTTTTACCATTGTATATACCAATGGTACCTATAACTTATTTTTATTTATCCATTGGAATAAAGATTTGTGTAGAAGAAGGTGCCTCGTGGTGTGTCCTGATTAGTTATCTTGTTCGTGATATTTTATTTCATTCGTGGGACTGAAGCCATGATCCATCACATACTGACTGGCAGCTGTGATATTTTAAACATGTTGACTAGTTTCATTCAGAGTCAAGGTTGTACTCAGGAATTTAACAATCACTTGAGACAGACATCACTTGCAGTAAATCAGTAAGGTTTGTGACACTGAATAGATGAGACTTAGAAAAGTGTACAGCAAATAAAAAAATTGTATACAGCTCAAATGAAAGATAAACTAATGCTGCAGAATTATTGACTTTGGGAAAAATTTGCAAATAAAATAGTATTGTCACATGGCTTTAAATGGAAATGCACAGAAGTCAGGCTAGCATGTTACAGTGAACAGTAGGCCAGAAGACGAAAAGGATGAAAGGTAGCAGACGAAACAGAAGCTGAATAAAAAACAGTAATTCTATAACTATAATAAACTGGATATAATACACTAGAATGATTACAAAAGAGGAGCTTAAGCATGTTGTAAGACTGCAAGCAAAGATAGAATTATGGTCATGGGACTTAGCACTGGGTTAAGAACTATGATATCGTTATATCAGTATATAAGGAAGTAGCATTAAAAGGAGTACAAAAATCATGTGATTTGTTATCGTTCAAAGAAGTAAGAAATGTAGGTGTGATAGTTATAGTTGTTGCTGTGTCTTTCAGCTTTTCCCGGTTAGGGGTCGCCACAGCGGAACTCCGGTCCGCTAATGATTGACAGTAGATTTTTACGTGCCGAGTTGCCAGCTCTGATGCACACCCTTCAACAAAAGTACGCCCATTCCCGCATGTCTCCACACAGAAGACGCCCTACCTGAGAATCGAACAGGACAACGTCTTACTCTGAGGCGACAATGCTTTCGCAGCACCACCATCGCAGTGTGACAGTTATAGTGCAAGTATATTTTCTATTCAAAAGTAATTTGCCATTATAAAACATTATTATAATTTGATAATCGTTGTGATAGATCAGACGAAATCATAAGAAGTTTAAATAATTATATATTTAATAAAGTTAACAGTTTATCAGGAATGCACCAAAACTCTTGAATTTTTACAACAAATTATAATACGTAGAGGACATCAGGTACAGGTTTTTCTTGTAGGAATCATGATAGTGGGATGAAGTGAACCTGGCCAAGAATCAAGGCAGTAAATTTTCCTTGCTTAGTCTTCAAGTTACCTAAAGTAGTCTCTAAGGAAATGTACCCTAATCTATGGTCTTATAACCATGCAGCTCCCTGCATGAAAAGGACAGCCCCTGCTACACATTTGAGCATATGTACAGCCAGTGCTCTGTCTCTCTCTCTCACACACACACACACACACACACACACACACACACACACACACACACTGCTGCTTTGCTGCCCTGCTCTTGACTGTATTCTTTGTGATTTCTTGCAAGATAAAAATCCATTGAGTACAAATAAGGAGTTTTAACTTATATTTTCCCACAATACTGTGCTTTTTCCTATTTTATTGTTCTGTTTCTAAACTTTGTATGTAATCATTTTGCAGGATCATGGTAAAAGTCTTTCAAATATTTTAAGCAGTTTGCAAGCATAAGGCAAAACAGCTATAACTCACAAAAAAACATCCTGAATAATAAAATAGTTTATCAAGTGCTTTGGTGTCCTAGTAAGCTGTAAAATGTCACGGTTTGTCAAACAGTGAACATAACAACAAGTCTATCCTTCTCTTTTTGCTATGATTGTATCAAACAAGTATAGCTAAAACACAACTGTAACTTTTTCAAGAAGTCTGTTATTTAAAGTGTATCGCTGCACTTCCCATAGCAAATGTAAATAACAAACCCTTTAGTGATTGTTGAACCTCCTAACACCTGCAATAAAAAATTATGCATTTTGCTGAAAAAAAAGTGTCATATTTTCATTTAATTTTTTTTCATAAGCATGGGTCCTTGAAAATGTTCTTGAAGTTGACAATTTATATCATGACATCATGAAGAATTGAACCCACAATACTTTATTACCTAAGCTAGTCTATATGCTATTATATTTCCATTTTGATTCTGCAGCAGTAGCCTTATATCCTTAAACAAGTTATTAGCTGTGTCTTGCAGGTGGAACATATTACATTGAAAATTAACATTTGTAATGATCTGATGGTGAAACCGTAATGTATGTAGCTGCTCTTCTATGTACGTAGTTTCTGACAGTTGAAAATAACTTGTTGATGCATTATTTCTATAGCTATTATTTTTGTAGTTATAGTTGCAACTGACAGTGAAGTTCAAATATAAAAAGCATTCTGCTATAGCATTTTCTCAAGCTGCTTAAAGTTTTAACAGCAAGAGCAATATGTTAACATTTAATTGCAAGACAAAGATGCACTAAAGCAACACACTTCAAGCAACCATAAAAATCCCACTGCAGATACTAAGAAAAACATATGCAAAAAAGTGCATAACTATGTGCAATACAAAAACTCATTTTGTATCCATTACTGTATATCATAAGTATGTCACAAAAAAGATGAACACAAAATCACACACATGTGGTTGGTGCTACTGTGGTTCTCAGTACTCTCACTGTGATTGCCTGTGATACTTGATTACTTTGAAGGTGGCAGTGTGTGTGTGTGTGTGTGTGTGTGTGTGTGTGTGTGTGTGTGTGTGTGTGTGTGTGTGTGTGTGTGTGTGTGTGTGTGTGCATCCTATACTGGGGCACACCAGGTATTATAGGTATGATCCACTGTTTATGTATGAGCCACTGAATGCTTTTTGATATTTGCAGGTGCCTTTGCAAGACCACGGATAAAAACTTGCATTATACTTCATTTGTGTATGTTAAATGAGACCCTGTAGAAGCATTATTTTTAATTGCCAACATAAGCAATATCTTAAATGGTAGCAGTTTACCATTTATGAAAATTGTTTTTAGTCGGGCATCACAATCTCTTAAAAGCATCTTTTACAGTCTCATTATGTGCCTTTTACATTTTCATAAGAAAAGAAGCAATGTAGAAAACACATACAAAAGTATGACTTATGACTGTTGACATAAATACTGATGGCATAGAAATATTTACATAAACTAGTTGTATTTTGCATACAAAAGAAAATAATTCATTATTTTCTTAGCTCAGGTCACTATAATAGTCTCTACATTGCCAGATTAGGAGGCCACATTCCAAAAGAAAAGTAGTAGCATTGTGGACAGCCTCTGTCAAGGACAGGTTACACCTTCTATTTCCCAAGCTATGCCAGTGCCATAAATCTAACCGGTACCATCCACACCAGGAACGTGAAATGAGATTTTGTCACATTCAATATAAACAAACCTCATTACATATTCTTGGCATAATCTGATGACTGCTGAGGCCACCATATAATTATCACAATCACTCAGATCTGCACACTGGTCCGCGGTGGTGGTGTTGCGGTAGTGTTGTCGCCTCACAGTAAGACACTGTCTGGTTCGATTCACAGCTAGAGCGTCTTCTGCGTGAAGACATGCGTGAATGGGCGTACCTTCGTTGAAGGTTGTGCATTAGGGCTGGTAACTCGGCACGTAAAAATCAACTACCAATCATTAGCGGACCGGAGTTCCGCTGTGGCGACCCCTAACCGGGAAAAGCCGAAAGACACAAACAAACTCAGATCTGCACACTCTCACAATGCCACCTGTTTGTCTACATGCATTCCATGGAAAACTCTGACATGTATACAGTAATAGGTTTGACAGTATCATTCCAGCTTGCCATGGGGCTGCATTGCAAAAATGCACTTTGTATTTCTTAAAAAAATAAATTGGTTGTCATCTTTAATGTTCATTCAAAGATAATAAATCAAGAAATAACACTACCATGTATTTGTATGGTCCTCCCTAGCATCAGACTAAGACTATGTAAGGCACTGTACAACTCTACCTACAGGTGCATATCTTACTACCTGCTTCAATACTGCAGGCATATGGTGTTTCCACTAACATCTGCAGTACCAGTACCGATGAGCACAAATTACCAGCATGTGAGTACTGGTACTACAGGCTTTGATACTGCAGGCACATGGCCTTTTCACAAAGTAACACCTGCAGTACCAGTACCAACTAACACAACCCTACCTGCATGTCAGTACTGGTACTACAGACTTGAATACTGCAGGCATATGGCTTTTCATTAAGGAACACCTACAGTACCAGTACCAACTAACACAACTCTACCTGCATGCCAGTGCTGGTGCTACAAGCTTTGATACTGCAGGTATATGGCCTTTGCATTAAGTAGCACCTGCAGTCCCAGTACTGACATACAGATATATCACAACCTACTGCAGGAAAGCCTATTTAGTTCAAAGTGTCACACCTTTGTTAAGACATTTTATACTGGCATTCAACGTCAGTGAAAAATATTAAAGACCTACATCATAACACACCTGACATAGTTGTTAGAATTGGATATAAGACTCCACAGCTCCTCATTAGCCTAAGCAATTGCGAAATCCAAGAGCCATTTATTTAAGATCAGGGAATATTTAAGTGCTTGGATCAGCATGCTACCCCAAGCATGAATTTGTTTGGAATCGAGAGCAGTGACTTCCAAATGATGGTCAACCACTACTTTTGATCAAATTTTACAAAGAAAGAAACTTCATCCATCTTCACTGCAAGGCATTGTAGGAATTATGTAAATGTTCAAGGAAAATAATTCTTAACTTCTGAACAGCTAAAGCAATATAGGGCCCAAAAATGTTTTCAAATATTCTTCTTTTGGCTTTTTCCCAGTTAGGGGTCACCACAGCGGATCACCTGTCCACTCAAGATTGGCAGTGGAGTTTTACAGTGTCAAGTTGCCAGCCCAGTGCCCAACCTTCCACAGAAGGCACACACATGCACACACACCTAGGGCCAATTTAGAGTGTCCAATCCACCTACAGCATGTCTTTGGGAGGAAACCAGAGCAAACCAACGCAACCACAGGGAGGACATGCAGAGTCTGCACAGAAGGCACGCCAGCCGAGGATCGAACCAGAGAGCCTCTTACTGCGAGGCGGCAACGCTAACCACTGCACCACCATGACCACCCTAATGTTTTCAAATATTATCAAATTAAAATAGAAATAGAGTCAAAGACTATTATATGGTTCACTAATTCACATCTCATAGGTGTGACTAGGTTGAGTCATGTGACTCAATACAGAAATTGTGTTAAAGAAGATGATACTTGTTAAAATGATAGGAAGCATCTAGTAGAATTTCTTTAAGCAAGGAACAGAAAAAGCAAGCATTTTTTACTGAACTGCCAGTTGAAACAAACTAAAGACTATACTAACAAAATAATTGAAATTCAGATAGGAAAGCATAGTGAAACATTAGGCATGTTTGGAAATACATTTCAGAAATACGTTAGCTTTCATCATGATTTAAAATACCTGACAAACATTCTCACCAAAACTGAATTTCCTGACAGTCACCCTGATTTCCAGATTTCTTGACAGAGACCCTGATTTCCTAACTGTCAAGAAAAATTCCTAACAGGTAGCAACCTTAACCATGATTTGTGAAAGAAATTAATTCCTTTCCTTGCATCATTTCAACACACCTTAACTGACCAAAACTATCCTATAATAATTAAATTAAGCTGGGGGTCTGGGGGCTGCTAGGCACCCAGAAGTCATGGGGTTATAGATGCTTTGAGATGCATATTAGAGCTTTTTTCAACCTTTTGATCCAATGATGACGTGCACAAAAATTATGCACACTATAAATATAATCTTCATTTTTATTTCAAGGAATAAATAAGTTATATCCAGTTTTTCATGCTCAAAGATGACCAAATACAAATGTAAGGATATATATATATATATATATATATATATATATATATATATATATATATATATATATATATATATATATATTATATCTAGGTATAGTACTTACCCCCACCCCCTCCCACCTCAAAATAGGAAATCACTTTCGATGTATCCCCCTGTGATGTTAAACAGGGATTAAAATTAAGGTAGTAATACCCACTGTCATATTTCCAGCAGCTGCTGTCATATTTATGTACAGCATGCCTCCTCACTCCCTACCGCCAAAAGACAGACACCTTCTGTGTATCCTTCTAATGTCAGACTGAGATAAAACATTTGTTGTCAGACATATATGAACAGCATGCATACTTACTCTCCTCCAAACAACAGCCATATGTGTATGTATAACATGTTTGATTGTGAGGAAAATGAAAAAATGACTGCAATTATGTTTCCAACTTGTTACGTCTAGAGACAGTACAGCACTCCTGTACAAGCTATTGTAACCCTCTGTGCACCCCCCTAAAGTTTGTGAGGAATGTTAAAGTAATAATGATCTCACTGTCATCAGCCCAACACCAGATAAAGCAACCTCTGAAGTTTGGGATGAATGTTAAAGTAATAACATCCCCCAACACAAGTACAGCAACCTTACACCCATGAGCAAGGCTGGGTTTAGAGTAGATGGGACTTAGGGCAAAGGTGATTACTAAGCCCATATCAAAATCCACTTATACAACCCAGCCCCCAGAAGTGCTGAAGGTCTGGGTATTCTGTAATGCATTTATGCCTTATTTTTTGAAAAATGACTGTTAAACTGAGCAACCAACAACATGGTCATTTACTTTAATTCAGTCAACACCCCAACATGCACTTATAGCCATTGCTATGTACAGCTCACCTTTGTTTCAAAAAACAGCAGTCACTCATTAATGTATTACATGTTGCTTCATATAATCACATTAGCCATGCAAAGCCAAAATGATAAGCAAACAGCTGCAGGCAGCTAGTCATTTTCTTCGACAGAAGACAACCACAGCAAGTATGCCTACTCTGTCTGTGCATTTCAGGTGTTCAGTTAAGTAGCCCATCTTACTTCTCACAGAAACATACCAGGCATTCAAAGATTGATATTGACTATTCAAATTGAGCAAAGACAAGGTCAGTTACTTTCATCTAACCAACCCTAACCCCTGCCCAGCAGTTATAGCTAGAATGTCTGATGGATATGTAATATTATTTCTTCTCCACAGTCCACACAAATAAGTTGCCAGACTTTAAAGTACTACAATCCCAGTTGCTCCACACAAATCACAAAGCCAGAAAAATATTGCCCCAAATCTCTGGTCGATCACTGCCAGCATTATTGTAAAAACAATAATAACACTTATCTCACCACACCATTCTCCTCATTCCAACTGCCCACATAAAACACAAAGTCAAATAAATTACCAAAAATATCTGGTTGATCACCGTCAGTAGCATTATTGTAAACACTGTATCTCTATCACTATCATGTACACACACGCACACACACACACACACACACACACACACACACACACACACACACACACACAAACACACACACAGCCTCTGACATTCTGTTTTACTACCTCATACCTCAAGTACATCCATGACCCCAGGCATGACCCCATCCCAAGGTCAGGGTATGTACAAAACAATACCTCACAATGTCATGGTACTTTATGTATCCAAGTCCTGTTATGTCAAGTGCAGGTAATCAGACTCTGTAATGTTACATCTTTATGTATTTATTTATTTATATATATTTATATTACTTTGTTGATTTCTTTTGTTGACCAGGATAGTCCCGCTGAGCAGAAGTTCTTTTATAGAAAATGCCTCAGGACAGAAACACTAGTCTTCATTTTTTATAGTAGTTAGCAAACAACAACACGAATTACAAACTTACATTATTACAATATCTTAAAATTACAGAATTATACATTGTGCAAAACAGGCAAACAAATCAGAAAATATATGACAAGTACAATATTTTAAAATGATTACTGAAACAGTGAAAACTTTATTTATTTATTGTGCAAAACGTCAGCAGGAAGTAGAAGTAGAGTGAGATAAGCAAGGTAATAGGAAGGGTTAAGAAAGATGATGAGAGATGCAGGTGTAATACCATTTAGAAGATAGACTATGGTAATGATCCCACAGTACACTGTGGCAATGAATCTGAGCACCCATTCCTGAATGAGCATGAACCCACCTGAGAAGTCAGTGGGACAGCCAAAGTTGCCTGGGCCCACAGCACCACCTGCAGGGCAGCACATGTACTACAGGCAATGAGCTTGCTTGCAGAATCCAAGATGCCATTCAAGTGGATCTGCATTGCCATGAGGGCATTCTTCACAACAGTGCTACCTGCATGATGTAAAGGAGAAGGCATGCATGATGGGCAGCATGGCCATCATGCATGCATTGTGACCATTCATGGCCCAGGAGAGGCATCTACTTTGTAACCTGTAAAAGCCATCCCCACTGACACTTGAAGACAAACCACATAGTCATACTGTAAGTGTGTGCAGTACCTATCCTCTGCACAATGTCTCCTCCACAATAGCAGAACAGCTACATATTTATCTGGAATTTAATCCTGCAGGTACTCCGAATTTTCACCATGTACTGTAGCCTGCAGTACTAAGTCTGTTTTATATGTGGAGTTGTTGCTTAACCAATACTGCATATAGACTTCTACAGGCTACACCATTGTTTTCGAGTTTTTCACAGGCATGCTTCATCAATGTAAAACTCGAGTTTCTGTATTGTAAGCCCAATTCCCTTTTGGAATCAGGAATAGGTCTCTGGCAGTCCCCATTAACAGTGAATGAAGACTGGTGGAGCCCTTGGTTTTAGACTCAGGTGTAACATGTTACTCCACACCCAAGTCCTTTTGGAATCTGACCCTGTAACTAAATGAAATAATATGCTGACCCTGTCATAGTCATTATGAAAAATTCTAGATATCTGCTAGCAGACATGAGGGCATGTTTTTTTAGAGATCTCACGGAAAAGAAATATTAATATTTAGGTTCATAGGTTCATAGGTTCATACTAGGCTATCTGCCCTAGGGCATTTATAAGCCTAGCCAGAGTGTGTTTGGCTTTCGCCACCCATTTTAAATTAATTTTGCTATGCCCTTTTTCGAGGTTAGTATACTGTGCCTCTGTCTAACAGTGACACAGAAGTGATACCCGGGGTAAACCTATGATCCCCCAGCCACTCATCAAGATTCCTCTTGAAGAGAGTCAATGAGGGACTCTGCCTAACCTAGACTGGGATTTTACTCGAGAGTGAAGGGAGCCTCTGGGTTTTGAATCTGTCCCTCCAGCATTTCCTATTTATTTCAGTGCTGAGGTTCAAGTCTCTCGAGCATGTAGCTCGATGGGATTTGGATTTTCTGAGGTGCAGCATGTCCATTAATTCCGGGTTGGACATGGCTTTATACATCAGACACAGATCGCCTCTGAGCAGGCGGTATGCCACTGAGTAGAGCTGGAGTTTCTTTAACCGGGCAGCATATGGCATCTGTTTGAGCCCTTTGATCCTCGTGATGAGGTTCTTTTGGGGTCTTTCCAGTTGCTGCAGGTGTCTGGTAAGGTATATCCCAAAGGGGCATTGTACTCCAATTATGGGCCTGATGAGGGGATGAGTAAAGAGCCGCGATGACCTCCCTGATCTAGATGTGAATCCCTTCATGATTAGGTGGGCTATATAAAAATGTTTTCTAACCACTTTGGCCACGTGGTTGTCAAATGAGAGATTGCTATCAACTTGGGTCCCCAGGTCCCTAATTACTTCTTCTGTACTTAATGGATTACCACCTATGTGTGAGAGTAATTTGTGGGCACTTTGTTTTGCCAAAGGGGATGACTATACACTTTTGGCATTTAACTGGAAGCCATGGCTCTGGCACCAGTTGTCTGTTTCTATGAGGGCCCTTTTGGAGGATGCTTGTGTGTCAGCTGGAGAGTCGATTAAGGTGCCAGTTTGCAGTCATCTGCGAGAACTTGGTCAGCCACAGTCCTTCTGTGTTGGCCTGTACCTCTGAGAAATATATGCCGAACAAGAGAGGTCCCAGGACTGAAGGCAGCGCTTGTGGGATGCCACTTGTAACTGGTTTGGAGTCTGACATGGCTCCCAGCAATTCTAGCCATGTGGGTTCTGTCCTTGAGCCAGTTTGCAGCCCATCCTGAGTACAAGTGACATAGGGGATTATATTTAAGCAGGTGAGCTTATCTATAATGCCTCGAGGTGGGGAAGTATTGTATCTATAATGCCCGAGTGGGGTATTGTTGTATCGAGAAGGCTTTTTGAGGGGTCCCAGGTAGGCTGTGTGGACAACCTTCCCTGGAGTCAATGGCACTTGGTGACTGTTTCAAAGAAATCAACCAGGTTTAAGAGGCAGGATCTGCCCTTTAACAAAGAAGAAGCGAACTGGGTAGGATCCGAGTGTCAACTGTAGGTCCCCGATATCTTTATTTATGAGGTCCATGATGATCCTTTCCATAGCTTTGCAGACCAAAGCTAGTCAGGCTTGCTTATGGGGAGATAGTTTCCAGGATCCGTTTGAGGCACCACCTTTGTGGAGAGGGACCACTGTTGCTGTATGCATGCCACTCTTTGGGTACATATCCTGTAGTAAGGCTGAGATTGAACAGTAGTTTTTCACGTTTGGAGTTTAGCTCTTCTTGGAGTTCATGGTAGGATGCAGCCGGACACGCGTCTGGTCCCATTGATGCTGTGCTTGTTTTGCTTTGGGAGAGGGCGAGCTACTTACCTGAGCATCTGAGATGTCAGGGGGCAGCACTTTCTGCTGGGATAGAATATTTGCCTTGCCCTTTTTGGTGGGGAGGAGGGAGAAGTTTGTGCTGAACCTGTCAGCTAGGATGTTGGCAATGTCTGTGCAGGTTCGTGTATATTTTTTTTGTCATTTTGGACTAATTCTGAGCATATCTGGGAACTCCCACCCAGGTTCCTAAAATAACTAAAGAAGGGAGGAGCACTTGTGTATTATCCTTAGTGTCCTGTGCAATTTTCCTCGAGAGAAGCTGGCCTTGAGACTTGCATTTTATGGTAGTGCCCTGTAGTTTTTGCTAATACTGATCAGGAGATGCCTTCCCTTTTTTGGGATTTTGCTCCATATCATGTAGTAGCTTCCCTCCTTCTATTGTATGTAGTTTGTTTTATGGCGCAGGGTCCACCAGACAGGACGTCTGCCTTTGGAGGATTGGGTCTTGGTTTTATTTGGGATTGCATGATCCATGCATTCCTGAAGGTGTGTTTATAGAATCTTTGCGTTTATAAGTAAGGATTCTGCGGTCTGGAGCCGTATTTTCCACAGGCCAGTCCGGGCTGAAGGATTCCACCTCGGTTTGAGGAGTATGAAATTTGCTTTAGAGAAGGTTTCACTGTGTGTTTTCTAGGGCAGGGGGTGGAGTCGGGATGTCGGAATTTCCAATGAGATTAGTTTATGATCTGATCTTACCAGTGAGTGATACACACTTCTGGTCTGGAGCATAGAGTCCTCCCATGTTGGTGATGATCAGGTCCAGTATTGTTTTCCCCTCTCTGTGGGAGTGGCAACAAAGTTGTTCCATAAGCATTTCCAGCTTTATAAATTTTAGGAACCTTTGGGCTAGGGTGTTGGAGCTAGAGTAATGCTCCCAGTCTATGTTTGGGTAGTTGAAGTCACCCAATATAATGGTGTTTGGAGAGACCTTCATATTTTTCAGTGTTCTCTGTGGGAAGGCCGCAGGGGTTTCCTGGGTTTGGGAGGGTGGTCTGTAGCAGGCTATAAACTGGAAGGCAAGCCTTTTACTCCACTGTTAGTTGCACATGGATAGTCTCCTGATGCTCTTCGTAAGCTGTGCCACCACCAACCTGGAAGTGTGGGGTATCTTTTGACTGAATATTGATATCCTTTTGTGGTTGGTCCAAGTTTTGGGGCTGAAAAGCATGGTATGAGGTATAACCTGGTAGTGCTGGGGTGCTTTGGAGCCTTAGAACCAGGTTTCTGTTGCCTGCACAGATACCCCTTCATGTTCTCCATGCTAAGGAGGGTTCAGTCTGCGTGCATCTTGAGTAAGGTTTAGACTTCTGGCGTTGAGTAGCATTACTCTTAGTTTCTTATCCCTGTGATACCTGCATGGAGGTGGGTTTGTCTTTTTTGAGCCCTTGCCTAAAAAAGGAAGCACTACACTATATGGGGTAGTAGCAAGAGCCTTTTGCCAATATCTGAAAGTTTCTCCAGGGGGTGACAGGTGCAAGCCGTCCCTAGCATGAGAAACATAAGTGGCTTAATGTCGGGAAGCATGTCATCCCAGGCTGACAGGCAATTGGATCCCCCTTTGAATGACACACCAATACTTTCTAAGCCAATTGTTGAAAATTGATCCATCTTGTCTTCATATTGTGGCATCATTCTTGGTGAAGGGGTAAGATGCTACTCAAGGTCAGGGGTCATACTGGCCTGGGCTACATGCTGCTCCGAGAGAGCTCCTCTATGTCTCTTTTCATGTAGTCCAGTAGCATTTAATTGTATTAATTTATTTTCCATTAAGAAAACAGCTCAGACATACATGTAACTTTAATCACAGATGATAAATACAAGCTTTTTAAGAATAACAAAAATAAGGTGCATTATAACATATTACAAAACCAGAGATATAGGGAACCACACTTTTACCATGTCCTGCTTTGTCAAGGTATTGAAATGCTGATGCAAGATAGATGGAGTACATACATATACACACATACATACATACATACATACATACAAATATTTCAAGCATGTGGGCATTAATGCCCTTCCAGCTTAACTAATATACAAAAAACACTTTTTTTCCCATAATAAGTATCCAGGCTGTTCTTAAAATATCTAAACTAGTACTTACTTTAGTGTAATTTGTTAATAGTCTGTTCCAAGGCATCAGCTACTCTTGTCCTTGAGAGAGAACCCAGTTAGTACACTTCTCTCTCTCATTCCTATAGGAGATCTTCTACATAAGATTATCTGATGATTCTCTAGTACTTTTGCATAACCCCAAACATTCTCAGAGGTAGTTGTCCCTAAATGCCCTATATACCTTGAATAGGACTTCCTCTTAAATATCTGTAAGAGACACGCACAAGTTCATGAGTATTTTAGTCTCTTCAAAATAACTTAAATTTTAACATCCATGGATACCCTTTTAGGAGAAAATTTTTCTCTAGTTGTATTTCATCCTTGTTTCTTTATAGTGTTTCCATATTGTTATTCCATACCAAGTTTGAGTCTAATGTGTTCAATAAACAATAACTTACTATTTTTGATTCCTAGACTTTATAAATCTTTTTTATGCAACCTAGTTCTATAACCATTATTAACCCGTCAGGTTTCCCAATATCACATTTCAGTCCTTTCCTCTGCACTGCCTATTTCACAGACTGCATCCTTATTTTGCATTTCTCTGAATGTGGAGAAGAGGGAAAAGGTGAGTCTGTAGGACACAGAGGGCCAAATTCCAAACGATTCACAAAACTCATTGATCTCAAGTTCCACCAAGATTTGGTTCTAAACCAGTCATATTAAATGTGAATAGGATTGATAAACATACCCAACATAATGCATCCACAACAAATAGTCAGATATGTCAGGTGCAACTACAGTGATGTAGTGCATACAATTGTATCTTGGAAAAACCATAACATGATATAATTCCATTAGCAAAAAAAACAAAAACAAATTTGGAAAAAAAAAAAAGGTAGTCCAAAAAATAAAAAAAAAGAAAAAAAAAAAAAAAAAAAAAAACCCCTTAAAACTACCTTCCTCGAACTATACTACTGATCTAATCAGCGTATCCTATAATTAAAAGATCATCTCTACTTGACTCCAAGTAGACTATTCTCTATCTGTTAAACGTAGCACTTGCTCCTACAGTACTTATTACCTTGATACGGCACTCTTGTCATAGATAGTACCCCAAAAAGGCAACCCCCATTTCTCGGTCACCCACGTCCCCGGAATCTTTTTAAAGTTTTTTTGTCTATTCCTTCTAGCATGTCGAGGGATCAGTTGCTAGTGTCCTCTCCTGCTCAGCTGGTGAACCTGGGAATATTGAGGCAATGTTACAATTGCCTCATGTACACAGACAACCCTCTCCTACTCCCACAAAACACAAATACATGCGAGATGCAACTACACGGCCAAACTGAGGCTGAGCTCTCTCAACATAGGACTGGCAAGACCAGTCAGGAGGAGAAGGTTACCACACACACTATAGACCCAGTCTCACATATTACCATTACAACCTCAAATCATACACATAAACACACAAAGACATACTCGGAGGCTCTGATCAAAAATCTACCAAAACAGCAGAGGCCACCAAAGCAGACACCCAAACAACCACCACCTCAGAACACAACACCTGCAACACATAGACCTCACAGTCAGAGTGTCAAACAGTCACAGCCCTTAAGGCCAAACACAATGCCAGACACACTAGTCATTGGTGACTCCATAGTCAGACACACTGACGTCCCGGCCACCAGACTGAGTAAGGAGAAGGTCACAGTAAGCTGCCTGTCGGGCGCTAGAATCCGCCACATAACGCAAGCACTCAGGTCTCTCAACAGCAGGTACAAATATGATTCAGTCATTGTCCACGCTGGTGTAAACGACCTGAGACGTACCTCCTTGGACTACATGAAAAGAGACATTGAGGAGCTCTCTGATTATGTAGCCCAGACAGGTATGACCTTGAGCAGTATCCTACCTTCACCAAGAATGATGCCACAATACAGAGATAAGATGATCAGCTTTAACAATTGGCTTAAACACCGTGTCATTCAAAGGGGATCCAGTGTCTGTCTGCCTGGGATGACATGCTGGACAAGCCACGCTGCTGAGGGACGGCTTGCACCTGTCACCCCTGGGATTCCGGATATTGGCAAAGGCTCTTACACCCCATAGTGCCTTTTTAGGCAAGGCTCAAATTCTAAACCTACCACCCTAGAACACAAAAAGGAAAAACTAAGGGTAATGCTGCTCAATGCCAGAAGTCTAAATCTCAAAATGCACGCACTGAGGCCCTTCTCAGTATGGAGAACATCGATGTCTGTGCTGTGACAGAAACCTGGTTCAAGGCTCCTGAGAGCACCCCGGCGCTATCAGGTTTTACCTCATATCATGCTCCGCCCCAAAATCTGGACAATACCAAGAAAGGAGGGGGTATCCATATTCATCAAGGACACCCACACCTCAAGACTGGTGGCAACGCACGATGCATCGGAGACCATCCAGGTGCAATTAACCATAGGCAAGACTGCTCTGCAAATTGTAGCATGTTACAGGCCACCCTCACAAACTCAGGAACCTCACATGGCCTTCCTGAAAACACTAGAGGGGATAAATGTATCACCAAACACCATCATACTAGGTGACTTCAATTACCCTAATATAGACGGGGAACACTACTCAAGCCCAAACACCCTAGCCCAAAAGTTCCTGGAATTCATAAACTCAAATGCCATGGAACAACTAGTCACCATCCCCACAAGAGGAGATAAAATACTTGATCTCATCATCACGAACATGGGAGCACAATGTTCAACACCGGTGTACCCTCACTGGTGAGATCAGACCACAAACTAATCTCGCTGGAGGTCCTCATCCCACCCCCACCTGAAATAAAAAGACCACAGTAAAGAACTTCTCAAAAGCCGACTTCACACTTCTAAAGACTAGTGTGGTCTCCTTTAAGGCCCCGAGCCGGGCGGAAAACAGTACTCAAGCCGCTGAATCACTTACAAATGCCTTCTACCAGCACCTGCAGGACTGCATGGATAAGGCAATCCCAAGCAAAACAAAGACTCTTTGTACCAAAGGCAAGCATCCAGTCTGGTGGACCCCAGCCATAAACAAACTCTACAACAAAGGAGGAAGCTACTACAAGATAGAGCAAAATCCTTAAAAGGTAAGACACCCTTGATCACTATAAGTAAAAAACTAAGAGCTCTCATAAAATCATCCAAAGCAAATTTCGAGAGAAAAATAGCTAAAGACTCAAAAGACAATCATAAGGCCTTCTTTAGCTATGTTAGAAACCTGGGAGGAAACTCCCAGATATGCTCAGAGCTAGTTCAAAATGATGTGAAGATTACTGATCCTACAGACATTGCCAACATACTGGCTGACAGGTTCAGTGCAAACTTCTCCCCTCCCCAAAAGGAGAGATATCTATACCAAACGATTGCAGCCCCCAAACATCTCCAGCGCCCAAGTGAGAACTGCTCTCCAAAGCAAAAACACAGCATCCATGGGACCTGATGGTGTCCCCGGCTGTGTGCTCCATGAACTCAATGAGGAATTAAACCCACAGCTAGGACAGCTGTTTAATCAAAGTCTTACCTCTGGATACGCACCCAGGAGTGGCGCACTGCAACTGTGGTACCACTTCACAAAGGCGGTGCCTCCACCGACCCTGGAAATTACCGCCCATTAGCTTGACAAGCCTTATCTGCAAAGCCATGGAGAGGATCATAATGGACCTCATAAATAAAGACATAGGGAATTTGCAGACTTTGGATCCAACCCAGTTTGGCTTTGTCAAAGGCAGATCATGCCTTTTAAACTTGGTTGACTTTTTGAAACAGTCACCAAAGCCATTGATGAGGGAAAGGCAGTCCATACAGCCTACCTCGATCTGGCTAAGGCCTTCGATACAATACCCCATTCGGTTATCATTGAAAACTCATCAGCTTAAATGTCAACCCATACATCACAAGATGGGTTGCAAACTGGCTGAGTGACAGAACCCACAGGGTCAGAGCTGCTGGCGCCATGTCAGACTCAAAGCCTGTCACAAGTGGTGTCCCACAGGGCTCAGTCCTGGGCCCACTCTTGTTTGGCATCTACTTTTCCGAAGTACAAGCAAACACAGGAGGGTTATGGCTGACAAAGTTTGCAGATGACTGCAAACTGGGCGCCATAGTAGAAAACACATCTGACACAGATATCCTTCAGAAGGGTCTCACAGAAACGGATAACTGGTGCCAGAGCCACGGCCTAAAGTTAAATGCCAAAAATGCATAGTCATACCCTTCGGGAAAAACAAGGTTACCCCTAGCTACCAAATAGGTGGCAATCCACTGAGCACAGAAGAAGTTATCAGGGACCTGGGGACCCAGGTTGATAGTAGTCTGTCATTCGACACCCATGTAGCTAAAGTAGTTAGGAAGACCTTCTACATTGCCCACCTTATCATGAAGGGATTCTCATCTAGATCAAGGGAGGTCATAGTCTCCCTTTACTCATCACTCATCAGACCAATGATTGAGTACAATGCCCCATTCGGAATGTATCTGACCCGACACTTGCAGCAGCTGGAGAGGCCACAAAAGTTCCTCACCAAAAGGATAAAGGGTCTCAAAAATCTGTCCTATGCTGCCCGACTGAAAGAACTCCAGCTCTATTCAGTTGCTTACCGCTTGCTCAGAGGTGACCTTTGCCTAACATACAAGGCCATGTCAAACCCAGATTTGATGAATATGTTTCACCTCAAAAAATCTAGATCCATCAGAGCCACAAGGGCGGGAGACTTAAACCTTGACACGGCTATTAATAGGACGTGCTGGAGGGATAGATTCATCACCCAAAGACTCCCTATGCTGTGGAACAAAATCCCGGTACATGTGAGGCAGAGCACCTCGCTGGCCTTGTTCAAGAGAAATCTTGACCAATGGATGGGAGATCGCAGATATACCCCAGGGATTACCTCAGTGTCACTGCTCGACAGAGGCACAGAAAAATAATGGGTATAGTTCCCCATACTAAAGGGGTGGCCTAAGCCACAAAACGATGGGCTAGGCTTGTAAATGCCCTCGGGCAGATAGCCTAGTATGAACCTATGAACCTAGTATGAACCTATATCCCAAAAGGGGCATTGTACTCAATTATGGGCCTGATGAGGGATGAGTAAAAAGGCACGATGACCTCCCCTGATCTAGATGTGAATCCCTTCATGATTAGGTGGGCTATATAAAATGTTTTTCTAACCACTTTGGCCACGTGGTTGTCAAATGAGAGATTGCTATCAACTTGGGTCCCCAGGTCCCTAATTACTTCTTCTGTACTTAATGGATTACCACCTATGTGGTAATTTGTGGGCACTTTGTTTTTGCCAAAGGGGATGACTATACACTTTTTGGCATTTAGCTTGAAGCCATGGCTCTGGCACCAGTTGTCTGTTTCTATGAGGCCCTTTTGGAGGATGCTTGTGTCAGCTGGAGAGTCGATTAAGGCGCCAGTTTGCAGTCATCTGCGAACTTGGTCAGCCACAGTCCTTCTGTGTTGGCCTGTACCTCTGAGAAATATATGCCGAACAAGAGAGGTCCCAGGACTGAGCCTTGTGGGATGCCACTTGTAACTGGTTTGGAGTCTGACATGGCTCCAGCAATTCTAGCCATGTGGGTTCTGTCCTTGAGCCAGTTTGCAACCCATCTAGTGACATAGGGGATTATATTTAAGCTGGTGAGCTTATCTATAATGCCCGAGTGGGGTATTGTATCTATAATGCCCGAGTGGGGTATTGTATCGAAGGCTTTTGCGAGGTCCAGGTAGGCTGTGTGGACAACCTTCCCCTCGTCAATGGCCTTGGTGACTGTTTCAAAGAAATCAACCAGGTTTAAGAGGCAGGATCTGCCCTTAACAAAGCCGAACTGGGTAGGATCCAGTGTCTGTAGGTCCCCGATATCTTTATTTATGAGGTCCATGATGATCCTTTCCATAGCTTTGCAGACCAAGCTAGTCAGGCTTATGGGGAGATAGTTTCCAGGATCCGTTGAGGCACCACCTTTGTGGAGAGGGACCACTGTTGCTGTACGCCACTCTTTGGGTACATATCCTGTAGTAAGGCTGAGATTGAACAGTAGTTTTACGTTTGGGTTTAGCTCTTCTTGGAGTTCATGTAGGATGCAGCCCGGGACACCGTCTGGTCCCATTGATGCTGTGTTTTTTGCTTTGGAGAGGGCAGCTCTTACCTGAGCATCTGAGATGTCAGGGGGGCAGCACTCTGCTGGGATAGATATTTGCCCTTTGGTGGGGGGAGGGGAGAAGTTTGTGCTGAACCTGTCAGCTAGGATGTTGGCAATGTCTGTGGGTTCGGTGTATTTTTTGTCATTTTGGACTAATTCTGAGCATATCTGGGAACTCCCACCCAGGTTCCTAAAATAACTAAAGAAAGCCTTGTGTATTATCCTTAGTGTCCTGTGCAATTTTCCCTCGAAGCTGGCCTTAGACGATTTTATGAGTGCCCGTAGTTTTTTTGCTAATACTGATCAGAGATGCCTTCCCTTTTTGGGATTTTGCTCTATCATGTAGTAGCTTCCTCCTTCTATTGTATAGTTTGTTTATGGCTGGGGTCCACCAGACAGGACGTCTGCCTTTGGAGGATTGGGTCTTGGTTTTATTTGGGATTGCATGATCCATGCATTCCTGAAGGTGTTTATAGAATGCGTTTATAAAGGATTCTGCGGTCTGGGCCGTATTTTCCACAGGCCCGGGGGCTTTGAAGGATTCCACCTCGGTTTTGAGGAGTGTGAAATTTGCTTTAGAGAAGGTTTTCACTGTGGTTTTCAGGGCAGGGGGTGGAGTCGGGATGTGAATTTCCAATGAGATTAGTTTATGATCTGATCTTACCAGTGAGTGATACACTTCTGGTCTGGAGCATAGAGTCCCCATGTTGGTGATGATCAGGTCCAGTATGTTTTCCCCTCTTGTGGGAGTGGCAACAAGTTGTTCCATAGCATTTCAGTTTATAAATTTTAGGAACCTTTGGGCTAGGGTGTTGGAGCTAGAGTAATGCTCCCAGTCTATGTTTGGGTAGTTGAAGTCACCCAATATAATGGTGTTTGGAGAGACCTTCATATTTTCCAGTGTTCTCAGGAAGGCCGAGTGGGGTTCCTGGGTTTGGGAGGGTGGTCTGTAGCAGGCTATAAACTGGAAGGCAGTTTTACCCACTGTTAGTTGCACATGGATAGTCTCTGATGCTTCGTGCTGTGCCACCAACCTGGAAGTGTGGGTATCTTTGACGAATATTGATATCCTTTTGTGGTTCGGTCCAAGTTTTGGGGCTGAAAAGCATGGTATGAGGTATAACCTGGTAGTGCTGGGGTGCTTTTGGGAGCCTTGAACCAGGTTTCTGTTACTGCACAGATACCGATGTTCTCCATGCTAAGGAGGGTTTCGAGTGCGTGCATCTTGAGGTTTAGACTTCTGGCGTTGAGTAGCATTACTCTTAGTTTCTTATCCCTTGTGATACCTATGGAGGTGGGTTTGTCTTTTGAGCCTTGCCTAAAAAAGGCACTATGGGGGTAGCAAGAGCCTTTGCCAATATCTGAAAGCCCAGGGGTGACAGGTGCAAGCCGTCCCTAGCGAAGCATCGTGGCTTGTCGAGCATGTCATCCCAGGCTGACAGGCACTGGATCCCCTTTGAATGACACCAATACTTAAGCCAATTGTTGAAATTGATCATCTTGTCTTCATATTGTGGCATCATTCTTGGTGAGGGTAAGATGCTACTCAAGGTCAGGGTCATACTGGCCTGGGCTACATGCTCAGAGAGCTCCTCTATGTCTCTTTTCATGTAGTCCAGTATTTAATTGTATTAATTTATTTTCCATTAAGAAAAACAGCTCAGACATACTGTAACTTTAATCACAGATGATAAATACAAGCTTTTTAAGAATAACAAAAAATAAGGTCGTATAACATATTACAAAACCAGAATGAGGGAACCTACACTTTACCATGTCCTGCTTTGTCAGGTATTGAAATGCTGATGCAGATAGATAGTACATACATATACACACATACATACATACATACATACATACAAATATTTCAAGCATGGGCATTAATGCCCTTCCAGCTTGCTAATATACCAAAACACTTTTTTCCCATAATAAGTATCCAGGCTGTTCTTAAAAATATCTAAACTAGTACTTACTTTAGTGTAATTTGTTAGTCTGTTCCAAGCATCAGCTACTCTGTCAGAGAACCAGTTAGTTCACTTCTCATTCCTATAGAATCTTCTACATAAGTTATCTGATGATTCTCTAGTACTTTTTGTTAACCCCAAACATTCCCAGAGGTAGTTGTCCCTAAATGCCCTATATACCTGAATAGGATCTCCTCTTAAATATCTGTAAGAGACACTGTACAAGTTCATATATTTTAGTCTTTCATAATAACTTAAATTTTAACATCCATGGATACCCTTGGTATATTTCCGTTGTACTCTTTCCAGTTTACTCATCCTTGTTTTCTTATAGTGTTTCCATATTGTTATTCCATACTCAAGTTTGAGTCTAATGTAACTAACAAACAATAACTTCATTATTTTTGATTTCCTAGACTTTATAAATCTTTTTATGCAACCTATAGTTCTATAACTATCATTAACCATTTGCTTCCCACTATCAACATTTCAGTCCTTCTGCACTGCCTATTTCACAGACTGCATCCTTGTTTGCATTTCTCTGAATGTGGAGAAGAGGGAAAAGGTGAGTCTTGTAGGACACAGAGGGCCAAATTCCAAACGATTCACAAAACTCAGCTGACTGCGTCAAGTTCCACTCAAGATTTGCTCGAAATCCAGTCATATCTAAATGTGAATAGGATTGATAAACATACCCAACATAATGCAACCACAACAAATAGTCAGATATGTCAGTGCAACTACAGTGATGTAGTACACAATTGTATCTTGAAAAAAATGTCCATAACATGATATAATTCCATTAGCAATACACACATTTGACAGGTAGTCAAAAATAACAGAACATGTCAGTATTAAGTGGAAACCACTAACAGAGTATAAATATGCATCAGCAATAGTCCTGTATATTGTGAATTTTGACATAAAACACAGAAGTATATATATATATATATATATATATATATATATATGTATATATATATATATATATATATATATATATATATATATATATATATATATATATATATATATATATATATATATAAAATACTTTTTCGCAGAATTCATTATAATCCAGAAAGAATTCAATAAAACAATTAAATCACAGTCAAGTGACATCACAGCCACATCACCAATGCTAACAAAGGGTTTGGGGCATGTGGGAAACACAAATAATGCACACACTCAAGGAAATAGGGTGACAGCAAAGCTGATGTGGAGTGAAGATGAAGAAGAGGGTCACACAAGAAGAATGATTACATAAGAAGTTCAGAAAAAGAGTCAGAGGGGCATGAGCAATTTTATTTTTGGGTGGAAATAGGCCCCATTTTTTAATGGAAGGTATGGAAAAGAGACAGACAGAGGAGGAGACGAAAAGGTCAGGTACAAACATAATAAGTAGCACAATATAGTACAGACAAAGCTCGGTAATCTACATAAAGGACAGGTAAGATACACAGAAAGCAAACGTACTGACTGCACAACATGAGTTAAGGAAAGATGATGAACATGGTAGGGATGCATACAGCCATGATGCAGCTTAATAATTCATTATGTACCAATGCACAAAGTAGTGCTGAGATGCTGCAAACTGTGACAGTCATTCCTAAAGGAGTACAACTGATGGAAGGCATACAACACAAAACACTAACTGGGGATTGCTAGCAGTGCAGTACAAAATGAGCGCCAGATATTATCACCCACTATGCTCTTGGCAGTGCAAGTGGGGGTGGGGTAGGGCATGGAAAATGTATAAGGTGTTTCCCCGACAGACAAGAGGTACAGGATTTGATTCTCACAAAGAGAAATTGGCTAAGCTTAAAATGGTCCGCAAGGGCTGTTATCGTAGTACTTAGCTATGAACCTATTAAGTATAAATCAACAACAAGGGTGAGCATATCCAGCAAAGGAAATGTATAGGAAGAATAGATGAGGTCAGATTAGAAACTCTAACCGCACATGCAAGAGGCAATTGACTATGCATAATGCCAAGCAGCAGTACTGCACCAAAAGAAAGAGTTTTGTGGTTGTTTACTATAGCAATAACCCACGCCTGGATGTGGGTAATGCTGGATTTACCCACGGTTGGTGTGGTTTGGTCATGAGGGCAAAGCCCAAGTGGCCCAAACAAAGACAACCATGGGTAAATCCAGCATTACCCACACCCAGAAGTGGGTTATTGCTATTATATAATGACATTATTTAAGAAAAAAAATAATTATTTTTCTTAAATAATGGCATTGTATAATGCCTCCTTGCTGCCCTTCCGCAGTTGTCTGGTATTCTGCGGCAGTTCTGATATACTGCGCATGCGTATACTTATGCAGTACATCAGAGCTGTGGGCAAAAGCAACGGAGAAAGCAAGATCTCCATTGCTTTTTTTAAAGCTGTCTCACTATGTTAAACCCATTTAACATAGCGAGACACCTTTAAAAAAAGCAACGGAGATAGGAAGATCTCCATTACTTTTTTTAAAGCTGTCTCGCTATGTTAAACTCGTTTAACATAGTGAGACAGTGTGTAAAAAGCAACGGAGACCTTTTGTTCTCCATTGCTTTAAAAAAAGAGTTATACTAATGGAAAAAGTCCGGGCGACCGGACCTTTTTCCATTAGTATAACTCTGATTTACAACGTGCACGCTGACCAATCAGCACACACATTTTAGAATATTAATGGGGGGGGTCATTATATAATAAACCATAATCTATATGCACCACATATTAGGACACAAGAAATAGGATTGTGATGTCAAAGTAGACATTACAAGCCAGAAGTAACATAAATGGTGTTCTGGAATGCAGTGTAAATATATGAAATGCCATGATGTCACACAAACTGAACAAACAGAATGCACAGCATACATACCCCCACCAATGACATGGAATGGTAACTTGCCATTTAGAAAGCACATGGTGCTACAGATACATTACAAAATATCATATGAATATGAGAAAGTAAGAAATACAAACCTGTGCATTCAGAGGTATCCAGGAAGCATGGTAATTCTGTCAGAGGAATACATGACACACAAGTAAAACATGAACACAGGTAGAAACACTACAATGATTATCAAATTGTACGGATATGCATTGCATGTGTATGGCAGCCTATCATGGTGGTAGAATATCGCACAAGCAGAGTATACTTACAGACGAATGATGATACAGTACTCAGAGATGCACAAAAACATATGCCTATGGCAATGCCATGAAGATGTGGAACATATAGCACAAAGCTATAAAGGTGAAGAACAATGACAAATGTACACAGTAGTAAGGAAATGCATGCTTAAAATAGCAGTCTCATAAAAACAGAGAACATGAGTATCAGACTGAAAACATTATATATGCATGTGATTGCAAATTCTCTGCAAGGTGCTTGCAGCAAAGAGCTGACGTCTGACACATGTGCATCATGTATCTG
This sequence comes from Protopterus annectens, assembly GCF_019279795.1. Lineage (NCBI taxonomy): Eukaryota > Metazoa > Chordata > Ceratodontiformes > Protopteridae > Protopterus > Protopterus annectens. The sequence continues at coordinate 486,347,239 of NC_056730.1, read as the reverse complement.
TGATGGATATTAACACGTCTGTGTTCAAATGACACAAACAGCACAGCAATGTACAATATTTAAGTAATAATTAGCTTAGGTACATAATAAAATTAGGGTTGAATATCACTTATATATATTACCGTGCAAACATAAGACAAAAGGTGGCACACTCACAAAAAGCGATAATAATATTGCATGTCAATGTGTAAGACTGATCAAAGGAGAGTTGTGTCAAAACAACTATTGCACACTACTTGCAAGAGCAATAATAACTTTACAAGAGTTGATTAGTGTGTTGCTGCTGTTAAGGCATACACACATACAGCTATATAAAGCAATGCAGACGTATTATACCAAAGGAAAACCGCTCAAGTATATAAACAGGCAACAAAAGTGAACCCATGTTAGAAGAAAAGCTATGGGCATAATACACTGGTGGTGTGTCATAATTACAAGGCTGAATTATACAATAATGCACTGTGTGTGCCATTAATATGACTAACATGCTGAATGTTAATCATTGTCGTTAACGCCATATACCAAGGAGACAGGCTACGCAGAGATGAATGCCAGAAACATAAATAATGAAAACATAAGACAAATTCTAATACAAGGTCCATAGAGTAACATGAAATAGCACATAGAAGGGCAGAGTGCCAATGGGAGTTTGTGACACAACATCACAAATGTAGAAAATATCCTGATATGGCATGTATTTAAAAAGATATACAACATACAAACATTGCAACAACAATGTATGCAAAGTATGTATATATATCAACCATGTGCACATATTCACAGGATAATGGTACTACATTGTTACATGTGTGGAATGTCTTAAAACTTTTACTAGTGAAATGCACCACACATGATATGTCATCACCTTTTCATGTAGTCATGCGAGCACTGTCAACAGGACAAGTGTGTGACACTGGCAGACTGCAAACTGTGTCAGACCTATCTGTCACATCCAAAGTCATATATAGAGTGCAGGAATAATTTGCCTGCATGTCTGTAACACTGTCAGCATAAATTACAACATATGAAATTCACGTGAAATAATGGTGATAATTGCAGTGACATATTTGCACATGTCAGAATGCAGCTAAATAATATAGCCCTATATGATCTAAATTATGAAGTGGACATCACAAGGTACATATTACAAGCATTGATGCAGCAAGGGATTTGTGCACAAATTTGTGATTACTAATGAAATATATCCAACTAAGAATGTACCCTGCTGGCAACATGACATTAATGGAACACATAGACAATACTTATGGTCCAGAGGGTCACTCCCCTTGAATGATCTCACATGCAATCTCCCAGAAGGAGTCACATATGGCCCATGCCATGTCCTGAAAGAATGTACCCATCAAGTCTTGCATCTGCATCCTGAAAATGTCTGTGACTGCATTACTTATCTGATCCCTCAGGTCATTGGGATGGCATGGTGGAGGTCATCATCCATGTCAGACTGCTAGACCATTGGCACCTGCTGGCCCTGGTCCTTCATCATAATCATCATCTTGATGTCTCACCTGGACCTCAGAGTCAGAGTCTGCTGGAAGAGGTCATATGCACTGTCATTGTCTACTGTGGATAGGGGGACTGGCATCGGTCCCAAACTCTGTAACATGACAATAAGAGTAAATCATCAATATAGTAACAAAAAGCAATAATGGTAAAAGGTAACAGCAGTATGTAAAACAATATAACTGATCCATAGACTGTGTGCCATTATAATTAATTATTCATGCAATGTGTCATTATGATGAGCATTAATCTATCTGTACTGTTTTTGTCATAACGTGGAATACATCCAACTCTAATGCATTATGCACTTGTCACTTATATCAGTCAGATTAAGGATAACACATTTGCAAGACATCACTGCGGTGGTGGTGCTGCGGTAGCATTGTCGCCTCACAGTAAGACGTTCTCCTGTTCAATTCTCAGCTAGAGCGTCTTCTGTGTGTGGAGACATGCATGAATGGGTGTACCTTCATTGAAGGTTGTGCATCAGGGCCGGCAACTCTGCATGTAAAAATCTACTGCCAATCATTAGCAGACCGGAGTTCCGCTATGGCGACCCCTAACCGGGAAAAGCCGAAAGACACAACAACAACATTTGCAAGACATCCATGTCATACATAATGCAGTCATACAAGTGAATAAATTGGTCAGATGACATCATTATCACATTCGGGAGGAGCATACATCTTGTGTATCCTGTGTTTAATGTCAAAGGTATGTAAGAAGCCTGTCAGTAGTAAAGTATGTAGTGGAAATGTAACAGAACAGAGCTAGGGGACATGTGGACACATCAGAACAACAAATAAAATTGTCTTAACGGAGAACACACACAGAGTAATTCCTACGTATCTCTGTGTGTAATTTACATGCCAGTGACTGCTATAGTCAGAGGTATCACTAGTGAGTAACAATATGCAGTTATGATATCTAGCAAGGTATACAAACATCACTGAAAAGTGACAGCAGCACCATGTACTGACTGTAATCATAAGACGTGCACACACATCAATATACCCTCAACTATATGATGTGTATACTGATGTACACTCAACTATATGATGTGGAATGAATATCAATGAAACCTATAAATGATTATTACCTTGAAATAAAAAAAAAAAAACTAACATTACTGCCTCATAAGGATGATCATCACATTCTGAAGAAAGGTTGTCAAGTTGTACATATCAGATACCAGACATAAGGGCATGAGCACCACTAATATCAACACAACACATGGATGGCAATAATCTATAATGAATCAGAGAAATGACTGAGCATGCCGCTCAAAGTGGTAACCAAACTTTCACAGTGGCATCAATTTATAGGAATCACGTAGGAAAGCAGGATGACATTTCTTGCAACATGTGCAAGCTTGTTAAAACACACATACACAGGAGTGCTGCACATCTGCAGTTATAAGCACCACTACATATATACAAGACCGCTCTGTGAGTCATGGGGGGGGACTCATATTACAATGTTTAACACCCCCATATATGCTGAAGTGTCAGTAAGACAGTAAATTACCAACAATATTATGTGCAACTCATAATACATGTTAAGATATCCAAAATCAGATATGTGTTTTTTTTTAAGTCAGCAATGTTTTAATTTCTCATAAGACCTACAGTGCAATTAAAATCACAGACCATCGGGGATGTGGCCAAGATGCAAAATAGCTAACAGCACTGAATTTTAGCTCTGCCTTTCTTTTATTGTTCTGACAGGAAATTTATTTTTTTTGTGGAAAAACAAGTTTCATCCTACTTATAAGAAGACAGTTTATCATCTGTTTGCTGTTTTTCAAGGAAAATCAACATTTCTGTGCTGTGCTTTGGTTTTTTCCTGTCAGAAGTTTTTATTATTTATTATTAGTTATTAGTTTCAATGTGATTAATGTTTATTAAAAGAAGTCATTGTATTGAATTGCCATCGGTTATATATTCTGGTCGTATACAAATTGTATTATTCATCTTAGTGATCCAAATATTAAACAAATGATTCCTGTATAAGCGTGCATACACAATATTGATACTTATCTTTCTTGAATAGTTTCTGAGTAAGCTCTTCCATTTTCTATTATATGTTTTGTATTACTGCATGTTATTTACACTCTCATTAACTAGGTTAAATATATAAGTTTTATAATACTTCATTCCAGCATTTATCTAGTATTGCAATAGTTTGGGTTACAATATTTTTATAATTATATTATTGAAAGTTTCATTTTTCATATAAAGCAGAAGCTGAAGAAAATGTATTTGTAGTGTGAGATGTGGATAGTGGGTGCTTTGATTCATTTTGTAATCAAACCTGGAACACATTGTTCCATGTGTGTCTTTGTATATAGAAATTTGTTTCAAAAATCAAAAGTTAGAATGTTTGCTTCATTCATGATAAGTTATTCTAAAGGTTATTATAAGTCAGGACATGTAAAACCATATTTCAGAAGTTCTAAATATACCACACTCACATGTTAGCATATAAATGTCTATCACGCAATGTCAACGGCCTTAACAACAATATAAAAAGAGCCAGTTTACCTAAATTTATTAAACTGCACAAAGCACATATAATCTTTTTATAAGAGACTCACTTGATTAAAAAAAAAAAGATTTAGATAAATTGTCTTTTAATGGTTATTCAATTCTGGCTGACTCTTGCTACAAAAATAAAAAGAGAGGTACTCTTATATTGTGGAAAAATTCTCCTACCATGCCGAAAATCCTTAGCACTTTTTTCTGATAAAGATGGAATGTTGTGTTTGGCAGTATTAGAAATCAATAAGACATTTTACACTTTAATTAATTCCTATTGGATACCGGGGTTCGGAACTAGATATGTAGACAAATACTTAAATATCATAACCTTACATGCTAGAGGTGAAATCATCTTAGCTGGGGATTTTAATTGCTTATTATCAGATAGAGAGATACTTCTAGAGATAATAAACTCAAAATAACAGCACAATCCAAGAAAATGAATCATTTTATTACCTCAATGAACCTCAAATTATTTTTATATTCTAAAAATGATGAATTTCCTTAACTATACCCATTACTCCTTTAGATTTGGAACCCAAACAAACATATATAAGGTCATCATCTCGAACAACCTATACTCCAAACTACATGAAGTCTTAATAATGTTGTGTCCACTTTCTGATCATAATGCTCTTACTTTCAATTTTAGTTTAATAAATTATTAAATTTTTTGGCAAAGAATTTTGGCTTACATAATACAAATTAAAAGTTTTAAAGACTGGGTATTAAATGAAATCAATACATTTTTGGAGTTTAATAACAATGGTGAGGTAGTACTGTGGGATGCTTTAAAGCATGTCTTTATGGGAGAAGAAATAATTGGTATCTTCTAAAAGGGAAAGAATGGGATAGGGAATTATCAGAGTTGCAAGCTAAAATAGATAAGTTAAAATCAAAATGAAAATCTAATGATAAGACTACACATACATAATTATCAAGTTTAAATCAAAAATACTTAGCAATTTTAAATCACAAAGTTTCAATTAATCTAGAAAGACTTAAATTACAACCCTATTCTGTAAATCCTAAATATCTACACAAGCTGGCTATTAGGTCTAAACAAATTAGCAACTTAAATCACATTAATGAAATTAAATATATAGTTAATGACTCCATAAAAAACTGATTTAAAAGGTATATTAGAAACATTTAAAACATATTATAAATCAATTAATAATAAAAAAATATTTCAATAGATAATAATACCATAATCAATACATTTCTCCAAAACAATGTCACAAATAAATTATCAAATCAACAAATTAAGATACTAGATAAACCAATATCATTATTGGAATTGAAAGAACAGATTAAAAATTAAAAAAAAAAGAATAAAGCCCTAGGTTTAGATGGAATAATTCATGAAATATATAAAATATTCACAGATTCAACATTAAAAATACTGTTAAATGCATTTTCAATGATTAAAAATAAATTGAAGATACCCCCTTTCTGCAAATATTCTTTGATATCCTCTATTTTAAAATAAGGCAAAACTTCACAACTATGTTCCTTTTATCAGCCTAAGCATTGATTATAAAATCTTTATGTCCATATTGACTAAGAGATTGAATAATATGCTGCCAGTTAATAGATTATGATCAAAGAGGTTTCATATTACATAGAAAAGTCCAAGATAAAATTATTAAACTATTATCCCTGATAGATATTGCAAATAAGACCAAAAACAACTTACTATTATTAGCCTAGATATTGATAAAGCCTTTGATTCTATTAGCTGGTTATATCTGCATAAAATTCTTAAAGAATATAATTTTTCTTAAGAGTTTCTTAATTTAATATTAACATTATATATTGATTCTCAAGTATATGTGAAAATTGCATCATGTCTATCGTGACCATTTAAAATTTTAAAACATACAAAACAAGGTTGCCCGCTGTCACCCTTATTGTTTGCTCTGTCAACAGAACATTTTGCTACTTATATAAGAAATTACACCAATATAAAAAGATTTTCTTTAAATAATAAACATTGTTCAAAAATTCAGCTATTTGCAGATGGTATTCTCTTAACATGTGAAGATATAGATTATTCTTTACATTATATCACTGAATCAATCATTTTTTTTGAAAAATCTCAGGTCTAAAATTTAATCAGAGCAAAACTGAAACACTATTGATCAACAAGGAAATGAATACAAATTTGCAAGATTATAAAAACTTCAATTAGGAAAATAAAACAATATGATATTTAGGGATAAATATAAAGTCCACTTGGAAAGAGACTTTACTTTCAAACTATACTAATTTATTAAGAATAATCACCAAGATAATCAACAATTGGAATAAAAAGTTTTTTTTTTTTTGCTATGAAGGATAGACTCACTTTGATAAAAAATGCTTATTTTAACCAAAATCTTATTTTATGCACAATCCCTGATTTTAATTACTCCAAAACAATTTTCAAGAAAGTAAATTCTATATTACTCAAGTTTCTTTGGTTCCCTCAAAAAACGAGGATAGCTTATAATTGGCATGTAAGAGGTTGGGATAACAATTAAATTGGTTTTCCTAATATTGAACTATACTCAAAAATGTACTATTATTAACATAGTATTACACTAGCTACACTTTAAGCTGAAAACAGTTACATGAAATTCATATAGTATCTAGTAGCAGTTATGAAACACAAACTCTTTTTTAGGCATTAGTACAGTATGTTGGGTATTACGAGATTATTGTTTATATAACAAAAAGTTAACTCATTTTACCTATAGTATGAATCAAATCTTCATTGCATTTAGAAGTGTAATAGAAAGCAATTAAAATGTTAAACAGCTATTCTTTCTCATATTATCCATTGCGTACACTCCAGACTGTTTAGAGTCCTTCAATCTAAACAAAATGCTAAATTTTAAAGATAATAAATCTACAATTTTGGTATCAATTTCTAGATAATAACAAGATTCACCCACCAAACTTTCTTTTAGCCAGATACAATGTTAAACAAGATAATTGGTTATCTCTACAAACTCTATGAGAGTTCATTGAGAATAGAGTGAAAATATCAATAAATTTAGAATCAGATTCTTTGCCAAGATTCTGACAATGTTTAATTTGTAACAACTCAATAGATATTGAAAATAAATTGAGCATTTCCTTTATATATAAACTTTTACGTGATGAATTTATATCATTTGAGTTAGCCTTTTGGAATTATTTTACAAAAATCACTAAAGAATCCTTTTCAGTAGATAATAAAAAAAACTTTTATTAAAATCTGTGAATAGCACCACATCTTCTCTCTACTGGAAGTCGTTCACCTGGAAATTTTTACATAGATGTTTTTTCACTCCATATAAAATTGCTATTATTTTATATAGTAAAGAAGGAAAATGTTGGAGATGTGGTGAAACATTGGAGGCTAATTTGGTAATATGTTTATCGTGTGTAGAGTTGTTTTACAATTTTGGAATAATTTTAGATATTTTGTAAAGTACTTGTGTTCAGAAAATTGCCATATTACAGATTCCTTGTTATTATTTAATGTTCCTATACCAAATGCGATTCAAAAACATCAAACACCTTTCCTTTTGTCACTTTTGGCCATTGCTAGGAAAGTAATCACAATGAATTTAAAGAATAAACAAGATCTCTCATTTATTGAATTTATAACTTTAGCTAAATGTGTGTGTAAAAAGGAAATGCAAACTATTTTTATTAGAACATCTAATATAACTCATAAAAGACTAGCCAGGCAGAAACTGCAAATTTTGTGTATATAATTTATACTGAATTTTGTCATGGATGATTGTATATAGTTATACATAGTTGATTATTCTGTTGTCGTTTTTTGTGTTTAAATTGTCTGATTGTTAATTTTTGGATGTAAAATCAAATAAAAAGTTGTTGAAAAAAAAATCACAAACCATCCTCTTACATAGGATATTTACATTCATAAAAAACTCTTCAAACGAACCAGCAAGCAGGCAGGGAAACCAACAGGGAGACGCCAACTGACTATAAGGCAAACAAACCCACGAGCAGAGCAACAAAGAGCCGTACTCCTCAAAATTCAAACTTCTTTATTTTAACGTATCACAACTGAGAAAGCATATTGATCAGCAATGTAATACTGTATTAAATCGCAAATATAAAAAATTAAATAGGGATATCAAAGAGTATGCTGAAGGTAGGCAATACCCCAACCCCCCTTTGTTTAGAGGTGGGAACAAATATTCTCCAGTTTTAAGGGACATTTCCAGCCCTGCAGAGGCTCAGTCTCATCTGCAGGAACCTTTTCCTCCCTTGCCCCATCCTGATGAGCATTATCAGGAAGATTTTTTACCCAGGAGGTCGGAACGCCTGCGCAAACAGCCCCATCATCAGCAGATGGGACCACAGCAGGAAGTGGGGGGACCACCACCCAAAGGGTGGAGGAGGAACCAGAGGGAGGATTGGTAGGTTCAGGGCAGATTGTGATTACAGCTATTGGAAACTATTTCAAGTACACTCTTAATGATTATCATATTTACAACTATAGTGATATTGTCATTTCTGACACTTGGTTTTCTTTATTCACCAAAGGCTTTAAATTTGTACCAAGTAGGGGCAGCAGTTTGGTTAGTACAATTTTGGATGTAAAACTTTTTATCCACAAATTGAATTTGCAGCACCTTCTTGGGTCCACTTCTATGCAACATGGACTTAATCTTAAAAAATCTAGTACATATAACCACCCTTTGCACCCCCAATTGAAAAACTTAGAAAACAGAATTGAACAACATATTCGGAGCAAGGTGGGGAAGTCCAAGTATACTCCTAATTTAAGTTTGGCCGAGGCTACCCTTTTGTCAGATTTGGGGGGCAACGCCAGTGTGCGGGTGATGGAACCCGACAAAGGGGGTGGCACGGTCATTATGGACCAAGTGTTATATGAGGCAAAAATGTACAGCTTGCTCTCAGATGGTACTAAGTATACAACTGTTTCCCTTAACGAGGTACATATTTCCTATAAAAGAATTGATCTGGCGCTTAAGGATCTCTTGGATCAGGAGATTATTGAAATGGATCTTTATTCCTTCTTGGAAAATTCCCATCCAAAGGTACCTACTATATTTGGGGTGCCCAAGATCCATAAAAATGTGGATGATCCTCCTTTACGTCCAATTGTGGCAGCCCAGGGGTCCAAAACCCACAACCTTTCCAAATACTTGGACTGGAAATTGAAACAGTTGTGGGGAAAACATGATCATCTTCTTAAAGACTCGTGGGAATTTTTGCCAGGTATCACTACTGATTTATATAGGCCTAATTTGCTTTTTGTCACCATTGATGTGATCGATCTATTTTCAGTGATACCTCATATGATTGGGTTAGAATGGATGGAAGAAGCACTTTGGGCATGTGCAGGTGTCACAAATAATGATGTTCATTTGGTTTTGCAATTGTTGGAATTGGTCCTCAAGTACAATTATATTTATTTTTGTGGGGAATATTTTCAGCAAATTTCAGGGGTTTCAATGGGAGCCAATTGTGCTCCCACGTATGCAGATATTATTTTGTCAATCTGGGAACAAAAATATGTTGTGCATAGTGAATTTTCCAAGTATTGGATCCACTATACTCGCTTCCTGGATGACATTTGTATTTTTTGGACTGGACCGGAAGGTCTTATAGATGAGTTTATAACTTATCTGCATTCTACAACGGAATTTTTGCATTTTACTTATCAAGTATCTGCTGATCAGGTCAATTATTTGGACGTCTCTCTTAGTAAGCAAGGTGAAGGGTTTAGTTCTTGTATTTATAGAAAGCCTTCGTTTTCCAATGGGTATCTTCATTACTTAAGCTCACATCCAAAATTCCAAAAAAGATCTATTATAAAGGGGCAATTTGTTAGGGTGTCCCGTATGACATCAGATGACTCTTGTTTCCATGTTGAGGGGGACAAATTGAGGTCCTTCTTTGTGGACAGAGGGTACCCTAATTGTTTGATCAATTCTGTTTATGATGAAGTTAGGGTGTCCAGAAAAAATAGATTTGCTCCCATTTTGGGGAAGGGCAAGGTGGATCTAAATGACGATTACTCCCACAGGTCTATTAATGCAACTGGCCCCAATCAGTTATTTATTACACAATATAGTGAGTATGCAGGACAGATCAGGTACATAATTGAAAAGGAATTTTGTAATTTTAGGGAACTTACGGATTTGAGTAACTTAAAGGATCTGTCCTGCAAATTTGTGTATAGAAAGGGTTTTAACATTAAGAGGACCTTAGAGCAAAATTCCAGATTGAGGGGTCCTAATCTATGTAGGAGAGGGACATTTCGTTGTGGGAGTTGTAAGCAATGCAAGTATGTTATAGATCAGGAATGTATATACCTGGAAAGTAGAAACAGAAAATTGTGGTCATATAGTTTTCACAATTGTAAATCTAAGGGTCTAGTGTACCTAGCTGTCTGCCGTTCTTGCCAGGCATTTTATGTAGGCAAGACGGAGAGGCAGCTAAGGAGGCATGTATATGAACATGTTTATGACATCTTAAAAAAAGTTAGTACGAATGCACTATACAGGCACACTATCGTTTGTGAAGCAGCAACATTCAAGTTTTTTGTTTTGAAATCAGTTACCCAGTGTAGTAGGGGTGGCAATTGGGCAGCATTGCTATCTCATAGAGAAACATGCTGGCAGATCCTGTTGGAATCCAACAAGCCCCCTGGGTTGAACGATTCCATTTCTATTGCACCTTATTTAAAATTAAAGGCTGAACAACTGTAAGGTTTAGATATATACCTACAGATTTTGTATAATATATTTGTAGGTTATTCTATACAATAATATTTTATACTGTTGATGATTTTAGATGAGCATGTAGTGTTCATAACAATGTATTTCAATATGTTTTTCAAAAAAATATTGAATATTATTATAAAGCATATATATATTTTTTATATATTTTTTATATTTTTGACTAGGTAGGTTTTTTGAGCTAGCCTTATCTATATGTGGAATATATGCTATATTTTATATGTAATGAAATTCAGCTTTATATGTTTTTTTAGTATGAGTTGATATTGTATAAACAATATATAAAAAATCCTTTTAGGAATGTAATTTTGAAAGCATTGTGTTTATAATGTCTGTTTTTACATGTGAGTTCTAAATGCACATCTAAAAAGAAAATCTTTGGTCAGTACGTTTTTGCTTTAACAAAGCTGTTTATTTAATTATACAATCTATCAATCAAGCAGTATATGTATAAATGTGTGTGGAGAGGTGGGGTATGCATCTGATGAAGTTGTTTTATCAACGAAAACGTGACTTCAGTTGTGATACGTTAAAATAAAGAAGTTTGAATTTTGAGGAGTACGGCTCTTTGTTGCTCTGCTCGTGGGTTTGTTTGCCTTATAGTCAGTTGGCATCCCCCTGTTGGTTTCCCTGCCTGCTTGCTGGTTCGTTTGAAGAGTTTTTTGTGTTTGCAGCATTCCTAATATTTACATTCATACCTTGGTGACTGACCTCATGTATTATTTAAACAAGACTTCACTGTGTAACATTGTTCTTCCATTTATTAAGCTGAAACTTGACCTCATGTTCTCAGTAATATTAAGAAAACTCACCAAAAACTCGGCCTCCTCTATAGGAATAATCCATTTGTATCTAGTAAAGCCAAATTATCCCTATAGCTGACTAAAATTCTCACCAACTTACAAACCACACTACTCTCCAAACTAGAATCCACTTACAACAAGGTGGCCAAATTCGCTACCAAACATCCCTATCATTCTCATCACTGCTCAGCCCTCAAGAAACTGAACTGGTTAGAACTTCCCCAAATCCTTCTTCTCTCTCAGCTGCAGATAATTCACTCTATACTGCACCTGCCATCCTTCTGTCCTAGCATTTCCACTATCATCTCCCTCTACTCACCAACCAGAACACTTTGCAGCTCTGAGCAACACTTCCTTTCCATATACAAGCCAAAAATCAAAATTGGAAAGAACCTATACAGCTATTCCCCAGCTGAGAACTGGAATAAACTTCCACTGGACATTCAAAACATTAAGCCTAAACACCAGTTCAGAAATGCTGTAAAAACATCTAAGCAATACATGGCTATGCCTGTGTAATCATCCCCCTGGTTGACTGTACTCCTATTTGTCCCTGCCTCCCACCTTTCTTCTATACCTAATTCTCCCCTTTATCTACTTATGTTTCCCTACATCTTTATCACTACTTCTAGCTATCCTTTATTACCTGCATGATTTCTATTGACTTCAACAGTCCAATAAGTTATTATACACTACGCAGCTATTCAGCTGAACTGATGAGGAAGAACATCGTATCTCAAATGGATTTTTTGCTCTGTATAGTATCACATGTACTCAGTAATAATTCTGATTCATAATGTCTTTTTATTCTAACTAGTCAACTGGTACTCCGGGTAACCACATGTAGTAACAATATGTTTGTAGCCCTGTGCTAGGTTTATGTAACATTGTAGGTATGATCTAAGCAAATGTAACTATAAATAACTATATGTAACTATATGTCTGTAGCCTTGTACCATGTTTATCCAACTTTGTTGTTATGATCAATGTCTATGTTTATGTTTATGTAGAGCTTTTCTCCGCAGGTCTCCACTGAAAAATGGCCTCGGCCCAGCTGGACTAACCCGGTCAATCAAATGTCAAATTAATAAATAAATATATGTAATTATATTAGGACCAATCCTGAGCCAAGGCTTCATTACCATTCTTAATATCACTTTACCACAACCAGAGTGCAGAAGTACCTGTTCTACTTAAACCACATATCCCAATGTATTTTTTTTTATTATTCATTTGTTTGCTGCAGAGTGTGTGGTCTAGCTTTATTTATTTTTTATTTTTCTCCCCTTCAGTGTTATGCCATATGATCCTAAACTATATATACATCCCACTCCTTCCACCACTGGATGAGCCAGTCGCAGTGCTTTAGCTATCTAGTCAGTCATCCTGACTGATTTTTCTTAGTAAGAGATATTTGTGTCCATCTCTTTTCCACATTTTACCTATGTCATTCCTATTGATTTTACATATTGTACCCATTTATACCACTTCTTCCTGTGCTTTCCTTTCCCCTTCCTTCTTCATCCTCTCTTTCTGCTTCCTCAGGCTGGTTCATTGTTCTACTTCTCCTTTCCCTGGCATTACATTATTTTTCCATTTCTTAGTTATTGCTTTTTACCCCATCAGTGCCCTATTTTCCCATGCAACTGTGTTAACAGTATCCAAGGAAGTACAACTTCCTTGTGAAAACTTCCATTCCCTGGAAAATACCCATCACTATCTCATCTACCTTTTTGTTTAAATCCTTCCAGTCCTTAGCATTCCCAAAAAATATGTATCCACATTCCCTATTCATCTCACATCTCCAACATAATAACCTTGGGGAAAATTTTCATTAGTCTATATGGCATATAAAAATACTTGTGTAGACATTTCTATGCAAATATGTTGAACTCGCATGCCTTTGTAACTGTCAGGAGCATTTTTCTCCACTCCTTTGTGCCTACCTTCTCTCCTATTTCTTGCTCCCATTTACTCTGTTGATCATTCCTAGTTTTCCCTTCTTCCTCCTGCAGCCATTCCCTTGCTAAACATATTTGTCCTCTGTTCTGCCTGCCCTCCTCTCTTCTTTTTTCTGTTTCAAATATTATCTCTGAAGTTGTTTGATCCTCTCTTATTCTTCTGTGCATATCCTTCCACATCTTAGTCCTCTATATTCCCATTGTAATACTTTTCTTGGATCTCTACCCATTTCCTTATCATTACCGATTACTATTTGAGATCAGTATCAAATCAGTCTTTGCTCCCGGCTCCATCTCTATCCCATTGATTGGGTACTACTATCCTGCAACCTGTCTCCAGTTGGAATAATCCTGTCCTTTCATTCCTTCCATTTTCCTTTATCCCATTTGGTACCAAACACCCTTTTAATATCATTTGACCAGGTTAATTTTAGCTTCTTCATGTCTGCACTTAACATTGCCCCTATGACATCTGTTTTGCCTGCCCTTCTTTGTTCTACCTCCCAGATCATCTCTTTCTATATGGGCTTATAGTCTATATCTGCCATTGTTAATATATTTGCTATCATACAAGCTTGAAATTTTGCCTTGATATCTGGTATTCCAAACTTCCTTTCTCCACCAATTTCATTAAAATCTCCCAAGCCAATCTTGATCTCTTAGAATCACAGATAAAATCAGATAACTGTTGCTTAATCTTTTTAAGGGTTATTGTTAATGACAATTGCCAGAACACCTGTCCTGGGAATATAAACAGTGATAATATATTCAGTTTAATTATTTGGTCTAAATTCCATTTAATTAATTTTCAATTTGTTAATTGTGATCTTGTTCTCTCATATATTCTACATACGTTTCCTGTACTGTAGTCTCTACTGTCTTCTTCAGCCATTTCCCCAGATACCTTAATTCTTCTTTCCCCATTTCCTCTTGCTCTCCTGCTCTATCCTTTTCCATCCCTACCCAAATATCTAATGCCTGTGCCTTCCATTTATTCACCCTTATCCTAAACCTCTACTATACCCCTCATTTATGTAAAATAACCTCCCGCAATCCATTCTTAGGACTATCAGTGTTAAAAAAAATCATCTGCATATAATGATATTAATAATTCTCTTTCTCCCCATCTATCCATTCATTACTGACCTTATAATCCTTTGTGCTAGAGGTTCTAAGTAAAGTGCAAACAACAATAGTGAAAGGGGGCACCCTTGACGTGCTCCCCGATATATCTAGATCTCATCTGACAGTCTAACTCTTATTTTGACTCTAACTGTTCAGCCTCTGTATCATCTTTTCAAAAGTTCTATCCACTTTGACGGGAAAACCCACTTCCCTTTCAATTCCGATAAGTAACTCTTATCTAACTTAATCAAAAGCTTTCTCTGCATCTAAAGAGGTTACTGCTAGTGGTTGTTCCTTCTCTAGGACGTCTTGCATTATCAATAAGGTTCTCTTTAAACTATCGGCCATCCTTCTACCTACTACAAAACCGTTTTGGTCCCGATGTATTATTCTTGGTAAGAGCCTCCCCAGCCTGTTAGCCAATATCTGCATAAAACACTTACAATCATGTTTTAAATTGATAGTGACCTATATGAGGCTGTATGGGTCTTTTCCCTCTTTGTGTATTACTACTGTAATTGCTATTCCCATGATATGGGTGGATTAGCCCCTCTAAAATTGTATTAATAACTTATACAACTTTTCTAGTATCCATAACTACAGGGAATTTACCTCTGATCATTTTTCCCATGCTCTTCGAATTTCCTCTCTATTTATCTCTTCCATGAGACTCTCCCTTCCTTCTCTCATTAGCTCTACCATATTTTCTATCTCCCTCCCTTGTCCTCTGTTATCTATGATTTCTATTCCTCCATTTCTTCACTATAGGCCTTCTAAGTATCTCTTTAAACTCCCCAGGGATTTCACTCAACCTTTCTACCTCTGTACTTGTATTTCTGTGCTATATCTTATAAATTCCTATTTCTATTTCTTTTTGTTTCAGTCTCACTGCTAACATCTGCTGCCTTCAGGTCTCTCCCAAAAAATATTTTATACACTGCCACCTTCTTACCCCATATTTTCTTATCTTCCCATGTTTGCTAGATCTGCAATATCTGCCTTTCTCTGTCTTTGATTTCCTGCTTTGGTTGCCCTTCCCTTCTTCTCTTTTATGTATCCTTTAATTCACAGTTCATTTCTTTTCTCCTTGCGGCTCTCTCCCTTTATTTATCTAAAATCCCTTTCTGTATCTCTCACTGTAGTTCTTTCTTAATATTATCCCAGACTGTCTCTTCATCTTTTCCGTCTTTTGATATCCTTTCCATTATTAGTTTACATAACCAATGTCTGTCACTTTCCTGTTCCAGTAAATGCTGTAGGAGTCTCCAATGTCTATCCATCTCACTATTATCCTATAGCCTTATTACCACTTTTACAGCTGCATAGTCTGAACAAGTTATAGGGCTCAATTCCATGCTTTGAATGCTACCCTTCTGCTCCTTTGTGATATATCCTTTATCGATCCTTTGAACATGTTTTATGTCTATGAGAGAAAAGTGTGTATCCTTCCTCACTTCTTGGTTGTTTTACGCCATCTCTCCATATATCTACCCAGGCTGTACCTGTTATGTAATGTCTCCTAAACTTTCCCTCCCGATTCAATCTTGTTTACCTGGAGCCTCCACTGACATCCTTTGTGTCTGTTATCAAATTCCAGTCCCCTGTGATAAGTCCTAGACCCTCTTGGAATTTTATTATATCTGCCAAGATTGTTCTTATGCTAGTACTTGATGGGAAATACATGCCCGCTATGTAATTCTTTGACCTTCTAGTCTACCCTTAATGTCTGCATATATTCCTTTTTTTATCCTCCCGGCTTCTGTTTATTCATAATGGTAGCAGCCTTCTGATTAGCTTTGCTACACCTCTTCTCTTATTTGTCCCTCATGATGCACTTCCTACAACTCCATATCCCCCTCTTTCATTCTTCTATGCTCTTCTTGTGACATATGTGTTTCTTGCATCACTATTATATTTGGTTTTTGATTTTGCATTTCCCAAATATCCTTAGCCTCTTTACTTTATTTCCTAAACTATTTACATTCCATGAAATTATATTCAGTTTATCATGACCCATCTTTGAAACGTGTCCATTCCTGCCATGAAGTCTCTGATCTATTAACTTTTTCTTTGACTCTGTTCCCCAGATTTCTCCCTTTAGGTGTTGTTGTTCACTCATCCAGTCCTTCCCTTCCCATAACAGAACTAGTTAACACTATATACATATATACAGACAAACTTCCATTCTTCACCGTATCTATTTTTATGCTACATATGGCTGGCTGTCCTCTCTCCACTCCCGTCATAACTGTGACAGTGCATTCTGAGATGCAAGAGTGTCCACCCCTGTCTGCCTAAAATCTCCTTTACCCTCTGCTCTTCTCAACTTAATATTTATTGTTTAAGTTCATTGTTATCTGTGTTTTTATACTGATCTGTGCTTCATCCCAAATGTGTTTCTCCACACCAACAAAATTATACTCTCTGACATGAGAATTAAAAAAAAAGAATTCAACACGTTTACCACTATATTGTCCCTACAATCAAATCCTTAATGAAAAAAGATGATCACCAACTATCACTATAGCTATTTCTTAGCATGATATTGATATTGTTTTTAAATTGAGCTGTTATTACCCCAGATATTCTTACATTACCACCCTCAATTTAATTTTAAAACTTTTATGTCCTATGAGTTTATGATGTGACATTCCCAGTACATGTTTTCCATGCATTGTTTGCCTCAGCCCACTTATTTTCCCCTGCATTAATTCAGTTGTGCTTTACATTACAGGTTAACAAGGGAATCAATATTCACTGTAAACTGCACAAATTAATTTTCTTATTACAGTCCATGTATCCCAGTGTCCATCATTTCATGGTTTGGCTAAGTCATCACAGCAAGTAGGGGAAACAAGTGACATTTTATTGCTCAAAGTTTGACTTCTACTAATCTGATCTCCTGTGAGCTCATAATTGGATTATTCCAGCATGTGTTTTCAATTTGCACTCTGCCCCCCCCCCCCCACTTAGCTCTCTGTGCACACCTTCAGTGAAACTTCAACTTATATATTAGAGAGGAGAAACAGTGCTTACTGAGTATACAAAGTTTCCCCTTCTAAATGTATACAACCACATGTTATATTCCAGACCCCCCCCCATGTCCGCATTTTCATGGATTGCCTGTATCCACAAAGGGAAAAATTACATTATAAGTATCTTGGTTGGTTCCCTTCTCTGTTGCACCTCCTTCTTTACCAGTGTGACCTTTTCCCTTAGCTGCTGTTTCTTTTTACAAACTTCTGGATGATCCAGTTGCTGTTGTATTTGACTCATCCCTTTCTCCATCATGCCCCTTTGCTGCATTGATTCCTGTGGTAAAATCTATAGGTTGCCTGATTGTTGAAGAATAATTAGTGCTTTTTGGGGTCAGTTACTGTCTCAGTAGCCCCATTTAAAAGTATCTTAAAAACTGCCATGTACAGAAGACTCCAGAAAGCTCCCTTTTCTTTACTTTCTTTCTTCACTGGGCCAACTGGGCCACCATGGTTAACTTTGCCCTTTTCTCCACTATAGTGCAATCTCAGAGTTGTATATTTAGAGTATATTTAAGTAGTGTGTGTGTGTGTGTGTGTGTGTGTGTGTGTGTGTGTGTGTGTGTGTGTGTGTGTGTGTGTGTGTGTGGTGGGGGGGACGCATGGTTGGTTTTGATTTGCTTAGGTTTGTTTTTGCTGTGTTGGTGGACAAGTGGTTAGTTTTCTGGAGTGAAATTGCGATGTTCCTGTTGTTCAATAACATGCTATTTCAGCAAAGTGGTCTTGGTGTTTTGAATTTCACATAAGTGTTTTTTGACAATATAAAGTAAATCCATATATATATATATATATATATATATATATATATATATATATATATATATATATATATATAGGGAGAGAGAGAGAGAGAGAGGGAGAGACACACACACACATATATCTGTGCAGATTCAGTCAGATATGGGAAGGCGCACATGGGAAATACAAGTAAGCACAGCGATTGAAAATGGAACAAGTTACTCAGAAAGGCATCTAGTCAGAACTAGACTAGGCATGTGCAGGACCGTATTAAAATGTCATATGTGACACATGTATGTATACAGAGGCATACTGCAGTTGTGCATGTGAGACTAACAGACAATGCAGTCTGTAGGGAAAACAGCAAACAAATCTGTTCACTAATAAAAATGCAAACATTAAAGCAGGACATCACATAGTGCATTACTGTTGTCAGTATCATCACTATCAGAAGTCATAAAAATATAAGAAAGCCTTTGGCATCAGCCATGTCAACATCCACCGATACATTACTGTGCCAGAAGTCAGCACAGTGTTCATCATTGTAATGGGGTCAAAATGACACAAAAGTACACACATTGGATCAAATGTCAGTGTTACAGTAATGCAGTCTAGGGCACCCATGAGGATATCTTGCATAACCTTCCGGGCTGCTCTTGCTGCATCTGGAAACACTTTGCCCATGTTGCTCAATGGAGGGGCTGGATAAGGTGACACTTGAAGTAACATGATTGAGATGTGAACATCTGGACATGCCTGCAGGGCTCACATTGGAGTGGCTATCAACAGATGTCTGTCCACACTGCAGTAGTAACATCAATGTCTGATGACCAAGTGTGGGTGTAATGAGAGGAAGCCAGCCTCTACCCAATATAGGTACTCTGTTTAGTACAGTTAGGGCATGCAGTACACATTTTGTACTATGGCACTGCTCTAATACTTCCATAAGAAGACTTTCAACAGACCATGCAACAAGCAACACACTGTCAGGATGTGTAGCCAATGCAGGCATGATCTCGCCATGTCTGCATTTCTGAACTATGTGTAACAAATGCAGCTGATGAGCTACTTGATTGGTTGCACATGCAAAAGCAAGCAAGTCAGGTCCATGACATTGCTGGGAACATTCATTCACCTGTACTAGGAGGCAGACACCCTCTGACACAAATTCATGCACAACAGTAACACTCCCACATATCCTGCAATGGGAAGTACCTCTCAGCTGTGGGAAATAGTCACCCTCATCTCCTGACTCTGCATGGGACTGTGGCTCATGGACATCATCATCATGTCCAGCAGCTGCCATCACCACATTTTCAGAATGTTCATCCACATCATCCTCAATATCTGAGATTACAGCAGGATCCACATGGCTGTCCTCTTCTAGCCTGAATAGTAAACCCAAAGCTGTAGCCTGTGAGCTATGGGCTGCACTTTCACAGTCATCCATATCACATCCCATCTCATGATCAGTGGATAGGCTGCTGGAGCAGGCAAGCAGGCAATGTATGGGATACAAGAAGAGACAGATGACATAGGTTAATTACATGCATAAACAATACATGAGACAGCTTAGTAATGTTAAATGGGTCAACTATATGACTACAGTGTTAATGGGGATAAGGACTTACCCAGACAATGTGCCTGGGTGAGCTTCGTGGACCTTATATAACAGTAAGAGAGAGAGAGAGATATCATGTAGGCTACATACTGCACATAGTTGGCAATGAAGCAGAATAGTAAAACATATCTGATGTGTCTTGGTGGAACCCCACCATCATGAGTGAGGTTTGAACTGAAACTTCTTATTTCTTCTTCTTCTTTCGGCTTTTAGGGGTCACCACAGTGGATCACCTGTCCGCTCATGATTGGCAGTGGAGATTTTACAGTGTCGAGTTGCCAGCCCGGCGCCCAACCTTCCACAGAAGGCACACACACACAAGCACTCAAACCTAGGGCCAATTTAGAGTGTCCAATCCACCTACTGCATGTCTTTGGGATGTGGGAGGAAACCGGAGCACCCGGAGGAAATCCACGTGACCACAGGGAGGACATACAGACTCCGCACAGAAGGCACCCCAGCCGAGGATAGAACTGGAGAACCTCTTGCTGTGAGGCTATTATGGTGAAACATAAATGATGCATCATCAATATGCAAATAACAGCCATTGTGATGCATTACATCAGAGATATTACACACACAAAGTAATATGGACAGATGTTGCTTGGTAGAGGATGCTGACCTAGGTAGGTGTGGAAGAATATAGTAGTCAGGAAGTGCACAGATGTGATTCATCAATAGTGACATGTAATGAACATATGAAGTGTCTTACCATACATGTCACCCTGTTTGGGGAGTGTATCCTAAGTGGTACTATAGATCCTGTTAGATGATAAGGCACACTAACATCAATATGTGAGAATGCTCAGTGGTCATGACTGCAAGAAAAGGCACATGACAGCTACACTACAATCTAACAGAATATGGAGACACTTATGTGATAAATAGTGAACCTGTTGCCCAGATGTTCCTTTTTGTGGAAACAAACATCATGAATAACATACATCACAGCTGTACTCAAATGTGATGTATCTTATAAGAAAGATGGACAACCACACTAGGTCTGTCTGTGGGTACATGGGCCACGTATTGCAATGTTGAATCTGTAATATACAATGATGTACACAAAACAAATTGTGAGCATAATCCAATGTCATGACAGGTGGCAGAGGCAGAGACAACAATGGATCACAATTATGGAGAGACATGACATGGGTTGATGTTGTGCTTATGTTGATGAACCTATGCAATTGAGAAAGACAAACATCACACATGTTGCTCGTAGTCTTAGATATGTCTTGTTTTTTTAACACAATATGCAATCCACGTTTCAGGTGTGACCACATTCACTATGCAATTGCGCTGATGAACAAAATAATAAGGAAATACATGATGAATTTGCACATTCAGTCTGAGGCAGTATATATGTTGCATTGGTTGTAAGATTGTGACTTACATGTACATCCTGGAACACTGGCTTTAATATCTCCACCAGTTATATGCCAATCATGATGGGTGGTATGATGTTAAGCTACAAAAACTGTGATACCGTCTGGGGGAGTTAATGGTGGACCACTTCTCATGGCATTCCTTCACCTTTTTTATCGATGTACTCGATTATCAGTGCAAAGGATCATGTCCGAGAAATGTTGACAACAAGCCTCATAGCCTCTGTTCTGAACACCAACAGCACTGATCATGTCAGTAAGTTCAATTGAAACCTCATTTCTCCACACAGTATTTTCCATCCATCCAAGGAGGCTTCAGCCATGCTGTAGCATAGTCTCAATGATAATGTCATTCTTGTATGGCTTAAAATTGTCACCCCTACTCTGGTTTGACATCTGGAAGACTCTGTTATTGTTCTGCTCCCCTTACCAGTGTGAGTTATGCTAAATAATCCTTTACCATGTATATCACTGTGTGACATCCCTCCTCTGGGCCAGTGATCAAGAAGTATCAATCCTCACCATGGACACTGGTGATGGGGGTTCACTTGGAACAAAAATGGATGCACACAGTATTTCCAGATGCAGATGTCTGCACCAAGCATAATTTCCCATAACAGTAGAAAGGGAACGCACTCTGTCCTAGGGCTGGGTTTCTGTCTCTCTCACCAGGCCCCAAATAACACCTTACACTGTCCACAGCTGTAGAGCTGAGTCCTCAACCGAGTGTTCTAAGCCAGGTCCTCCACCACATTCTCTGTTAAACTAGTGCTCTGTGTCCCTGTTCCAACTAGCTAACACACACACTCTCTTTGAGATTTGATTTTCATACACACACACACACACACACACACACACACACACACACACACACACACACACACAAGCACAAACACATCTGGGAAAGTCTGGCACAGATTTACCAGCTATGCCCCCTCTGCCCAGACTACAAGGACTACTACTACTACCACCATCAGAGCACTCAAGCCAACTATTCTAAAGCTCTAAAAAGGGACCCCAGTTATACCAAGTATAATTAATACTAATGCAAATGGTAGTGTCTGATCAATGCAGCAAGGCTTTCAGAAGCAGCCACAGTGTCGGCAAATAAATGTAAGTACTCTCAAAGGTTGAAGTATTCTCTAAAAGAACATCCACAATGAAAGTTTAAATATATTTAATAATGAATAATAAAAGAACATGAAAATACTAAATAACTATTTACAATAAACACCCAAGTTTCAATCACAGGAAATACTAAAAATAACACAGATGGGTAGATTCACACAGACACAGACAAACAGTACTTAACTAATCTCACTATATTTCCTGACTGATCTAAAGGATTACTGTCCCCTATTTCACTTACTAGAGCAAGGCAAGTTGAAATGGATGAGTGGTCTTCCTTCTTGTCAGGTTTCACAAACAGACTGCCCTGAGACTTCTGTCTCATCTAGTATTAAAATGTCATTTTAGTGCTGGATTACAGAATGACATCACATACATCTGGTCACTTGATTTTTGGTACCCACACTACCCCCTTTACTAGAAATTGAGCCAGAATCTTGCACATATGTGTTACCATACACACACACATAAAGCTTTGCTAAGATGTGTTATAGTATCTATATATATATAGAAGCTATAAAACCATTTCAAAACTTTGCACCCTTCCAGGTTAGCAATTAGTTCACCCCTAAGGACAAAACAGTAGGATTCCTAGTCCTGGTTTTCACAGTCATTTTGTCTCTGGCTATGATCAGAACTGTAAGATATAATCTTGATGGCCTAAACCAGTCATTCCAGACTATTTTTCAGAGTTAGCTGGATTGAAATTAACCTCTTCTCTTCCAGTATCCTCTGTTACAATATATTAATTTCAACAGTTACAATACAGTCTGACATACAGGTGTATTTCTTTTCCATCCAGCAGGCCACACAAGTAGCTTTATTTAGTTATTTTATTTATGTATTTGACATTTGTTAACCAGGTTAGCCCTTTTTCAGCAGAGACCTGAGGAGAAAAGCTCCATTACATGGCTAGAATTAAAAAAAATCATACAATATTTGAGAAATATGTAGTTATAACAAAGGAACATAAAACAATAAATATAACAACATGGATTAAAGAGAAGTTACACCACACAGAAATCAGGTTAAGATTCCTCTCATTATTAAGTTACATTTACAAATACATTCTCAACACAAGCACAAATTCAGTTTGATATACAAATGACATATAATTCTTTACAAACCTCCAACTAGCTATGTTGGCATATGTTACACATCCACTGCCCTACTTCTCCTGACACAGTTGGCAACACCTCATATCATCAAACACTGTTATATATTTAAGAACATAATGGATATGAAAATAACATCTAAATATATATGACATGTCACAACATTATCACATATAACAATCCATTCCATTATCTGTATAGGCCATAAGTGGGCTCTGAACCCATTGCAGAGAACACTACAGCAACTAAAGGACAGCAGCACAACACACATTACTTTGCATATCATCACAGTATACAGTGAACAGTCAAAGCCCTTTTCACACTCTCTTAATTAGGTTGAATGAACTAACAACTACCTCTATTGCACAAAGGATCAAAGTGTATCCATAAACTATAAATTAAAATTACAACTTACGGAAACTTCAGAAATCTTCATTCTCCATAAACATTACACAGACAGTACAGGATAATCATAATAAACTATTGATACCTGTTAATTCTTAACATATCTATAGTACATGCATTACTACTGATCAGAGAATATCCAGAAACTATTCAGTAAACAGAGAACTTATGGAAACCCACAAAATTCGTCATTCTCCTTAAGCATACCAGATAATTGCAAGGTGAACTAGACCTTACAGTGGATATAAGTGTATGCAATTTCATGCTCTTTTCACAGGTTCAGTTTGCTTTTAGCCAAATATCCATATGCATGGCAGAATTAGTGCAAGCTATGTACAAGGACCCAATGACTCAAGTACAAACAGTGTTTGATCTCACACAGGGGTTCTGAGTGGGAGTGGGTGTGCAACAGGGTTCAGCCCTGAGCCCACTGTTGTTCATACTAGCAATAGACTACATTAGCAAACAGGTCACAGGGACAGATCAGAAAAGTTGCTGTATGCAGACAATGTGGCATTAAAGGCAGACTCAGAGCAAGAACTTCAGCAAAGGAAAGGGAATGGAATGGAATGCAAACCTGAAGGCACATGGGATGAAACTGAGTACAGGTAAGGCAGTTGCAATGGCAGCATTAGTGGAGTGCAGAAGAAGCTGAGAATTGAGCTGGAAGTGAAAACAGTGGAACAGGTTAACAGCTTCAAGTATCTGGGAGGGGTGGTTGAGGAGAAGGGAAGTCTGAATGAAGCGGTCAATGCTAGAATCAAAGGGGCTTTAGCTAACTGGCAGGGAATGTCAGGTGTTGTATATGACAGAAGAATACCAAAGAAGCTAAAAAGTAAGACATACAAAACAGTGGTGCGACCAGTACTACTGTATAGTATGGAAACCTGAGAGGTAAATGAGATCATAGGAGATTAATAGGCTATTGACCTGGCAGAAATTTTAAGCCTAGATGTTTCATCTCAATGTAATACCATGAAAATGCTAGTCAATACCTAAGACTGCATTTAGTGATGACTGCCCATGTCGAAAAGGGTCGTGGGCACTACCCCCAGTAAGAATTTATGGTGCCCCATCCACTCGTCCAGGTTCCTCTTGAACTGTGTCACAGCGGTGTTCTGTTTCACATGAATTGGTAGTCTGTTCTGAAGACACGGCAGTCATTGGTAGATAAATCTGTCCCTCCAGCATGTCCTAGTTAGGTCACAGGCCATTACTTGATTAGTAAAGGCATTGCCTAGAGAGCAAAAGATGTTATAACCTGTCTATACTCTGCACTAATCTGGCCTATATTTAGGTCCCTGGAATGGGTAGCCCTGTCTCGTTTGAATTACTGATATGCAGCAAATTCATTAGGTTTGGGTCTTGGATTACTCTGTAGGCCAGGCATAAGTTTCTCCCAAGAAGTCTATATGACACAGAGTATAGTGACAGGGACTTTAATTGATCTGTGTAACCCACATGCTGAAGTTCCTTGATCTTCTTTGTTAGAAACATTTGAGGTCTCACCAGTTGCTGCAGGTGCTTTTTACAGTACATGCCAAACAGGGCATTATACTCAATTATGGGCCAGATTAGTGCAGAGTATAGACAGGTTATAACGTCTTTTGCTCTTGAGGCAATACCTTTACCAATCAAGAGTGCTACACAGAAACCCTTCCTAACTACAGTAGACACATGGTGGTTGAAGTTAAAGTTGCAGTCAACTTGTGATCCCAGGTCCCTTACCACCTTGTGGGTACTTAGGGTGTTGTTGTTGATTTGATAGTGTGAAGGGACAATGTTTGTGCTGAAGGGAATGATGATACATTTATTTGCATTCAGTTTGAGACTGTAACTAATATACCAGTTGCTGGTCTGCGTGAGACCCTCCTGGAGTATACTGACATCATGTGAAGATTCAGTGATGGCACCTAGTTTGCAGTCGTCTGCAAGCTTGCTCAGCCACAACCCCTTAGTTTTGACCTGAACTTCTGAGAAGTATATACCAAACAGTAGGGGGCCCAGCACTGACCCCTGTGGCACCCCACTGGTGACAGATCTGCTGGTTAATGTGGAGTCACCCACTTTGATAGTGTGTGCCCGGTCTGTGTGCCAGTTCACAATCCATCTTGCAATGAAGGGGTTTACACTCAGTTTGCTAAGTTTATTGGTAATGCCTATATTTGGGATTGTGTCTAAACCCTTTACCAAGTTAAGGTATTCTGTGTGCACAGATTTGCCCTCATCAATGGCCCTAGTCACATTTTCAAAGAAGTCCACCAGATTTAACAGGCAGGATCTGCCCTTGACAAAGCTGAATTGGGTAGGATGCAGGGTTTGGAGATCACCTATGTTTTTATTTATGAGGTCCATAATGATACGTTCCATGGACTTACAGATGAGGCTGGTCAGGCTTATGGGTCTGTAATTCCTTGGGTCTGTTGCTATGCCACCTTTGTGGAGGAAAATAACTGTTGCTGTTCTCCATTCCACAGGATTAAAGCCTGTGCTTAGGCTATGATTGAAAAGGGTACTTAATGGTGATGCTAGTTTATCTTTTAGCCTATTTAGAAGGCAGACTGGGATGTGGTCCTATAGAGGCTGTGCTTTTTCCTTGGACAAAGCTTTGAGGACCTGCTCTTCAGATATGTAGGATGGGGAGGGGGAGTTTGGGAGAAGGTTTGTAATAAATTAGGAGGGGATAAGGGAGTGAAATTTTCACCAAACCTATCCACTAGTAGGTTTGCTATCTCTGTGGGGTCAGTGTGTGATATCGTTGGTCACCAGTTCTGCACATGCTTGGGTCCTATCTTTTAGGCTTTGTACATAGCTGTAAAAGACCTTATGATTATCCTTGGCTGTACTTGCCATGTTTCTCTCAAAGGAGCCCTTAGAGGATTTGACAAGTTGTCTTATTTGCTTGTTGAGGCTGACGAGGGTGCTTTTACTTTATTGGGGCCTTGCCTTTGTTTTCTTAGACAGCAACTTTTTGTGTTTATTGTAAAGTTTGTTGATACTGGATTTCCACATGGCAGCTTGTTTTTACTTGGGGCTCTAACTTTGATTCTTTCTGGTACAGCCAAGTTTAGGCACTTATGCAAGTGATTGTACAGGGCTTCAGTGTAAGCTTTGGCATAGTTGCCACTTCCAGCTTGGGGTTGGGCTTGGAATACAGTTATATGTTCACCTAGGACTGTATAGTTTGCCTTGGTGAAGTTTTTTAGTCTGATTTCACCCTTTGTGAATTCTGATGTTAGTGCTAGTTTGAAGGTGACTGTTTTAGGATCAGTTTTAACTAATGAGTTTTTGACAGTTGTGGCAGTGCATCTGTTTGACAAGTTAGTAAGGACCAGATCTAGAATGTTTTTTCCTCTTGTCAGGATATGAACTATTTGTTCCATGGCATTTTAATTAAGAAAGTCAAGGAACTTTTGACCTAGTCGGATTGGACTAGATAGGTTTCCCAGTTGATGCTGTGATAATTGAAATCCCCCATGACCAGAGTGTTTGGTAAAATTTGGATTGTCTCCAGTTTGGTCAAGTAGGCTTACTGGGCATCATGACTCATGGAGGGGGATCTCTAAGTGACTATGACTTGAATGGGCCTCTAACCCCCTGTAATCTGGACTTGTAGTAACTCCATGGAGTTGTCCAGTCTAACTAGATGGGAGGTGAATTTATCTCTAATATAGATAGAAACACCACCTGTTTTGGTTTTCATACTTTCATTTTGTCATCTAAAGGTGTGAAAGGCACTGTAGCCTTCTAAGGCTGGGGTACTCTCTGAGGCCTTGAACCAGGTTTCTGTGACTGCACAGACATCTACATCTTCTAGTGACAGAAGTGCTTCCAGGGAGTGCAGTTTTTGGTTTAACCTCCTAGCATTTAGCAGCATGACCCTTATTTTGATCTGGTTGGCTAACTTCACATCGGTAATGTTGTTTTTGAGACCTTGCCCAAAAAAGGCACTATTGGGGAGACAAGAGCCTTTGCCGGCATCTCTAAGCCTAGATGTGCTAGGTGCAAACCATCTTTGGTAAAGCAGTGAGGTTTGTCGACCGTGGCTTTGCAGACTGAGAGGAACTGGATCCCCTTTGAATGACACCAAAAACTAAAGCAATTATTGAACTCAACTATTTTTTTAATACGGTGACATCATTCTATGTGAGGGTAGTAGGCTGCTCAAGGCTAGGGACATACCTGCCTGAGACACATACTCAGAGAGCTCAGCCATGTCACTCTTCATATAGTCCAGTGAGGTACATCTCCAGTAATTCAAACCAACATGAACTATGAAAGAGTCATAATAGTACTTACTGCTGAGAGACCTGAGTGCATGCGTGATCTGACAAATTCTGGCACCGGATAGACAGCTGAACATGACATTCTCTTGTCCAATCTGGTAAGTGGGATATCTGTGTATCTCACTAATGAGTCTCCAATGACAAGAAAATGTGTATTTCAGTGTTTCGCCTTACGGGCTTCATGGGTGAGACACTGGTGTTGCTATGTGTCATGGGTGCAGTGGGAACTGTGTTAGTTGCAGCAGTCTTGTGTTTTGGAGGTATCTGAGGTTTAGGTAAGTTTTTTGAAAGAACCTCCCCATATGTAGATATTTGTGTTTGATGTGTACTATGTGTGTGAGTAATGGTACTATGTGCATATTTAGTGGTGAGTGAGATGACAACCTCTTCCGTGTTACTGTTTTGAGTGCGAGAGTGTATGGATTCAAGATTCTTGGTGTAGATAATCTCTCACATTCTGTACTAGAGTGAGTTATTAGTTGAGGGTTGTCAGTGTACATGAGGCAATTGCTACACTGCCTCAAGAGACCCAAGTCAACAAGGCTGGCAGAAGAAATAAGAGTAGTCCAACTGTCCAGAATGCTAGGTTGAAGACTGTTGTCACTAGGGGTGGCTTTTCATAATCATTCATGGAGGAGCTCAGTGGTTGGATATTTCTGCTGGGGTTTTATTTATTTATTTATTTATTTTTGCTGGTGGTTCATAGGTTCATAGGTTCATGGGTAGGTACTAGGCTATTGGCCCTAGGGCCTATATAAGCCTAGCCAAAGGTACCCTGGCTTTCGCCACCAAAGAAAATTATTTTCCTGTGCCACTGTCGAGCAGAGCCACAGAAGTGATCCCTGGGGTGAATTTCCTATCTCCCATCCAATCATCAAGATTTTTCTTGAACAGTGCTAATGAGGAGCTTTGTTTGATATAGATAGGTGGTTTGTTCCAAAGTATGGGAAGTCTCTGGAACAGGAATCTATCCCTCCAGCATGTTCTGTTTATTGTGGTGATGAGGTTTAGGTCCCTAGAGCGTGTAGCTCGTAGGGATTGGGATTTCTTTAAGTGGAGCATGTCTAAAAGCTCTGGGTTTGACATAGCTCTGTGTGTTAGGCAGAGATCGCCTCTGAGTAGGTGATATGCAACGGAGTAAAGCTGCAGTTTTTTGAGACGGTCTGCATAGGGCATCTCTTTGAGGCCGGTAATCCTCTTTGTGAGGTATTTCTGTGGCTTTTCCAGTTGTTGTAGATGTCTTGTAAGGTACATACCAAAAGGGGCATTGTACTCTATAATAG
The DNA here is from genome assembly GCF_019279795.1 of Protopterus annectens. NCBI lineage: Eukaryota > Metazoa > Chordata > Ceratodontiformes > Protopteridae > Protopterus > Protopterus annectens. The sequence continues at coordinate 486,317,514 of NC_056730.1, read as the reverse complement.
GTCTAATGAGTGACGAGTAGAGGAGAACAATGACCTCTTTTTTCCTGGATGAGAAACCTTTTGTGATGAGGTGTGCCACATAGAAGGATTTCCTGACTACTGTGGCGATGTGATTATCAAAGGAGAGACTACTGTCCACCTTGTCCCAAGGTCTCTTATCACACTTTTGGTGTTAAGTAGACTACCACCTATGTGGTAGTTCATGGGTACTGAGTTTTTGCCAAAAGGAATGACAATGCACTTTTTGGCATTGAGCTTGAGGCCATGGCTTTGACAACAGGCATCTGTCTCAGCAAGGCCCTTTCGTAGGATGTCCACAACTTTTGGAGTTTTGATTATGGCTCCTAGTTTGCAGTCATCTGCGAACTTCATTAGCCAAAGACCTTCTGTGTTGGCCTGTACTTCAGAGAAGTAGATATCAAACAGGAGAGGACCCAGGACTGAACCCTGTGGTACTCCACTTGTCACTGGTCTGAATCTGGATTTGGAGTCTGCTACTTTCGCAGTGTGGGTTCTGTCAGTGAGCCAGTTGGCAACCCATCTTGTGACATAGGGATTTATACCTAGTTTAGTGAGTTTATCTATAATTCCAGAGTGGGGGATGGTGTCAAAAGCCTTGGCGAGATCTAGATAGGCTTTGTGAACCACCTTACCCTCATTTACGGCTTTGGTGACTGCTTCAAACAAGTCTATCAGGTTTAGGAGACATGATCTGCCTTTTACAAACCCAAACTGGGTGGGGTCCTGAGTTTGGAGATTACCAATGTCATTGTTTATAAGCTCCATGATGATACGCTCCATAGCCTTGCAGACCAGGCCCATTAGGCTAATGGGGTGGTAGTTTCCGGGATCTGTGATGGCTCCCCCTTTGTGGAGTGGGATAACTGTCGCTGTGCGCCATTCAGTGGGCACATAGCCTGAGGTGAGGCTATGATTGAACATGGTACTTAGGTGGGGTGCCAGTTCGTTCTGTAGTTCATGTAGAACACAGCCTGGGATATCGTCAGGTCCCATGGAAGCTGTGTTCTTGACTTTGGATAGTGTGTTTTTCACCTGTGCAGCCGTGATTACAGGAACTTTGCATTCTTCTGGTATAGAGATGACCCTTTAGGGGATGACAGAGGGGCAAAGTTAGCACTGAACCTATCTGCCAGGATGTTGGCAATATCCGTTGGTTCTGTATATTTAGCGCCATTGTGCTGTAACTCAGAGCAGATCTGAGTGTTGCCATTGAGATTCTTGACATAGCTATAGAATGCTTTGTGGTTGTCTTTAGAGTCAATGGCGATTTTGTTTTCATAACTAGATTTGGAGGATTTTATGAGGCATCTCAGCTTCTTACTGAAGCTTACCAGGGAGTTTCTCCAATCATGGGATTTTACTCTTTTTTGCAACATTTTCTTTCTTCTGTTGTAGAGTTTGTTTATGGCAGGGGACCACCAGATTGGTTTCCTTTTTTTGGAGGATAGCATCTTGGTTCTGTTAGGGATTGCACGATCCATGCACTCATGTAAGTGCTTATAAAGTGCATTTGTGTAGGATTCAGCAGTCATACCTCTATTGTCCGTCAGCATGGGTGTCGTGAAGTTTGCCACTTCTGTCTTAAGAAGCGTGAAATTGGCTTTGGAGAAATATTTTACTGTGGTTTCCCTAATGGGGGGTGCAGGAGGGATGTGGATGTCTAGGGTGATTAGCTTATGGTCGGATCTGACCAACAAGGAATTGACCTCTGGTGTGGAGCACTGGTTGCCCATGTTGGTAATAACCAGGTCTAGGATATTGCTGCCCCTGGTGGGGGTGTGGATAAGTTGATCCATGGCATTGGAATTTATGAATTCCAGAAAACGTTGAGCACAAGAGTTGGTACATGAGTAGTTTTCCCAGTTAATGGTAGGGTAGTTGAAATCGCCCATTATTAGGGTGTTAGGTTGTACCCTAATATTTTCCAGTGTATTATGAAATGAGGAGTGGGAATCCTGGGGCATGGTGGGGGATCTGTAGCAAGCTACAATTTGGATTGCAGTCTTGCCCAGAGTTAGTTGCAGTTGGATAATCCCGGATGCATTATTCTCAGCAACTTGCCTGGAGGTGTGGATATCCTTAATGAATATGGTCACGCCTCCGCCTTTAGTGTTTCGGTCCAGGTTAGGTGGCCGAAAGGTGTGGTATGAATTATAGCCTGGTAATGCCTGGGTACTCTCTGGGGCCTTGAACCAGGTCTCTGTCACTGCACATAGGTTCATAGGTTTAATAGGTTACAGCTCACTAGCAGTATTTCTTTTGACTGGAAAAGCACTAACGATGAAGGCTACACTAGTGTGCTACACTAGTATCTAAGGGAAAAATTGCTGAATTTAACTGTCTGGCTTTGGTGCAAAATTGAGCTGCAGTGCACTGTGCAGAGCAAAGCACAAACAAGCAGAAATCTGCTGAAATGCAGGGCCTAAATACCAGAAGCTAAAAACTTAAAAAAAACATCTAAAAGGAACAAAACAATTAATTAGGATCCTTATTCCAAGACGTAGACTGACCATCCTTTACCAGACAGTATCCAATTAACACAATCCTCATACTAAGGTGCAGATAGGGCCTTTCCAATCCAAGATGGCCTGGAAAACATCCTCACAACAAGCAAGTCTTTACCTAAATTATGCTATGGCTACTAGATACCCTATGTTCAGCAGGAAGCACTAGAGGATGTTTAACAAAGCAGAAAAATAGCAATGAGGCACTAAAAATGTTTAAAACAGAAGAAAATCAGCAAGGAGCCTCTAAAGAATGCTTCAAATAGCTAACAGATCTGTTAGCAGAGCAGTTGAGGAAGCTAGAGGTGATGGAGATGAAGTGCCTGAAACAGGTGGTAGGGTGCACACTGTGGAACAGATGAAGAAATGAGGACATAAGAGCAGAAGCCAAAGTAGCTCTAATTGCAGAAAAGGTCAAAGAGAACAGATTACTGTCATTTGCACACATGTGTACCGTATACCTTCACTGTTTACCTTGCACCCAAAACCCATAGTGTGGAATGAGTAATCTTTCACTTAACCCCCCCCCCCCTTTTTTACTTTTCTACTCCCGGGGAAATATCACTGTATTTGATCTTTGTATACTCATTTGGCTATTAGCAAAGCTCTACCATCTGTATACAGACTAACTATCTTTTTACTATGAGTATAACATTCTGTTTTAAATGCATATACACAAACTCTTGTGTATTAAGTTATTCTTTAAGACTACCTGAATTCACTTTTTAAATCTGTGCCTTCATTCCTAACATACAGTATGTTGGATATCATACCGTTTACCATGTAAATAGTACTATATTGTTGTATTAAACTCTGTACTCACTAATGTCATAACCTTTACTATGTAAATAGGACTGTATTTCTGTGTTACACTTTGTATCAATAGTACTGTATTGCTGTGCTAGTACTCTATTTCTCTATAGTACTCTACTCCTGTCATAAACTCTGTACTCACTTCTCTCAATATTAAGTTCTTATTTGAAAATTCTTCTTTTTTTCTTTTATGCTGATCTGTATTATTTACTTAATGTGGAGCTCATCTCCCCGGGCATCTACTGAAAATGGACATGTATCCAGTTGGACTAGCCCGGTTAACAAATGTAAAATAAAATAAATAAATAAATAAATAAAATAAATGTGCAGAAAAGCAGAAAACAATCTGGTGAAGAAGATTTGGGACAGAGAGGAAGAAGGCAAGAGGAAACATGGGTGTCCAGCAAAGAAGTGAGCCCACAGTGGTGAGGAAATCCTTCTATGTTGAGCAACCTATAAGTAAGGACATGGCATCTAGGTCCAAAGATGTCATTATCCCACTGAACTCTGCCCTTGTCAGACCAATCATAGACTATAGTACTCCCTTCTGTATGTACCTAACCAGGCATATGCAGCAACCAGAGAGAACTCAGAGGTTCCTAACAAAAAGGATACAAGGCATAACAAACCTGCCTTATGCAGAGTGCCTGAAAGCCCCTTCTCTCTATTCAGTCTCTTATAGATTGCTGAGGATTGATCTATGCATGGTGTACAAGGTATCCACAAACCCCACACTTATGAATCTCCTACATATTCTTAAGGCAAAGAGTACCAGAAATGCAAGGGGCCTGAATTTTGTCTGTGACTTAGAACATGTTGGAGAGACAGATATGTGTTCCAGAGAATGCCCCTCCTATGGAACAGGCTTCCCACCCATGTGAGGCTCAGTTCATCTATTACACAGTTTAAGATCAACCTAGACCAGTGGACCAGTGGATGAGGAATAGGAAATTTACACCGGGCCTGGCACCTTTGTCCCTTACGGACAGAGGTAGCTTATATTTGTCAGACATCCAGACCATGGAAGCACAGTTTAGTTCTATACTTGAATGGCATTAACTGTAAAAGGGAAAGAAACGCACCATACAGACATAAAATGGAGATACAATTGCCTTTTTTACATTTTTGGAATTAGATAGGCTTGTGGGTAGTGCAACCACCAACCGAAAAACATGAATTGTCAGACCTCAGAAAAAAAGTATAGTTAATTCATTTGGGTGCAACTTTTAGACTAGGGCTGAATGAATTTACATAGTGTGTGTAAATAGTTACTATTGCATATGTGCATTAAAAACAAGATATATATATATATATATATATATATATATATATATATATATATATATACAATATTATGTTTATTAGAAATTGTGATATAGTATGTAGGTCTACTTGACATAACTGAAATTTCAGTAGAACGACTTTCAAAAGGCCAAAACCAGAAACTTGAAGTTTCACTTGAGCGAAACTTCACAATGCCAATGTTCAAAAAACTGAATGTTTGTAATGCCGACAGTCCAAGCTGAGTGGAACAGGAAATCCACTCACTTCCACACTGCAGTGTGATCTTGGTGTTGGTATATATAATTTGCAGGGGGGTTGTGGGAGAGCAACCCCCCCCATGAGGGGTGCAGGGGGACACAGCCCCCTGCAAAAATGTTAAAGTCGAAATTAAATAGCTTTTATTTAATTTCAGCATTTATGAATATTCTTGGTGCTATAGACACTGTCATGAATATTCAGTGGAATTTTCTTTGTTTTTTTTGTGTATTGGTTGGTGGACGAGGTGTAGATGAGGTCAAGTAGGTAGATTTGATTGGAATATTGTACTGTGCTGTTGCAATGGTGTTCATTTTTAATGCCATTATTTCATTGAATGGGATCAGTCAAGATTTCATTGTTTCAGTGTTGTGTATGTCGGGTATGTCAGGTTTCAGGTTTGTGGGATATTGGCATTGTGGTCTTGGTCTTATGAAAGTAGGTCTACTAAGATTTCAGTTATGTGAAGTATACCCAGTATGTAATATCCCTATTTGTCACTAGATGGCAATACAGTACAGTATTACATTTTGCAATCGTGCGGAGATTATTTTGAAACTCTAAAGTGACATTGCCAGCATAATAAAAAGAAATGGCATGATACATAGTATAAGCAAAGCTTAGTTGCATTTAATTATTTAAAATTTTTACAGCTGCAATCTCAAGTTGAGAAAATGAAGAGGTGGTTGTATCTAAAAAAATATTTATCAATGCAAAATGTTTTTGATATTTTGATGAAACTATTTCAGATATGCCATGATGAATATGAATGATGAATGATGAATATCATTGTGATCAATAACATTGCTAATTATTTAATTACTGCAATGCTGCATAATATTACAGTTCACATGCATACAACACAGGATTCCAAAAGAAAGTTGTAGACAGTTTAACATGCTGCAGGAAGACGTCAGCACACCAGTGGTGGAAGTGATCCCAGAAAGTACACTAAAACAAAACCAAGTAATTATCTATTCAGCATAGGATAATTATGGACACTGAACATGCCTGCAGGATTCCAAAACACGGCAGGTGCACCCAACGCAACTTGAATGCCATAAAATACTTCCCCGACAACTTTATGAAAGCACTCGGTGGAGGCCATGTGTGCTTTATCTTAACACCCTGTTCCACATATTTGTAGGGATTCCTGAGGACTCCACAAACCTTACTTAAAAAAAAAATTCAACTGGCATTTAATACACTACATCATGTTGGGGTACTGCAAGCCATACTAGAGAACGATCTGTAAATGCATCCCAGAAGGCAGCCATCTAGACACTGAGCCAGGCTGCAGTTAAGCCAACTCTCTGACAAGGAAATAATAGATATATGCAGATTAGACAGACATCTTGTGCAGGCTGTGTGCAGTGCCTCCCCCCACATGTATGCTTGTAGTCTGTGTGTTAACCCAATACCAATACAGATAGACAAAAAAGGGTGTCTGAGTCTAGGCATACTGGCCACTGGGACATTTCAGTGGCATATGGGAGATGCCATAGGAGTGTCCCAGACAGCTACTAGTCACATCCTCTCACATTTCCTGGCAGCAATGTGCACCAATGTGGTTGATTTTATTCACTTCCCAGCAGCAGTCATGGAGTTCAGAACTGCCATGCAACAGTTCTCTGCTATAGCCAACTACCACCATATGCTCAATTCAATAGACTAAACCCATGTCCCAATTATAATATCAGCTGTACCTGATGCTGAATGCTACATTAATAGAAAGTGGCAGCCATTGCTTAACAGTCAGGTGGTATGCTCAGCAGATAGTCTCATTAGTAATATAATTGCAATGCACCCAGTGAATGATGCTGCAAAATGAAGGGAAAGCAGTCTGAGAGCTACTTTCCAACATGGTAAAATACCTGTGGAACTACTGCTTCATAATTACAGGACCACAGCTATAATGCAAGCAGAATGTAGACCTGTAAACATTAAGCATGAGCACCACAAACGTTATCTCCTTTCCACAAAGTATTGGTTAATCGCTGGTGACTTGTCTAATGATACAGAGCCACACCAACCTCTGCTGAGAATACATACAACAGATTACACACTGTGACATGAAATACCATCACTTGGGTTTGGCATGCTGAAAACAAGATTCTGATGTTTGGACATCTGTCCACTACAATACCCACCAGAAAAGGCATCATAGATGGTTACCGTGTCTATCATGTTACATAATATGACAACAGCAAAACATGGTGGCTTGTCAACTGCAAGTGTGTGTGACCTCCCCAAAGAATCCCAGATGTCTGTTGACATATCGTATCTGTCAAAGGATGATCAGGAAGGCACAGGGGTGATAAGAGATAGTTATGGGCAACAGAGGATGTGGCAATATATCCTATCTCAAGCAACACAGTAGTGCCTGAGACATACCTTTGAGTCATGACAAGCCACCCATATAAATGTACACAGACTAAATATTGATGTTCACATGTTGTCTCACAACAGCAGCACAGAGTGCAACCAATGAACTTCATGCATAACAGAAGTATAAGGTATGCCAGAAAGAACATATACAACACTCAGAGGAAACATCAATGCATGCAGTTTCTCTGGAGATAACATCACCAAAGAGTACCACACAGGGAAATGTATGAGACACAGGATGTGTGCATAATAGAAGGTGTCATTGGGCAGGGAGGATATCATCACACACAGATAAGTAGCATGGAAAGCTACCTGTAAAACAGACACTGACACAAGAAATCTAGATCCATGAAATGGATGAGAATGTATCACTACAAATATACCCAATAACAGGAGCCATACACTAAAACTAATGCATCAAGCATAGCATTCTGTGATATGTAACAGTGTGTTACAACACAATAAAACTCTTACAGCAGCATGAGTAATTACAAACATCCAAAGGATAGGCCAAAAGGAAAGTAATCATGAACAAGCATCACATCCCATACCTGATATGAAATGTCACACAAAAGGCAATACTGCAATGCACAGGTGCTGTAACATGACTCACTTTCAGGTAGCAGTGACTATACAACAGACATGGAACATGCATCAATGTATATATATGGATTCCACTTTATACTCTTGAAATACTGAAATCTCAATATCGATATTGTGAATGTTCGAGACTATAAAACCGAACATTCACAATATCGAAACCCAAAAAGAGCAAAATTCAAAATTACGACTTTTAAATACACCGTGTGTGTGTGTGTGTGTGTGTGTGTGTGTGTGTGTGTGTGTGTGTGTGTGTGTGTGTGTGTGTGTGTTTATATTTATATATATACATATATATAATATATATATATATATATATATATATATATATATAAATATTTTTATATATATATATATATATATATATATGTATACGGATCTACTTCAGTAGATCGAACATATTACAAGTTTGAACCAAATATGGCCGAGACCATATGTTCGATCTTGAAAGAGTTCAAACACTGAAGTAAAAAAAGAAAAAACAAAAAAAAACAAAATTAAACTGCTCCTCTGCACCCCCACACCAACTTACTTAAATATACCAACTCTGAGATCCCACTACATTGCGGAAAAGGTGAAATCTTCCCGTTCCACACTATACAGAGATCTCCATTCAGTCTGATCAAACATTTACAAGTTCAAATATATGGTCTCGGCCATATGAGGTTCTTGTAATATGTTTGATCTACTGAAGGGGACCCCTTCAGAAGGTCAAACTTTTAAAAGCTTGACTTTCATATAGCCGAGACCATATGATCGAACCTTTAAAAGTTTGAACGGTCTGAATGAGGATCTCCATAGAACGTGGAATGGAAAGATTTCCCTTTAGTGCAAAGTAGTGCGATCTCAGAGTTGATATATTTAAATAGAGGGGGTGTGGGAGGGTGCAGGGGCTAGTTTTTTTTTTTTTTTGTCTGTTTATTTATTTATTTTTTTTTTCACATGGTCCTAGCCATATGAAAGTTGAACATTTGGATGTTAGAGTATGTGATGTAGACCCATATATATATATATATATATATATATATATATATATATTAAAATATATATATATATATTAAAATATATATATATATATATATATATATATATATGGTTTACTGACATAATGTTGAATGCTAAATGGTTGAAACTGAATTGGTTGAACACACTATATTGGATAATCAAAATGTTGAAATAAAATTAGTCTAAACACACAATGTTGAAAGTATCGAATTTGCCCATTTCTGCACTGTAGTGCGATCTCGGAGTTGATATATTTAAGTAGGGTGTGTGTGGGTGGGGTGCAGCTCCCCATATGGGGGTGCAGGAGGGCATAGCCCCCTTGCAAAATAGGTTGATCTCATTGCTTTTTCAATGAAATGATTGTAGACATATTGATAATTCAGTGTTTTGTGTTGCGATGTTATTTTTCAACCAAATGACTGTTAGACATTATGAAATTCAACATTATGTCGGTAAACCTATATATATATATATATATATATATACATATATATATATATATATATATATATATATATATATATATATATATATATAAATATATATATATATATATATATATATATATATTATATATATATATATATATATATATATATATATATAAATATGCATGTATATATATATATATATATATATATATATATATATATATATATATATATATATATATATAGATATAGATATGTATATGCATGCAGAATCAATGAGATATGTCAGCATGGAGACTGAAAATGTAAACAGCTACACAGAAATGCAGTGAGTGCTGAGGATGAGATGTGCAGCACCAAATTAAAATGCCATAAGTGATACAGGTATGCACTCAGATGCATACTTGTGCATGCAGGAAAGGCAATAAGGAAATGTGTAATGCAGCAATCAATAATGGATGATAAAGATAACATTCTGTTAACCATGTAAATATCTGCTATATGTCTACTAACAAGTCATGCAAACATAAAAACATAAAGTCACATATAGCATTACTGTCATCAACATCTGGACTAACATATACAAATGACAAAGAAGTACTAAATGTCACAACTTGAAGCTAGTCACCTAGATCAGGTAAATGATCAGAAAAACACTGCTACATCAAACCTTTGAAAAACCACCTACAAATTAATTAGTGGTAAGCCCAGCGGTCACCATTGCCACACGGCCAGAATAACACAACAGGACACACATGGAATCAACTGCCAGTGTTATTCTAATGCAATATAGGGCACCCACACTGACGACTCACATTGCTGTCCTAGCTGCACCTGATATGTCCAGAAACACTCAGCCCACAATGCTGCAATGAGGAGATGGATTTGCTGACACTAGCATTTTGTGTCACAGTGTAGTTAGGAGTAGTAGTGTGATGTGTCTGTCTGGACATGACTGCTGGGCTCACTATTGAGTGACCAACAGCAGATGTGCATGCATGTTTCAGCACAGACATTGATGCCCTAGGGCCATGTGTGGCTCTATTGAAAGGGGGTCTGCCCTTCCCCACTGGAAGTAATCTGCTTAGTACAGTTAAAGGACAAAATACCCAGTTAGTACTACAATGCTGCACTAGCACTGCCATAACAAGGCTTTCAGCAAAGCATGCAGCAGATACCACTCTATCATACAATGCAGCCAGTGCTGTCATGACCTCACCATGTCTGTGCTCCTCACCTTTATGTAACACACACAGCTGGTGTGCTACATGATCATTGGCTTGGGCAAATGCATGCAGGTCAGATCCATGATGTCGCTATGAGCATTGATGTGCCTGTAATATTGGGCATATGCACTCTGACATGCATCCATGCATATCAGCTACACTCCCACATGTAGTCCAGTGGGAAGTATCACTCCACTGTGGTGAAGAATTATCATCATTACCAGACTCTATATGAGACAGTGGGTCATGGTTATCATCATGTTCACTATTTGATGTCCACCCATCATCAGACTGTCTGGCCAGATTATCTTCCATATCACAGGCTACACCATGAACATATGGATGTCCCCTTCTGGTCCAGACAACAAAGCCAGTGCATTGGCCTTTGTGACACAGACCATACTATCATATTTTGGCACATCACATCCTACCTCAGGGTCAGTGTACAAGCTGCTGGAGGAGGCAGTTAGTGGACATGCTACAAAAAGAGACAGATGGCATATGTCACATACCTTCACAGAAATCAAATGTTGCAGCATAGTACTGAAATCTGGGGCAACTACATAATGATAATATGGACATTGGGGCTGTGCGTGGTTCGGGGACCTGATATGACAAGACAAATTACATGTACATAGCATATCAAACACGTGACAGATTAGATTAATACAAATATTAAAATATACCTGTCATGTCCTCCTGTGAGGCCACCACCAGTGGTGAGAGTTGAAATGCCTCTGTTATGTGAAATGATATACATTCAAACATCATCATTAAGCATATAACAAGCATCATATAGCATTCCACCTGGAGTATCCCACGGCACCAGCTGGGCAAGGATGACATACAGACTGAAGGTGTCCTAGGCAGGTGAACAACACAACATTAGTCATGAAGGACACACATGTAATTATAAATACTGAAATGTAGCAAACAGATACATTGCCTTACCAGGTACATCCTCCCTTTTTGGTGAGTACGCCATCTGTCATAATGTGAATCCTACAGTGTAACAAGGCATACAAACATAAACATCTGATTATGCTTCACAGTCATGACCTGCAGCAGAGGCACACAACAACTATGGATCACACTAACTGGATATGGAGAGACTTAAGTGACATACAATGCACATGTCAGCCAGATGTACCTGTGTAGGGAACAGCCAACATCACAGATGTGCTAAACAGTATGGCGTAATATCAACCAGATGAACAACCTTAGCTGGTCATATCTGCATAGCATCTTTAAAGGATATAATTTTTCTTTATATTTGATTCATTTAATATTAAAATTATATATTGATTCTCAAGCATATGTGAAAATTGGGTCAGGTCTATTGTGACCATTTAAAATTTTAAAAGGCACAAAACAAGTTTGCCTGCTGTCAGCCTTATTGTTTGCTCTGTCAATAGAACATTTTACTATTTATATAAGTAATGATACCAATATAAAAGGATTTTCTTTAAATAATAAACATTGTTCAAAAAATCAGCTATTTGTAGATTATGGTTTCCTCCCATATCCCAAAGACATGCAGTAGGTGGATTGGACACCCTAAATTGGCCCTAGGTGTGATTGTGTGCATGTGTGCCTTCTGTGGAAGGTTGGGCACCAGGCTGGCAATGCGACACTGTAAAACTCCACTGCCAATCATGAGCGGACAGATGATCTGCTGTGGTGACCCCTAACCGGGAAAAGCCGAAAGAAGAAGAAGAAGAAGAAGATTCTTTTAACATGTGAAGATATAGATTCTTCTTTACATTATATCACAGAATCAATCAATTTTTTTGAAAAAATCTCAGGTCTAAAATGTAATCAGCAAAACTGAAACACTATTCATCAACAAGGAAATTAATAAAAATGTACAAGATTATAAAAACTTCAATTGGGAAAATAAAACAATACAATATTTAGGGATAAATATAAAGTCCACTTGGAAAGAGACTGTACTTTCAAACTATACTAATTTATTAAGCACAATCACCAAATTAATCAAAAATTGGAATAAAAAGTTTTTTACTATGAAGGATAGACTCACTTTGATAAAAAATGGTTATTTTACCCAAAATCTTATTCTACAAGCAATCCCTGTTTTTAATTCCTCCAAAAAAAATTCAAGAAAATAAATTCTATATTACTCAAGTTTCTTTGGTTCCCTCAAAAACTGAGGATAGCTTATAACTGGCATGTAAGAGGTTGGGATAACAATGGAATTGGTTTTCCTAATATTGAACTATACTCCAAATCTACTATTATTAACATAGTATTACACTGGATAAGCAATAGCTGCACTTCAAGCTGGAAATAGTTACATGAATTTCATATAGTATCTAATAACAGTTAGGAAACACAATTAAACTCTTTTTAAGCATTATTAAAGTATATTGGGTATTACGAGATTATTGTTTATATAATAAAAAGTTTACTCATTTCACTTATTGTAGGAATCAAATTTTCAGTACATTTAGAAGTGTAATAGAAAGCAATTGCAATGTTAAACAACTATTCTCTCATATTTCCCTTCAGACTGTTTAGAGTACTTCAATCTAAACAAAATGCAAATTTTTAAAGATAATAAACCTACAATTTTGATATAAATTTCTAGATAATAACAAGATTCATCCACCAAACATTCTTTTAGCCAGATACAATGTTAAACAAAATAATTAGTTATCTCTACAAACTCTATGAGAGTTCATTGAGAATAAAGTGAAAATATCAATAAATTTAGAATCAGATTCTTTGCCAAAATTCTTACAATGTTTAATTTGTAACAACACGATATACAGTGAAAATAAATTAAGCATTTCATTTATATATAAAATTTTACATGATGAATTTACATCATTTGACTTAGCCTTTTGGGATTATTCTACAAAAATCCTTTTCAGTAGATAATAAAATGTTTTTTCACTCCATATAAAATTGCTATCATTTCTAATAGCAAAGAAGAAAAATGTTGGAGATGTGGTGAAATGGAGGCTAATTGGGGACATATATTTATAGAGTGTAGAGGTGTTCTACACTTTTGGAATGATTTTAGATATTTTGTATAGTCTTTCTGGTTAGACAATTGCCATATTACAGATTCCTTGTTATTATTTAATGTTCCTATACCAAATGCGACTCCAAAACATTAAACGCCTCTTCTTTGGTCACTTTTAGCAATTGTTAGAAAAGTAATCATAATGAATTAGAAGAATAAACAAGATCTCTCATTTATTGAATTTATAACTTTAGCTAAATGTGTGTGTAAAAAGGCAATGCAAACTATTTTTATTAGAATATCTAATATAACTCATAAAAGACTAGCCAGGCAGAAAACTCAAGTTTTATTGGACAAATATTAATGGTGTATATAATTTATACTGAATTTTGTCATGGATGATTGTATATAGTTATGAATAATTGATTACTCTGTTGTCCTTTTTGTGTTTAAATTGTTTGATTGTTAATTTTTGGATGTAAAATCAAATAAAAAGCTGTTGAAAAAAATCACAGGCCATCCTCTTACATAGGATATTTACATTGATGCCTTGGTGACTGACCTCATGTATTATTTAAACAAAACTTTACTGTGTAACATTGTTCTTCCATTTATTAATTTAATTATACTAGGACCAGTCCAGAGCAAAGACTTCATTACCATTCTTAATATCACTTTACCACAACCTGAGGGCAGAAGTGCCTGTTCTACTTAAACCAAATATCCCAATGTATTATTTTATTATTCATTTGTTTTGTTACAGTGTGTGGTTTAGCTTTATTTATTTTTCTCTTTCATTTTCACCCTTCACTGTTATGCCATATGATCCTAAACTATATATAGACTGTATTCCCTCCACCACTGGATGAGTCAGTCATTGTGTTTTAGCTATCTAGTCAGTCATCTTGACTGATTTTTCCTAGTAAGAGATATTTGTGGCCATCTCTTTCCCACATTTTACCTATGCCATTTCTATTGATTTTACATATTGTACCCATTTATACCACTTCCTCCTGTGCTTTCCCTTCTCCTTCCTTCTTCATCCCCTCTCTCTGCTTCAAGCTGGTTCATTGTTTGTTCTACTTCTCCTTTCCCTGGTGTTACATTATTTTTCCATTTCTTAGTTATTGCTTAGTATCCAAGGAAGTACAACTTCCTTGTGAAAACTTCCATTCCCTGGAAAATACCCATCACTATCTCATCTACCTTTTTTCTTAAATCCTTCCAGTCCTTAGCATTCCCAGAAAATATTTGTCCACATTCCCTATTCATCTCACATCTCCAACATAATAACCTTGGGGAAATTTTTCATTAGTCTATATGGCATACAAAAATACTTGTGTAGGCATTTCTATGCAAATATTTTCAACTTACATGCCTTTGAAACTGTCATGAGCATTATTCCCCACTATTTTTTGCCTACCTTCTCTCCTATTTCTCGTTCCCATTTACTCTGTTGATCATTTCTAGTTTTCCCTTCTTCCTCCTGCAGCCATTTCCTTGCTAAACATATCTGTCCTCTGTTCTACTTTCCCTCCTCTCTTCTTTTTTCTGTTTCAAATATTATCTCTGAAGTTGTTTGATCCTCTCTTATTCTTCTGTGCATAGCCTTCCATATCTTACTCAGTCCTCTGTATTCCCTTTGCAGTACTTTTCTTGGATCTTTATCCATTTCTTTATCATTATGCATTACTATTTGATACCAGTATCAAATCAGTCTTTGCTCCCGGCTCCATCTCCACGCCATTGATTGTGTACTGCAATCCTGCAACCTGTCTCCAATCAGAATAATCCTGTCCTTTCATTCCTGCCATTTTCCTTTATCCCATTTGGTACCCAACATCCTTTTATTTTCATTTGACCAGGTTAATTTTAGCTTCTTCGTGTCTGCACTTAACATTGTCTCTATGACATCTGTTTTGCCTGCCCTTCTTTTCTCTACCTCCCAGATCATCTCTTTCCTTATGGGCTTATAGTCTATAGCTACCATTGTTAATATATTTGCTATCATACAAGCTTGAAATAATGTCTTGATTTCTGGTATTCCTAAACCTCCTTCCTCTACCAATTTCATTAAAATCTCCCAAGCCAATCTTGACCTCTTAGAATCTCAGATAAAAGCAGATAACTGTTGCTTAATCTTTTTAAGAGTTAGTGTTAATTACGAATGCAAAAACACCTGTCCTGGTTATATAAATAGTGATAACATATTCATTTTAATTATTTGGTCTGTATCGCATCTAATTAATTTCCAGCTTGTTAGTTGTGATCTCGTTCTCTCATATATTTTACATACATTTCCTGTACTGTCTTCTTTAGCCATTTCCCCAGATACCTTAATTCTTCTTTTCACATTCCCTCCTGTTCTCCTGCTCTATCCTCTTCCATTCCTATGCAAATATCTAGTGCCTGTGCCTTCCATTTATTCACTCTTATCCTGAACCTCTACTACACTCCTCGCCTATGTTAAATAACCTCCCAAAATCCCTTCTTGGGTCTATCAGTGTTAACAAAACATCATCTGCATGTAATGACATTAATAATTCTTTCTCCCCATCTGTAGCCATTCATTGCTGACCTCATAATCCTTTGTGCTAGGGGTTCTGAGTACAGTGCAAACAACAATAGTGAGAGGGGGCACTCTTGACATGTTCCCCAATATATCTGGATCTTATCTAACAATCTAACTCTTATTTTGACTCTAGCTGTTGAGCTTCTGTAACATCTTTTCAAAAGTTCTATCCACTTTGATGGAAAATCCCATTTCTCTTTCACCTTCCATAAGTAATTCTATCTAACTTAATCAAATGCTTTTTTCTGCATCTAAAGATGTTACTGCTTGTGGTTGTTCCTTCCCTTAGGCTTTTTGCATTATCAGTAAGGTTCTCTTTAAACTATTGGCCATCCTTCTACCTACTACAAAACCGTTTTGGTCTTGATGTATTATTCTTGGTAAGAGCCTCCCCAGCCTGTTAGCCAATATATGCATAAAACACTTGCAATCATGTTTTAAAATTGATAGTGACCTATATGAGGCTGGATGGGTCTTTTCCCTCTTTGTGTATTACTACTATAATTGCTATTCTCAGGATATGGGTGGATTAGCCCTCTGTAAAATTGTATTAATAACTTATGCAACTTTTCTAGTATCCATAACTACAGAGAATTTCCCTCTGATAATTTTTCCCATGCTCTTCGAATTTCCTCTCTATTTATCTATTCCATGAGACTCTCCCTTCCTTCTCTCATTAGCTCTACCATATTTTCTATCTCCCTCCCTTGTCCTCTATTATCTATGACTTCTCTTCCTCCATTTCTTCACTATATAGGCATTCTTAGTATTTCTTAAACTCCCCAGAGATTTCACTCAGCTTTTCTACCGCTGTGCTTGTATTTCTGTGCTGTATCTTATAAATTCTTCTTTCTATTTCTTTTTATTTCAGTGTCACTGCTAACATCTGCTGCCTTCAGGTTTCTCCCAAAAAATATTTTATAGACTGCCACCTTATTACCCCATATTTTCTTCTTTTCCCATGTTTGCTAGATCTGCAATATCTGCCTTTCTCTGTCTTTGATTTCCTGCCTTGGTTGTCCTTCCCTTCTTCTCTTCTATTTATCTGTTAATTCACAGTTCATTTCTTTTCTCCTTGCGGCTCTCTCCCTTTATTTATCTAAAATCCCTTTCTGTATCTCTCACTGTAGTTCTTTCTTAATATTATCCCAGACTGTCTCTTCATCTTTTCCGTCTTTTGATATCCTTTCCATTATTAGTTTACATAACCAATGTCTGTCCCTTTCCAGTTCCAGTAAATGCTGTAGGAGTCTCCAATGTCTATACATCTCACTGTTATCCTATAGCCTTATTACCACTTTTGCAGCTGCATAGTCTGAACAAGTTATAGGGCTCAACTCCATGCTTTGAATGCTACCCTTCTGCTCCTTTGTGATATATCCTTTATCGATCCTTTGAACATGTTTTATGTCTATGAGAGAAAAGTGTGTATCCTTCCTCACTTCTTGGTTGTTTTACGCCATCTCTCCATATATCTACCCAGGCTGTACCTGTTATGTAATGTCTCCTAAACTTTCCCTCCCTATTCAATCTTGTTTACCTGGAGCCTCCACTGACATCCTTTGTGTCTGTTATCAAATTCCAGTCCCCTGTGATAAGTCCTAGACCCTCTTGGAATTTTATTATATCTGCCAAGATTGTTCTTATTGTTCTTATGCTAGTACTTGATGGGAAATACATGCCCGCTATGTAATTCTTTGCCCTTCTAGTCTACCCTTAATGTCTGCATATATTCCTTTTTTTATCCTCCCGGCTTCTGTCTATTCATAATGGTAGCAGCCTTCTGATTAGCTTTGCTACACCTCTTCTCTTATTTGTCCCTCATGATGCACTTCCTACAACTCCATATCCCTCTCTTTCATTCTTCTATGCTCTTCTTGTGACATATGTGTTTCTTGCATCACTATTATATTTGGTTTTTGATTTTGCATTTCCCAAATATCCTTAGCCTCTTTACTTTATTTCCTAAACTATTTACATTCCATGAAATTATACTCAGTTTATCATGACCCATCTTTGAAACGTGTCCATTCCTGCCATGAAGTCTCTGATCTATTAACTTTTTCTTTGACTCTGTTCCCCAGATTTCTCCCTTTAGGTGTTGTTGTTCACTCATCCAGTCCTTCCCTTCCCATAACAGAACTAGTTAACACTATATACATATATGCAGACAAACTTGCATTTTTCACCGTATCTATTTTTATGCTACTTATGGCTGGCTGTCCTCTCTCCACTCCCGTCATAACTGTGACAGTGCATTCTGAGATGCAGGAGTGTCCACCCCTGTCTGCCTAAAATCCCCTTTGCCCTCTACTCTTCTCAACTTAATATTTATTGCTTAAGTTCATTGCTATCTATGTTTTTATACTGATCTGTGCTTCATCCCAAATGTGTTTCTCCACACCAACAAAATTATGCTCTTTGACATGAGAATAAATAAAGAATCAACACGTTTACCACTATATTGTCCCTACATGGAGTTCAAATCCTTAATGAAAAGAGATAATCACCAACTATCATTATAGCTATTTCTTAGCATGATATTGAAACTGATATTGTTTTTAAATTGAGCTATTACCCTAGATATTCTTACATTACCACCCTCAATTTAATTTTAAAAATGTCCTATGAGTTCATGATGTGGCATTCCCAGTGCATGTTTTCCATGCATCGTCTGCCTCAGCCCACTTATTCTCCCCTGCATTAATTCACTTGTGCTTTACATTACAGGTTAGGAAGAGAATCAATACTCACTGTAAATTGCACAAATTAATCTTCTTATTATGGTCCATGTACCCCAGTGTCCATCATTTCATGGTTTGCCTAAGTCAACACAGCATGTACGGGAAATAAGTGACATTTTGGTGCTCAGAGTTTGACCTTTACTAATCTAATCTCCTGTGAGCTAATAATGGGATTATTCCAGTTTGTGATTTCAATTTCCACTCCATCTCCCCCCACTTAGCTCTACATGCACACCTTCAGTAAAACTTCACCTCACATATTAGAAACAGCATTTACTGTGTATACGTTTCCCCTTCTAAATGTATACAATCACATTTTATAGTCCAGACCCCCCCCCCCCATGTCTGCATCTTCATGGATTGCCTGTATCCACAAAGGGAAAAAATTACATTATAAGTATCTTGGTCAGCTCCCTTCTCTGTTGCACATCCTTCTTTACCAGTGTGACCTTTTCCCTTAGTTGCTGTTGCTTTTTACAAAGTGGAAACTACTTCCTTCTGGATGATCCAATTGCTGTTGTATGTGACTCATTCCTTTCTCCATCATGCCCTTGTTGCTGCATAGATTCCTGTGGTAAAATCCATAGGCTACCTGATTGTTGGAGAATAATAAGTCCTTTTTGGGGTCATTTACAGTCTTAGTACCCCCATTTAAAAGCATCTTAAAAACTGTCATGTATAGACGACTCCAGAAAACTCTCTTTTCTTTACTTTCTTTCATCACAGGGCCAACTGGGACACCATAGTGAACTTTGCCATTTTCTCCACTATAGTGTGATCTCAGAGTTGGTATATTTAGTTTGGGAGGGGGTGGGGAGTGCATGGATGGTTTTGACTTGCTTCGGTTTGTGGTTAGTTTCCTGGAGTGAAATTGTAATGTTCCTGGTGTTCAATAACATGCTGTTTCACATAAGTGTTTTTTTGACAATATAAAGTAGATCCATATATATATATATATATATATATATATATATATATATATATATATATATATATATATACTGTTTATGTATGTATTGTATACACACACACACACACACACACACACACACACACACACACACACATATATATATATAGGTGTGTGTGTGTGTAGACACACACACACACACACACACACACACACACACACACACACACACACACACACACTTATCTGTGCAAATTCAGTCAGATATGGGAAGGCACACATGGAAAATCAAATACAAGTAAGCACAGTGACTGAAAATGGAACAAGTTACTCAGAAAGGCACCTAGTCAGAACTAGTCTGGGGTTAGGTATGTGCAGGACCATATTAAAATGCCATATGTGACACATGTATGTATACAGAGACATTGTTGTGCATGTAAGAATGGCAGACAATGCAGTCTGTAAGGAAAACAGCAAACAAATCTGTTCACTAAGAAAAATGCAAACATTAAAGCAGGACATCACATAGTGCATTACTGTTGTCAGTATCATCACTATCAGAAGTCATAAAAAATATAAGAAAGCCTTTGGCATCAGACATGTCAACATCCACCGAGCACAGTGTTCATCATTGTCATGGGGTCAAAATGACACAACAGGACACACATTGGATCAACTGTCAGTGTTACACTAATGCAGTCTAGGGCACACATGAAGACATCTCACACCATCTTCTGGGCTGCCCTTGCTGCATCTGGAAACAATTTGCCCATGTTGCTCAATGGAAGGGCTGGATAAGGTGATACTTGAAGTAACATGATTGAGATGTGAACATCAGGACATGCCTGCTGGGCTCAAATTGGAGTGGCTATCAGCAGATGTCTGTGCACACTGTAACAGTGACATGGATGTTGGATGACCAAGTGTGGGTGTAATGAGAGGGGGTCAGCCTCTACCCACTGTAGGTACTCTGCTTAGTGTAGTTAGGGCATGCAGTACACAGTTTGTACTATGGCACTGCTCTAATACTGCTGTAAGAAGACTTTCATCAGACCATGCAGCAAGCAACACACTGTCAGGATGTGTAGCCAATGCAGGCATGATCTCACCATGTCTGCATTTCTGAACTACATGTAACACATGCAGCTGATGTGCTACTTGATTGGTTGCATGAGCAAGAGCAAGCAGGTCAGGTCCATGACATTGCTGGAAATGTTCATTCACCTGAACTTGGAGGCAGAAACCATCTGACACACATCCGTGCACAGCAGCAACACTCCCACATATCCTGGAATGGGAAGTACCTCTCAGCTGTGGGAAATAGTCACCCTCATCTCCTGACTCTGCATGGGACTGTGGCTCATGGACATCATCATGTCCAGCAGCTGCCATCACCACATTATCAGAATGTCCAGCCACATCATCCTCAATATCTGAGGCTACAGCAGGATCCACATGGCTGTCCTCTTCTAAGCTGAATAGTAAACACAAATCTGTAGCCTGTGAACCATGGGCTGCATTTTCATAGTCATCAGCATCACATCCCATCTCAAGATCAGTGAATGGGATTCTGAAGCAGGTAAATAGGCAGTGGATGGGCTACAAGAAGAGACAGATGACATAGGTTAATTACATGCATAAATAATACATGCTGTAGCTTAGTAATGTTAAATGGGTCAACTATATGACTACAGTGGCAATGGGGATATGGACTTACCCAGACAATGTGCCTGGGTGAGGTTCATGGACCTTATATAACAGAAAGAGAGAGAGAGAGATATCATGTAGGCTACATATTGCACACAGTTGGTAATTGGAAAGAAATAGAATAGTAAAACATATCTGATGTGTCTTGGTGGGACCCCACCATCATGGGTGAGGTTTGAACTGAAACTGTCATGGGGAAACATAAATGATGCATCATCTATAAGCAACTAACAGCCATCATGATGCATTTCATCAGAGATATAACGCACACAAGGTAATATGGACATGGTGTTTGGTAGAGAATGCTGAACTAGGCAGGTGTGGAAGAATATAGTAGTGAGGAAGTGCACATATGGGATCATCAATAGCGACATGTAATGAACATATGAAGTGTATTAACATGTATGTCACCCTATTTGGGGAGTGTAGCATAAGAGGTACTATAGATTCTGTCAGATGATAAAACACACTAACTAACATCAATATGTGAGAAAGGCACATGACAACTACACTACAAACTAACAGAATATGGAGACACTTATGTGATAAATAGTGAACCTGTTGTCCAGATGCTTCTATTTATGGAAACAAACATCATGAATAAGATACATCAGAGCTGTGCTCAAATTTGATGTATCTTATAAAAGAATGGACAACCATACCAGGTCTGTCTGTAGGAACATCTTCATGGGCCACGTATTGCAACATTGAATTGTAATATACAATGACATGCACAAAACAAATTGTGAGCATAATATGATGTCATGACAGGTGTCAGAGGCAGAGACAGCAATGGATCACAATAAGAGGATATGGAGACACTTATGTGACGTCGCTAGATGTTGTGCTCATGTTGATGAACCTATGCAATTGAGAAAGACAGACATCACACGTTGCTGGTATTCTTAGATACGTATTGTTTTTTTAACACAATATGCAATCCACATTTCAGGTATGACCACTTTCACTATGCAATTGTGTTGATGAACAAACTAATATGTTAATACACGATTACTATGCACATTCAGTCTGAGGCAGTGTATATGCTGCATTGGTTGTAAGATTAGGTTCATAGGTTCATAGGTTCATACTAGGCTATCTGCCCTAGAGCATTTATAAGCCTAGCCAGAGTGTGTATAGCTTTCGCCACCCATATTAAATTAATTTTGCTATGCCCTTTTTCAAGGTTAGTATACTGTGCCTCTGTCTAACAGTGACACAGAAGTGATACCTGGGGTCGACACAGAAGTGATTGTGACTTACATGTAAATCCCGGAACACTGGCTTTAATATCTCCACCAGATATATGCCAATCATGATGGGTGGTATGATGTTAAGCTACAAAAACTGTGATATCATCTGGGGGAGTTAATGGTGGACCACCTCCCATGGCATTCCTGCACCTTTTTTATTGATGTACTCGATTAGCAGTGCAAAGGATCATGTCCGAGCAATGTTGACAGCAAGCCTCATAGCCTCTATTGTGAACACTAATGGTACTGATCATGTTAGTTAGTTCAGTTGAAACCTCATTTCTCAACACAGTATTTTTCATCCATCCAAGGAGGCTTCAGCCATGCTGTAGCATAGTCTCGATGATAATGTAATTCTTATATGGCTTGAAATTGTCACCTCTAGTTTGGTTTGACATCTGGAAGATTGTGTTATTGCTCTGCTCCCCTTACCAGTGTGAGTTATGCTAAATAATCCTTTATCATGTATCTCATTGTGTGACATCCCTCCTCGGGGCCAGTGATCAAGGAGTTTCAATGCTCAACATGGACACCAGTGAGGGAAGTTCACTTGGAACAAAAATGGATACACACAGTATTTCTAGATGCAGCTGTCTGCACCAAGAACACAATCCATCCTGGGACTAGGTTTCCCTCGCTTTTACCAGCCCCCAAATAAGACCCTACACTGACCACAGCTGTAGAGCTGAGTTCTCAACCAAGTGTTCTAAGCCAGGTGCTCCACCACCTTCTGTGTTAAACCAGTGCTTTGTGTCCCTGCAACAAGTAACTGACACACACACACACACACTCTTTGAGATTTGATTTTCATACACACACACAGACACACACATGCACACACACACACACACACACACACACACACACACACACACACACACACACACACACACACACACACACACACACACACACACACACACACACACCTGGGAAAGGCTGGCACAGATTTACCAGCCATGCCCCCTCTGTCCAAACTATAAGGTAGATACCACCACCAGAACACTCTAAACCCAACTACTCTAAAGCTCTAACAAGGGTCCCCAATTATACCAAGTATAATTAATAGTAATACAAATGGTAGTGTTTGACCATTGCAGCAAAGCTTTCAAAAGCAGCCACCATGTCACCAAATAAATGTAAGTACTCTCAAAGGTTGAAGTATTCTTTAAAAGAACAGCCACAATGAAAGTTTAACTATATTTTATAATAAATAATAACAGAACATGAAAATACTAAATATCTATTTACAATAAGCACTCGAGTTTCAATCACAGGAAATATTAAAAATAACACAGATGGGTAGATTCACACAAACATAGAAAAACAGTACTTAACTAATCTTATTATATCTTCCTGACTGATCTAAATAATTACTGTCCCCTAGTTCACTTATTAGGGAAAGGCAAGATGAAGTGGGTGAGTGGTCTTGCTTCTTGTCAGGTTTCATAAACAGACTGCCCTAAGACTTCTGTCTCATCTAATATTAAAACATTATTTTAGTGCTGGATTACAGAATGACATCACATACATCTGGTCACTTGATTTCTGGTTCCTACACAACCCCCTTTACTAGAAATTGAGCCAGAATCTTGAACATATGTGTTACTATACACACGCATAGAGCTTTACTAAGATGTATTATAGTATCTGGAAGCTATAAAACCATTTAAAAAACTTCCACCCTTCCATGTTAGCTATTAGTTTTCCCCTAAGGACAGTACAGTAGGATTCCTAGCCCTGGTTTTCACAGTCATTTTGTCTCTGGCTACAATCAGAACTATAAGATATAATCTTGATGGCCTAAACCAGGTAATTTCATCTCAGACTATTTTTCAGAGTTAGCCTGACTGAGATTAACCTCTTCTCTTCTAGTATCCTCTGTTACAATATATTCATTTTCAACAGTTACAATACAGTCTGACATACGGGTGCATTTCTTTTCCATCCAGAAACTTTTGGGAATTTTTCCAAAGCTTTTTTTTTAAAACATTTTACTTTGTTAACCCGGTTGTCTGGGGGTTCGAGTGGGGAAAAAATTTTTGGTTGAAAAAAGGTTTCAACCCCCCCCCCCCCCCCCCCCCCCCCCCCCCCCCCCCCCCCCCCCCCCCCCCCCCCCCCCCCCCCCCCCCCCCCCCCCCCCCCCCCCCCCCCCCCCCCCCCCCCCCCCCCCCCCCCCCCCCCCCCCCCCCCCCCCCCCCCCCCCCCCCCCCCCCCCCCCCCCCCCCCCCCCCCCCCCCCCCCCCCCCCCCCCCCCCCCCCCCCCCCCCCCCCCCCCCCCCCCCCCCCCCCCCCCCCCCCCCCCCCCCCCCCCCCCCCTTTTTTTTTTTTTTTTTTTTTTTTTTTTTTTTTTTTTTTTTTTTTTTTTTTTTTTTTTTTTTTTTTTTTTTTTTTTTTTTTTTTTTTTTTTTTTTTTTTTTTTTTTTTTTTTTTTTTTTTTTTTTTTTTTTTTTTTTTTTTTTTTTTTTTTTTTTTTTTTTTTTTTTTTTTTTTTTTTTTTTTTTTTTTTTTTTTTTTTTTTTTTTTTTTTTTTTTTTTTTTTTTTTTTTTTTTTTTTTTTTTTTTTTTTTTTTTTTTTTTTTTTTTTTTTTTTTTTTTTTTTTTTTTTTTTTTTTTTTTTTTTTTTTTTTTTTTTTTTTTTTTTTTTTTTTTTTTTTTTTTTTTTTTTTTTTTTTTTTTTTTTTTTTTTTTTTTTTTTTTTTTTTTTTTTTTTTTTTTTTTTTTTTTTTAGCCCACTGCTGTTCATACTAGCAACTAAAATATGTCACAGGGACAGAGGAGAAAAGTTGCTGTATGTAGACAACGTGGCATTAAAAGGCAAAAAACTTTCCCACAAAGTGACAGCTTACCTTTGCAGCTAGCTGGAAGTCAGTTATACCTGACAGTCAGTGTACCTATGTGTACTTTTAAGTACTGTTACACCATACATTATTAATGAGCTTCACTATCTTTCAAGATTTTGGAATCCCATTTATGCTCTAGCTGCCATGCTAAACATATTAAAGAGAACATTCCAAATTCTAAGTAAAGACTCTGGAGGATTTGCAAGTAAATAACTAGAGTTTTAAAAAAGTGCGCAATCCTGGATAGAATGTCTCAAAGAAGGGAATGTAATTAATTGATCAAGGGCTTCACATAATTTTGTACTAGATAAAAATGGAAACCTATTATTAAATTATGAGCCTGTTAAAGAGCCAAACTTATGGTCTAGTTTTCTACATTTTGCCACAACATATGGTTTCGAGTCTTTAAAAACAAAAGAGACCATAAAGAAATAAATATAGGCACTTATTTAAGAATGATTCTTTTTGGAGGAAACTTTTGTTAGAATAACATAGACATGTTTTTTGAAAAGGAAAATGAGAGTTGAGCATCTATCACAGTATAAGAAAAAGAAAAAATAGTCAAAAATTCCTTTGAGAAAGACTAAAGAAGTATTGCCATTTGGGAGATGTGTGAATTGTAAATAAGCATGTTAATAATTTTTTACATCAGTCAATACTACAAAAACTCATAGAGATGAGCAGTTCATATTCAGATCAGGATGCAGCATAACTGACCTGATGTTTGCAGTGAAACAAATAGTTGAGAAGAAGCTACAGATGAGGAAAGAGTCCAACTGGCCTTTCCTAGACTTGCAGAAAGCATAAGACAAAGTACCAAGAAAGTTGATTTGGGCAGTCCTGCAAGGTTTGAAGTCCCAGAAACATTGGTAGAATTAGTGCAAGCTATGTACAAGGACCCAATGACTCAAGTATGAACAGTGTTTGATCTCACGTAGGGGTTCTGAGTGGGAGTGAGTGTGCAACAGGGTTTAGCCCTGAGCCCACTGCTGTTCATACTAGCAACTACCAAATATGTCACAGGGACAGAGGAGAAAAGTTGCTGTATGTAGACAACGTGGCATTAAAGGCAGACTCACAGCAAGAACTTCAGCAAAGGATAGGGAATGGAATGCAAACCTGAATGCACATGGGATGAAACTGAGTACAGATAAGATAGTTGTAATGGCAGTAAATAGTGGAGTTCAGAAGAAGCTGAGAAATGAACTGGAAGTAAAAACAGTGGACTAAGTTAACAGCTTCAAGTATCTGGGAGGGGTGGTTAAGGAGAAGGGAAGTCTGACTGAAGCGGTCAACGCTAGAATTAAAGGGGCTTTAGCTAACTGGCAGAGAATGTCAGGTGCTGTATATGACAGAAGAATACCAAAGAAGCTAAAAAGTAAGGCATACAAAACAGTGGTGCGACCAGTACTACTGTATAGTATGGAAACCTGGACAGTAAATAGGTTCATGGGATCATAGGAGATTAATAGGCTATCGACCTGGAGGTCATGTTAAGCCTAGATGTTTCATCTTAATGTAATACTATGAAAATGCTAATCAGTACCCAAGACTGCATTTAGTGATGACAGACCATGTCCAAAACGGTTGTGGGCACTACCCCTGGTAAAAATTTACTGTGCCTCATCCACTCATCCAGGTTCCTCTTGAATGGTATCATAGAGGTGCTCTGCTTCACATGAATTGGTAGTCTGTTCCGAAGACACGGCAGTCGATGGGAGAAAAATCTGTCCCTCTCGCATGTCCTATTTAAGTCGCAGGCCATATTTAGTTCCCTGGAATTGGTAGCCCTAGTCTTATTTGAATTACTGACATGCAGCAAATTCATTAGGTTTGGGTCTTCAATTGCTCTGTAGGCCAGGTATAAGTCTCTCCTAAGAAGTCTATATGACACAGAGTATAGTGACAGGGACTTTAGTCAATCTGTGTAAGCCACATTCTGAAGTCCCTTGATCTTCTTTGTTAGAAACCTTTGAGGTGTTACCAGTTGCTGCTGGTGCTTTTTACGGTACATGCCAAACAGGGCATTATACTCAATTATGGGCCAGATTGGTGAAGAATATAGAAAGGTTATAACGTCTTTTGCTCTCGCGGCAATGCCTTTACTCTAATCAAGTGTGCTACATAGAAAGCCTTCCTTACTACAGTAGACACATGGTGGTTGAAGTTAAGGTTGCAGTCAACTTGTGATCCCAGATCCCTTACCACTTCATGGGTACTTAGGGTATTGTTGTTGATTTGATAGTGTGAAGGGACATTGTCTGTGCCAAAGGAAATAAAGATGCATTTCTTTGCATTCAGTTTGAGACTGTAACTAATATACCAGTCGCTGGTCTGCATGAGACCCTCCTGGAGTATACTAGCATCATTTCAAGATTCAGTGATTGCACCTAGTTTGCAGTCATCTGCAAGGTTGGTCAGCCACAACCCCTTAGTTTTGAGCTGAATGTCTGAGAAGTATATAGAAATCATTAGGGGGTCCAGCACAGACCCCTGTGGCACCCCATCGGTGACAGGTCTGCTGGTTGATGGGGAGTAACCCACTTTGATAGTGTGTGCCCAGTTTGTGTACCAGTTCACAATCCATCTTACAATGAAGGGATTTACATTCAGTTTGCTAAGTTTATTGGTAATGCCTATATTTGGGATTGTGTTGAAAGCCTTTGCCAAGTCAAGGTATGCCGTGTGCACAGATTTGCCCTCGTCAATGGCCCTGGTCACATTTTCAAAGAAGTCCACCAGATGTAACAGGCAGGATTTGACCTTGACAAAGCTGAATTGGGTAGGATCCAGGGTTTGGAGATCACCTATGTTTTTATTTATGAGGTCCATAATGATATGTTCCATGGACTTACAGATGAGGCTGGTCAGACTTATGGGTCTGTAATTCCCTGGGTCTGTTGCTAGGCCATCTTTGTGGAGGAGAATAAATGTTGCTCTTCTTCATTCCACAGGAACAAAGCCTGTGGTTAGGCTATGACTGAAAAGGGTACTTAATGGTGATGCTAGTTTATGTTTTAGCCTATTTAGAAGATAGACTGGGATGTGGTCCCATAGAGGCTATGTTTTTTTGCCTTGGACAAGGCTTTGAGGACCTGCTCTTCAGATATGTAGGATGGGAGGGAGTTTGGGGAAGGTTTGTGAAAAATTAGGAGGGGGTTAGGGAGTGAAATTTTCACCAAACCAATCCGCTAGTAGGTTTGCTATCTCTGTGGGGTCAGTGTGTGTGATACCGTTGGTCACCAGTTCTGCACATGCATGGGTCCTACCTTTTAGACTATGTACATAGCTGTAAAAGGCCTTATGAATATCCTTGTCTGTACTTGCCATTTTTCTCTCAAAGGAGCCCTTAGAGGATTTGACAAGTTGTCTTATTTGCTTGTTGAGGCTGACGAGGGTGCTTTTCCGTTATTGAGGCCTTACCTTTGTTTTCTTAGACAGCAACTTTTTGTGTTTATTGTAAAGTTTGCTGATGCTGGCTGTCCACCATGGCAGCTTGTTTTTACTTGGGGCTCTAGCTCTGATTCTTTCTGATCCAGTCAAGTTTAGACACTTATGCAAGGGATTGTACAGGGCTTTAATGTGTAAGCACTGGCATAGTTACCACTTCCAGCTTGGGGTGAGGCTTGGAATGCATTTATACCTTCACCTAGGACTGTATAGTTTGCCTTGATGAAGTTTTTACATTTTTTAGTCTGATTTCTCCCTTTGTGAGTTCTGGTGTTAGTGCCAGTTTGAAGGTAACTGTTTTATGGTCAGATTTAACTAATGAGTGTCCAACAGTTGTGGCAGTGCATCTGTTTGACAGTTAGTGAGGACCAGATCTAGAATGTTTTTTCCTCTTGTCAGGATATGAACTATTTGTTCCATGGCATTTGAATTAACAAAGTCAAGGAACTTTTGACCTAGTGAGATGGGACTAGATTAGGTTTACCAGTTTTTGCTGTGATAATTGAAATCCTTCATAACCAGAATGTTTGGTAAAATTTGGATTGTCTCCAGTTTGATCAAGTAGGCTTCATGGGCATCATGACTCATGGAGGGGGATCTCTAACTGGCTATGACTTGAATGGGGGTCTTAACCTTGTAACCTGGACTTGTAGTAACTCCATAGAGTTGTCCAGTCTAACTAGATGTGAGGTGAATTTATCACTAATATAGATAGAAACACCACCTGCTTTGGTTTTCACACTTTCATTTTATGGTCTAAAGGTGTGAAAGGCATTGTAGCCTTCCAAGGCTGGGGTACTCTCTGAGACCTTGAACCAGGCTTCTGTGACTGCACAGACATCAAAATCTTCTAGTGATATAAGTGCTTCCAGGGAGAGCAGTTTTTGATTTAAGTTCCTAGCATTTAGCAGCATGACCCTTATTTTATTCTGGTTGGCTAACTTCACATCGGTAATGCTGTTTTTGAGAACTTCCCTAAAAAAGGCACTATGGGGGAGACAAGAGCCTTTGCCAGCAGCCGTAAGCCTGGAAGTGCCAGGTGCAAACCATCTCTGGTAAAGCAGTGAGGTTTGTTGACCATGGCATCGCAGACGGACAGGAACTGGATCGCCTTTGAATGACACCAAAAACTAAGGCAAACATTAAATTCAATCATTTTTTTTTAATCCGGTGGCATCATTCTAGGTGAGGGTAGTAGGCTGCTCAAGGCTAGGGACATACCTGTCTGAGACACATACTTAGTTAGCTCAGCCATTTCTCTCTTCATATAGTCCAGTGAGGTACATCTCCATTCATTCACACCAACATGAACTATGACAGAGTCGCAATGGTACTTGTTGCTGAGAGACCTGAGTGCATACGTAATCTGACAAATCCCGGCACCGGATAGACAGCTGAACATGACATTCTCTTGTCCAACCTGGTAAGTGGGATATCTGTGTATCCCTAAGCATCCCTAAGCCTAGATGTGCTAGGTGCAAACCATCTTTGGTAAAGCAGTGAGGTTTGTCGGCCGTGGCTTCGCAGACTGAGAGGAACTGGATCCCCTTTGAATGACACCAAAAACTAAAGCAATTATTGAACTCAACTATTTTTTTTAATATGGTGACATCATTCTATGTGAGGGTAGTAGGCTGCTCAAGGCTAGGGACATAACTGCCTGAGACACATACTCAGAGAGCTCAGCCATGTCACTCTTCATATAGTCCAGTGAGGTACATCTCCAGTAATTCACACCAACATGAACTATGAAAGAGTCATAATAGTACTTACTGCTGAGAGACCTGAGTGCATGCGTGATCTGACAAATTCTGGCACCGGATAGACAGCTGAACATGACATTCTCTTGTCCAACCTGGTAAGTGGGATATCTGTGTATCTCACTAATGAGTCTCCAATGACAAGAAAATGTTTATTTTCAGTGTTTCGCCTTACGGGCTTCATGGGTGAGACACTGGTGTTGCTATGTGTCATGGGTGCAGTGGGAACTTTGCTAGTTGCAGCAGTCTTGTGTTTTGGAGGTATCTGAGGTTTAGGTAAGTTTTTTGAAAGAACCTCCCCATATGTAGATATTTGTGTTTGATGTGTACTATGTGTGTGAGTAATCCTACTATGTGCATATTTAGTGGTGGGTGAGATGACAACCTCTTCCGTGTTACTGTTTTGAGTGAGAGAGAGAGGGATTCAAGATTCTTGGCGTAGATACATCTCTCACATTCTATATTAGAGTGAGATATTAGTAGAAGATTGTCAGTGTACATGAAGCAATTGCTACACTGCCTCAGGAGACCAAGGTCAACAAGGCTGGCCGGAGAAATAAGGGTAGTCCAACTGTCCAGAATGCTAGGTTGAAGACTGCTGTTAGTAGGGGTTGCTTTTCAGAATCATTCATAGAGGAGCTCAGTAGTTAGATATTTCTGTCTGGGGTTTTATTTATTTATTTATTTATTTACTTATTTTTGCTGGTGGTTAATAGGTTACAGCTCACTAGCAGTATTTCTTTTGACTGAGAAAGCACTAAGGATGAAGGCGACACTAGTGTGCTACACTAGTATCTAAATGAAAAATTGCTGAATTTAATTGCCCGGTTTTGGCGCACAATTGAGCAGCAGTGTGTGGTGCTGAGCGATGCACAAACAAGCAGAAACCTGCTCAAATGCAGGGCCTACACACCAGAAGCTAAAAACTTGAAAAAATATTTAAAAAGATTCAGAACGACCAGTTAGGATGCTTATTCCAAGACCTAGACTGACCATCGTTTACCAGACAGGTTCCAATTAACACAATCCTCATACTAAAGTGCAGATAGGGCACTTCCAATCCAAGATGGCCTGGAAAACATCCTCACAACAAGCAAGCCTTTATCTAAACTATGTTGCGGCTACTAGCTACCCTAAATTCAGCGGGAAGCACTAGAGAATGTCTAACAAAACAGAAAAATAACAGTGAGACACTAAAAATGTTTAAAACAGAAGACAATCAGCAAGGAGGCTTGAATATTTCAAATAGCTAATAGATACATTAACAGAGCAGTTTAGGAAGCTAGAGGTGATGGAGATGAAGTGCCTGAAACAGGTGGTAGGGTGCACACTGTGGAACAGATGAAGAAATGAGGACATAAGAGCAGAAGCCAAAGTAGCTCTAATTGCAGAAAAGGTCAAATAGAACAGATTACTATGGTTTGGGCACATGTGCAGAAAAGCAGAAAACAATCTGGTGAAGAAGATTTGGGGCAGAGAGGAAGAAGGCAAGAGGAAACATTGGTGTCCAGCAAAGAAGTGAAACCACAGTGGTGAGGAAATCCTTCTATGTTGAGCAACCTACAAGTAAGGACATGGCATCTAGGTCCAAAGAGGTCATTATCCGACTGTACTCTGGCTTTATCAGACCAATCATAGACTATAGTGCACCCTTTTGAATGTACCCGACCAGGCATATGCAGCAACTAGAGAGAACACAGAGGTTCCTTACAAAAAGGATACAAGGCATAACAAACCTGCCTTATGCAGAGTGCCTGAAAGCCCCTTCTCTCTATTCACTCTCTTATAGATTGCTGAGGGTTGATCTATGCCTGGCTTACAAGAAATCCACAAACTCCACACTTATGAATCTCCTACATATTATTAAGACAAACAGTACCAGAAATATTTGTTCTAGAGGCTCGGATTTTGCCTGTGACTTAAACAGAACATGCTGGCGAGACAGATATGTGTCCCAGAGACTGCCCCTCCTATGGAATAGGTTTCCCACCCATGTGTGGCTCAGTTCATCTATTACACAGTTTAAGACCAACCTAGACCAGTGGACCAGTGGATGGGGAATAGGAAATTTACACCAGGCCTGGCACCCATGTCCCTCAATGTCCTGTTTGGATACATTATTCTTTCAGGGAAACTTTGCTAGGCTCTGATAGCTCCACCCTCTGGGTTATTAGCCTAGTAACAATCTATGAATCTATGAACTGTGTGAAAGAAGACCTGCGACAGTCAGGGTTACTCACTCACTCCAGGGTTCTTAACCTAGCCTCTGACATGAACAGGTCATGCTGGAGAGATAGATACATCTCCCAGAGACTGCCACTTCTCTGGAACAAGCTTGTAATTCATGTGAAACAGTGCTCCTTCATGACCCTTTGCAAATGCAACCTATATCAATGGATGGGTGACTGCAAATTGACTCCTGTGGTGGTGTCCATGTCCCTATTGGACACAGGAAGTTGTTATTAACTATCATAGACCTTTACCTCTGTGAATTTCACTCACCTATCCATTGACAATTAGGGCAACTCAGGATAAATATGGCTAGGGTTGTAAGGGCACTAGGGCCATTAGCCTAGTAACCTTCTATGAACCTATGAATCTGTGAGTGTCAAAGAAGGCAGGAGAATGGAAATGAACACAGAGAGATGTCAAAAGTTTACATGGCACCCTCACCCCATGCAGAAAATGGAAAAAAGGGGTTGATGATAAAAATAAATAAATAAATAAATTAGACTCTTGATAACATGCGACACTGACTGGATTATTTACATGGACTAAGGTTGGTGTACTACATTTTATATTAGTCAGGCATCCAGACCATGGAAGCACAGTTTAGTTCTACACTTGAATGGCATTAACTGTAAAAGGAAAAGAAAAGCACCTTACAGACATAAAATGGAGCATACAATTGCCATTTTTACATTTTTGGGATTAGATAGGTTTGTGGGTAGTGCAACTAACAACCTAAAAACATGAATTGTCAGACCTCAGAAAAAATTATGGTTAATTAATTTGGGTGCAACTTTTAGACTAGGGCTGAATGAATTTACATAGTGTGTGTAAATAGTTACTATTGTATATGTGCGTTAAAAAACAAGATATATAAAAAATATTATGTTTATTAGAAATTGTGATATAGTATGTAGGTCTTCTTGACATAACCGAAATCTCAGAAGAACGACTTTCAAAAGGCCAAGACCAGAAACTTGAAGTTTCACTTGAGCGAAACTTCATAATGCCAATGTTCAGAAGACAGAACATTTGTAATGCCGACAGTCCTAGCTAAGCGGAAAAGGAAATCTGCTCATTTCCACACTGCAGTGCAATCTCAGTGTTAGTATATTTAATTTGCAGGGGATTTGTGGGAGTGCAATCCCCAATGGGGTGTGCAGAGGGGCACAGACCTCCCCCCTGCAAAAATGTTAAAGTTGAAATTAAATAGTTGATTTTATTTAATTTCAGCATTTGTTATGAATATTCATGTCGGTGCTATAGACACCGTCATGAATATTCAGAGGAATTTTCTTTGGGTTTGTGTGTATTGGTTGGGTAGGTGAGGTCAAGTACATCGTTTTAATTAGAATATTGTACTGTGCTGTTGCAATGGTGTTCAGTTTTAATGTCATTATTTCATTGAATGGGGTAAGTAGGGATTTCATTGTTTTGGTGTTGTGTATGTCGGATATATCAGGTTTCAGGTTTGTGGGATATCGGCATTGTGATCTTGGTCTTATGAAATTCGGTCTACTAAGATATCGGTTATGTGAAGTATACACAGTATGTAATATCCTTATTTGTCACTAGATGGCAATAACAGTACAGTATTACATTTTGCAATAGTGCAGAGATTATTTTGAAACTCTAAAGTGACATTGCTAAAGCCCAGATATTTTTCCTGCAAGAAACACATTTTAAGCTTTCTGAAAAAGAAATCTGGACCCCCAGTAACTATATCACTCTTGCTCATGCCCTATATAAGACTAGAAAAAGAGGGGTAATTATCTTATGGAGGAATAGTGTCATTCTCCCCCAAATTCTATATAAATATGAAGATCCAGAAGGATTTTTAACCATACTCACCCTAAAATTTAATAACAGAATCTGGACCCTCGCCAATATTTACTGGATCCCTGGAATGAGAGTAAAAACTGGTAGAACACATCTCATTCACACTGCAAATGTATATAACAGTAACCTCATTATAGGTGGTGACTTTAACTGTATGCTAAACAATATTGGCACTACTAATAAGCGCCCATTGAGGCTCACATCTATTGCAAAATTTTTTTAAAAAATTGACACATTTACTATCAAAGATTCTACCTCTTTGAAATTTTCTCATACTGACTACAGGTTTAAAACTCAAACTAGAACAGACAAAATTTTAGTCTCTAATGATCTAAGGCTAAATATATCATCCTTTGCAATTCTCCCATGCCCCATCTCAGATCATGACACTCTCTGCCTAGAATTTTGTATTAACTATAGAAGACTTATTCCCATAACCAGAATCCCAGCCTATGTAACACAAATTAAAGAATTTAAGCCCTGGTTCAGAACAAAGGTACATTTTTTTGACAACCAATCTCACCACAGAATCCAGCATGATCATGATATGGGATGCATTAAAAGTCTATCTTTATGGTAAAATAATAACATGTTTCAAAAATAAACAAAAAATGGGACTTAGATTTGCAAAATATTCAAGCTCAACTCTTAAACATTAAATCTGATTCCTCCCAACTTACCCCTGATAAGATGAAAAAAATCGAGGAGCTTAATAAGCAGTATTCAGATATCCCATCCCACAAAACTAATTTGGCATTGCAAAGTCTAAACTTAAACCCCTATGCATCATCCCTTAAACACATGCACAATCTGTCAATGAGAGCCAAGATGCATTCTAATTTAAATAATATAACTAAACTACTACATGAAGGTTCTAATAGAACTGTTTCTGACTTAGGAGATATTTTAGATTCCTTCAAGTTTCATTATTCCAAACACTTTGGTTCCAATCATTCAGTTAATGAATATATACAATTAGATATTCCTTCACTTAATCAGTTAAGGCCCACTGAGAATCTTGATACAGTTCTTGAAGCACAAATCTCATTAGAGGAAATTAAACAAAAAATCAAAAAATTCAAGCCCAACAAAGCCCCTGGGATGGACGGCATAATCATTGAAATATATAAATTGTTCCCCTCATCTGTACTATCCTTCTTTCACAAAACTCTAGTAGAAGTTCAATCACATGGCACTATACCACCTTTGTGGAGATACTCTTTGATCTCACCTATCATAAAACCAACAAAGACCCACAGTTTTGTAGTTCTTACAGACCCATATCATTATTAAATAATGATTATAAAATCTTTATGTCCATCTTTGCAGATAGATTAAAGATCCCACTAATGCGAATAATAAATGATCAATAAGGCTTCAGACATGAAAGACACACTTATGATAACATCCAAAGGATCTTAACACTTACTGAATATTTGAACAAGGGAGATGAAGAAGCAGTAGTGATTAGTTTAGACATAGAAAAGGCATTCAGTTCTGTTAACTGGGAATATATGTTTGAGGTGTTATGTCATTTTCACTTTCCATCTTCTTTCATTTCTCTAATAAAAATATATACCAAAACAATGTAGCTTATGTTAAATTAGACCCTTTACTTCTGAATCTATTCAAATAACCAAAGGCACTAAGCAGGGATGTCCCTTATCCCCAATTTTATTTGCATTAGCCATTGAAATATTTGCTGCCCTTATTCATGACAATCCAAAGATCATTGGAATAAATATTTATAATTAATATAATTCCAAGATAATGCTTTATGGAGATGATATTTTGCTCATGTTAAGTAATTCACAATCAGTTCTATTAGAATTAGATACTGTGATGAACCATTTCCAGAAAATCTCGGCCTTACATAAATTTAAACATATGCTCTTAAATAAGAAGGGAAATGTACAATCGGATAACCATCACATTATTGGTGCAACCTCAGATTCTCTTGATTATTTAGGAATAGCACTATGTAAATCCACAGAAAACACAACTGAATATAATTATAAAAATATTATAAATTTAATAAATAAGCATACAAATAGCTGGAACAAAATTCTCATCACCTTTGAAGACAGGTTACAATTAATAAAAATGACACTTTTACCAAAAATACTCTACATAGCTCTATTTCTTAACTTTTCTTATAAATATCAATACATTAAAGATATAAACAGATTACTAATGAAATTCTGTTGGTTACCCAAAAGAAACAGAATACGTTTTTTACATCACATTAGATCTTAGGAGCAAGGAGGAATTAAATTCCTGGATATTGAAACATATATTAATGCATCCATATTTAAGATTATTTTAAACTGGATTAATCCAAATGATCACTCTAGTTGGAAACTATTATATATAACCTTACTAATTAATGAAAATACCCTGTTAGTCAAACTTCCATTGAATAATTCTTCTAATAAGTTCTGGTACTTCTTATGTCATATTACCAACACAATATTGCCAAACCCACAAAATTAAATTCATTAAATCAATATTTTAATTTCTTCAGAAAATTTGTTAATTCTAATGCTGATATTAAGACCTAGTTTGAACTGTTAACCCCCTTTAAAATTACAAGGCATTTTCTTGATAAAATACACCTCAATGATCTAGATAACTGGGAATCCAAGAACTTTATATGTTGGTATCAATGCATAAATGACACTAAAGTTTTAGACTTTCAGTTTCTTATAAAAGAGCATGATTTACTTCCTCAAAATTGATTAATTCTACAAAGTATCTTAACTTATTCTCAAGATTTATGCATAATACTTAAAAACTCATCTTATCAAGAAACACCAAAGATTATAACTCACGTATGAAATTTTACATAATAGCTTCAATAAAATAACATTATTTCGAAATTATATAACATGTTAATTGTTTATAAGACTAGTATAAATCAAAATTACTGGAACTTTATACTCAAAGGCTGTTCTTTTAATTTCTCATATAATGAAAAACAAAAAATTCTGTTAAGTATCAAGCATACTTCATGGTCTCATTATTGGAGTATTTTTGCTTGGTAATATCTCCATAGGGCTTTTCTGACACCAGATAAGATATTTAAAATCAATAATAGCTCCAGCGCATCCTGCTGAAGATGTACAGAACATACCAAAGGCAACTGAGCACATATTTTGTATGATTGTCCGAAATTAGATGGTTATTGGAACAGCATAGAAGATTTTCTCAAAGCATTATTCACCGATTCCTTCTTATTGTCTAAATTATTAGTTCTTTTCAATGTGAATGAAGGTTACTTTTTGAATAAGAATAATTTGCATTTATTATGATCAGTACTTGCTATAGCCAGAAAATGCATCACCAGAAGATGGAAAACTAGCTGCCCACCCACTGTTGAAGATTTCTTGTTTTCAGTGAAAGACCTGACAATCAAAGAAACTAAGACCAAAAAAACTTAGAATCTATCCAAAGACATTTGTTAATAATCCTTGGACAAAAGTTTTAGCACTTTACAAATGGACCATAACTCTTTCTGAATTGATACTTATACTAAAGAACTTGTGTATTTTAACTGTGATCTGCAGTTTTGCTTCAGGCCTATGTATATATATATATATATATATATATATATATATATATATATATATATATATATATATAGATCTACCTGACAGCACCGACGCACTACAACACCGACAACAAAATCACCGACACCATGTAAACGAAAGTTCACAAACACGAAACCTCACATGCCCGACACACCACAATCCTGACAATCAACAAACAAAACAAATCCCCTGTCCAAAAATCACACACACAACACAAGCACACCAAAATCCTTACAAACCCACACTAAACCTTACATACACAACTATCTACAACCTTAACCCAAACCCTAACCCTAAGGTCAGTCACTATTGCACACTCACCTAACCCGCGCCCTAACCCTAACTCACTTAACCCGCCCCAACCCTTAAGACTGTCACTATCGCACACTCACCTAACCTGCACCCTAACCCTAACTCACTTAACCTGCCCCTAACCCTAAAGACAGTCACTATCGCACACTCACCTAACCCGCGCCCTAAGCCTAACTCACTTAACCCACCCCTATCCCTAGAGTCTGTCAATATTGCACACTTACCTTACTCACACCCTAACCCTAACGTCTGTCACTACCGCATACTTACACAGCCTTTTCACATGTTGGTGTTCTCAGCGTCGGGGTTTTCATCCATCTGTCATCTCACTTTTCGATCTTCTGTTGTCGGTGTTCTCATCGTCGGCGTTGTCAGCTTTCGGCGTTGTCAGGTAGACCCATATATATATATATATATATATATATATATATATATATATATATATATATATATATATATATGTATATATA
Source organism: Protopterus annectens (assembly GCF_019279795.1). Classification (NCBI taxonomy): domain Eukaryota; kingdom Metazoa; phylum Chordata; order Ceratodontiformes; family Protopteridae; genus Protopterus; species Protopterus annectens. The sequence continues at coordinate 486,278,319 of NC_056730.1, read as the reverse complement.
TTGTAAATAGTTTTTACTTGTTTGTTAATAATTTAAGTTACAATGAGAATCGTGTTTTTCATTTGTTGTCTTTTACTTTTCATGGAAAACGTAATAAAATATTATGAAAAAAAAAATAAAGTGACATTGCCAGCATAATAAAAAGAAATAGCATGATACATAGTATAAGCAAAGGCTAGTTGCATTTAATTATTTAAAATGTTTACAGTTGCAATCTCATGTTGAGAAAATGAAGAGGTGGTTGTATTTCAAAAAATATTTATTGAAGCAAAATGTTTTTGATATTTTGATAAAACTGTATTATTTCTGATATGCCATGGCGAATATCATTGTGACCATTAACGTTGTTAATTATTTAGTTACTGCGATGCTGAGCAAAGTCTCATGCCATTGGGTCAACTAATTATAAAAATAAATTTAGATGGCAGGTGTTTTATGCGCATATCTACATGTGGGTGGTCGCGAATAAATGCCTTAAAACTGAATTCTTGTTCTTGATGTTTAAGCCATTTTCAGTGTTGGATTTATACATGTTGATATTTTATATATATATTATATATATATATATATATATATATATATATATATATATATATATATATATATATATATATACACACACACACACACACACACACAGATGTCTGTGTGTGTGTGTGTGTGTGTGTGTGTGTGTGTGTGTGTGTGTGTGTGTGTGTGTGTGTGTGTGTGTGTGCGTATGCTCATGCACTCGAGTGCTTGTGACCATAATGTGAGCAAAGCCAAAATACACTGGATTTGTTCATTATCTATAAATCTGCATAGTATTGCAGTTCACATGCATATTACATAGGATTCCAAAAAAAAGTTGTAGATAGCTTAACATGCTACAGGAAGACATCAGCACATCAGTGGCGGACGTGATCCCAGAAAGTACACTTAAACAAAATCAAGTAATTATCCATTCAGCATAGGATAATTATGGACTCTGAACATGCCCGCAGGATTCCAAACCATAGCAGGTACACCCAACGCAACTTGAATGCAATAAAGCACTTCCCCGACAACTTTATGAAAGCACTCAGCAGAGGCCATATGTGCTTTATCTTAACACCCTATTCCACAGGTTTGTAGGGATTCCTGAGAACTCCACAAACCTTACTTAAAAAAATTCAACTGGCATTTAATGTACTTCATCATGTTGGGGTACTACAAGCCATACTAGAGAATGATCTGTAAATGCATCCCAGAAGGCAGCCAGCTAGGCACCAAGCCAGGCTGCAATTAAACCAGCTCTCTGACAAGGAAATAATAGACAGATACAGATTAGACAGACAGCTTTTGCAAGCTGTGTGCAGTGCCCCCCCAACCCCACATCTATGCTTGTAGTCTGTGTGTCAACCCAATACCAATACTGATTGACACCAAAGGGTGTCTGAGTCTGGGTATACTGGCCACTGGGACATTTCAGTGGCATATGGGAGATGCCATAGGAGTGTTCCAGACAGCTACTAGTCACATCTTCTCACATTTCCTGGCAGCAATGTGCACCAGTGTGGTTGATTATATCTACTTCCCAGCAGCAGTTATGGAGTGCAGAAATGCCATGCAACAGTTCTGTGCTATAACCAACTCCCATCATATTCTCAGTTCAATAGACTGAACCCATGTCTCAATTAAAATACCAGCTGTACCTGATGCTTAATGGTAAAGTGGTGGCCATTGCTTAACTGTTAGGTGGCATGCTTAGCAGATGGTCTCATTAGTAATGTCATGGCAACGCACCCAGTGAATGATGCTGCAATATGAAGGGAAAGCAGTCTGAAGGCTACTTTCCAACATGGTGAAATACCTGTGGAACTACTACTTGGTAAGTACAGGGCCACAGCTATGATGCAAGTAGAATGTAGACCTGTAAACATTAAGCATAAGTACCACAGACATGTTATCTCCTTTCCAGAAAGTGGTGGTTATTCGCTGGTGCCTTGGCTAATGATGCCATACAAAGCCACACCAACCTCTGCTGAGGATACATACAACAGGTCACACACTGTGACATGAAACACCATCACTTGGATTTGGCATGCTGAAAACAAAATTCTGATGTTTGGACATCTGTGCACTGCAATACACACCAGAAAAGGCATCATAGATGGTTATCGTGTCTGCCATGTTACACAATATGATAACAGCAAAACATGGTGGCTTGCCAACTGCAAGTGTGGGTGACCTCCCCAAAGAATCCCAGATGTCTGTTGATGACATATCGGAGCTGTCAAAGGATGATCATGAAGACACAGGGATGAGAAGAAACAGTTATGGGCAACAGAGGATGTGGCCAAATATCCTAACTTAAGCAACACAGTAGTTCCTGAGACATACCTTTGAGTCATGACAAGCCACCCATACAAATGTACACAGACTAAACATTGATGTTCACATGTTGTCTTACAACAGCAGCACAGAGTGCAACCAATGAACATCATGCATAACAGAAGTATAAGGTATGCCAGAAAGAACATATATACAACACTCAGAGGAAACATCAATGCATGCAGTCCCTCTGGAAATAACATCACCAAAGAGTACCACACAGGGAAATGTGTGGGACACAGGATGTCTGCACAACAGAAGGTATCATTGGGCAGGGAGGATATCATCATACAGATAAGTAGCATGGAAAGTTACCTGTAAAACAGACACTAACACAATAAATCTAGGTCCATGAAATGAATGAGAATGTATCACTGCAAATATATCCCAAAACAGGATCCATACACTAAAACTGATGCATCAAACATGGCATTCTGTGATACATAACAGTGTGTTACAACACAGTAAAACTCTTACAGCAGCATGAGTAATTACAAACATCCAAAGGATAGGCCAAAAAGAAAATAAACATGAACAAGCATCACATCCCATGCCTGATATGGAATGTCACACAAAAGGCAATACTGCAATGCACAGGTTATTGCTGTAACATTTATTTATTTTATTTATTTATTTATTTATTTATTTATTTATTTATTTATTTAAATTTGTTGACTGGGAGTGTCCGACTGGACGTAGGTCCATTTTCAGCGGAGGCCCAGGGAGAAAAGCTCCACAGT
>NC_056730.1:486257727-486270227 GCF_019279795.1 Protopterus annectens | reverse complement strand
GTGAAAAGATATACATTCAAACATCATCATTAAGCATGTAACAAGCATCATGTAGCATTCCACCTGGAGTAACCCACAGCACCAGCTAGGCAAGGATGATATGCAGATTGAAGGTGTCCTAGGCAGGTGAACAACATCAAATTAGTCATGAAAGGCACACATGTAATTATAAATACTGAAATGTAGCAAACAGATGCATCACCTTACCAAGTACATCCTCCCTTTTTGGTGAGTATGCCATCTGTCATAATGTGGATCCTGCAGTGTAACAAGGCATACAAACATCAACATCTGATTATGCTTCACAGTCATGACCTGTGACAGAGACAATCGACAAGTATGGATCACACTAACAGGATATGGAGTGACTTACGTGACATACAGTGTACATGTCAGCTAGACATCCTACATCACAGATGTGCTAAACAGTATGGCATAATATCAACCAGATGAACAACCTTAACTGGTCTGTCACTACATGCAGTTTGTAGGCCCATGTCTTGTGATGATGTATCTGTAGGTTAAAATGGCATATAAGCATTAAAATGTGAGTCTACTCCACTGTCATGAAAGGAGACAGAAGCGCACAATATCTATTGATCACACCAACAGTATATGGAGACACTTATGTCCCATGTGTTGCTGCTGAGCAGATGTTGAGGGACCTATGCAACTGAAAAACACAGCATCACACATGTTGCTGAGAGTGTTATGTACTGTGCTGTTAAGATAACAGGCTCTAACTCTTATGTTTTGCATCCATATCAGATGTGTTTTCACATTCATGGCTTACTTCTGCTGCTGGAACACAAATATAGCAATACAATAATAATTGTGAATTTAAGTTCTTTAATGTGAAATGGTGTATGTTGCAGTCTTTGCAAAGGTAGGACATACATGTATGTCCTGGAACACCTGCTTTAATACCTCGCCCTGGTATCCAATGATTCAGACTGGTGGTATGATTTGAGGCCCAGAATATCATTATCACATCTGGGATAAGCAAGGGTGGCCAATCTCAAGTGGCATTTATTGCCATCTGATGTTGGCTGCATGAAAGATCATGTCAAAGCAGCAATTGCTGACAGTCTTTTCTGGATCTATTGTGACCACCCACACCACTGATCATGTTTGTAAGGCCTGTCCACACTTGATTCCATGAAACAGTATTGCTTGTCCATCCAAGAAGGTTGGGACCATGTTGGTCCTGAGCCTGGATTACAATTTTATTCTCTGTATGTGAGAAACTGTCTCCCCTATTTCTGATTGATGTCTGGAAGACAGGGTAATATCCACATCAGACGTTATATAAATGCTCATGTATTGACATGATAATGTTAAAAGCATATGTCAATTGAATGCCTTGCCTCTCATTTACAATGCATAGCTATGCAAAACAATCCATGTCACAAATACCACTGTAATGTACAGATAATCTGAATGAACATAACAAACATGCCTGCATATGTAGTCCATATGGACTAAGAACATCAGTGCATCCACCAATCCAGTTAATAATGTTCAATAGGTCATATGTGAAGAGATGGGATTTGAACCCATGCCAGTGGATATTACGGCAAGTAAGACACAAGCACATAACTGATGTGTCACAGTACTATAGCAATGCTGTTGCCACAGTTATAAGCAGAAACACAAGGAGCATGTGTACCAAAAGAATGTAGGATGCATCTCATACATAAGTGCAGTCAGTGACACACATCCTAAAAACCGTTACTTTTATTATATGGTATACAACATGCATACTGGATTTTATAAAAAATCTCTAAATAAAAAAGTATGCATATTAAAATAAACTATTATACAGTTGTGGCTACATATCAGCACAAGAAACAGGGAATATTCAAAGCCATCCTCATGTTACTTGTATCAGATTGAATGTACTAACAGCTACTACTACATTACTAAACATCAGAGAGTATCCGTAAATTACTCACTGAACATACGATTTATGGAAACCCTTGTAAGTCATCAATTTCCATAAACATACCAGCAACATTGCAAGTTGGTCAGAAATAACTACAGATAACAGTATATTTAAATTCCCTCTGCATCAGTAGTTCATTGAGGTTGTTTCCTTGTTATCCATGAAACTGCATATGGTGAAAATCTCTTTATCACTGATTGACATTTACAAATCTGTATACATATTGTTTAATTCTACCCCACCCCTTTATGTAACAGACAGATTACAATGCAGACATTAATAATGAAAATACAAAAAAAAAATGCATCAGTTGATTTATAGTGATAACAACAATATATTCCACAACTACAAAGCTAGCAGATGACAGCTTACCTTTTCAAGCTAGTTATACCTTAATGTGAGTTTAGCTCTACATACAGAGCTTTTTAGTACCATTTGTACCACACATAATTAACAAGGTTCATTCAAATTCAATGTTTTGGAATCCTATTTGTGAATGTCTGTGCAAGTTATCAAAAATCAGTGCATTAACCAATGACTCATTGTAGGTGTAACTACCCAAAAGGTATCATTAGATGGGAATATCTGTAACACCTTCCTAATGATCTCCAATATTCTGCAACCATCCTATATGCGCCAAGTTTAAATTGTAATATTGATGCATTTACTGCTGTAACGATTGCTACCTGTGAACTGAATGTCACCTGAGTTAGCATTTTGGGAAGGCATTTTTCAACATATTTCAACAGCAATAGTGAGGATGTTGACCAAGGGGGGCTTCAATGTGCCCAGGTGCCAAATTGGACTGAGGATGAGCTCACCCAGATGCTCACTGTTTTTCCTAGACATGAGCAGAGGATGTGAGCATGCCCCAGGAACTTCACAATGATTGATATATGGAACCAGATTGTGAGGAAGCACCAGAGACAGAGACTGGGATCTCCTGGACTGGTGTGCAAGTCCACCACTGCTATGATGACCTATATTGAAGGGATGCAGAGGTTTTTTCCCAGAGGTTCACAGAGGTCCAAAGCCAGCCAGCAAATGCCTACAGTAAGTTACATAATCCAAATGTACATTATCATATATGTATTTATTTATTTATTTATTGATTGATTGACAAATAAATACTGTGAAAATCCGACTGGGTAGGATCCCATTTTCAGCAGAGGCCCGGGGTGAAAATCTCCAAAGTATTACAAAATATTTTAAGAACAGTCATTTTACAATTTTCAAAAATAATACATAAAACAAACATAGTTTAAATAATTATGCCAAGTTAGGCATAATATCAAACATTGGTTAAGAATAGATGCACGTTATATGACAATGATTTAATAGTTAAAGAAATTTTATTCAGTTTATAGAGAAATTAAAGGTAAGTTAGTATAATACAAACAGGAATTGCAATATAAAGTAAGAGAAAAGCAGGCTTATGGTATATTTAGAGAGAAAGTCATGGAAGAGAAATTGATAGAAATAAGAAAGTGAATGAAGAAGGAGGAGTAAGGAGGTGTAAGGTATGAATAGGTACTTGTTCCCATTTAGGGATATAGTTTAATCTGGTGTCGAGCAAGAAGAGAGCCAGCTTTTGGCTAGTTTTGAAGGACAGGAGGGAGGGCATTGACCTGATGGGTACAGATAAAGAGTTACAGGCCTTAGCAACATGGTCCAAGTAAGACAATGCCCAGCAGATTTGATAGGTTTGTGGACAGACAGGGGGTTTTGGTCACTGGATTTTAATAACTGATTGTGAACACAGTTGTGTTGAATGTTATTTAGTGCTGGAGATGGATTCTGGATAATTTTATAGATGGTAAGAAGCTGTGTATATGTTATTTGATGGGGTACTTCTAACTAAGTTAGGCTTTCTGGTGCTATACAGTGGTGGCTTCTGAAAGGGGTATTTGCTGCAAATTTAACAACATTGTTATAGCAGTGTTCAAGTTTTAATTTGTATGCTGCCTGAAGGTTAGTAAGGAAAGCAGTGCCATAAATAAATATGGGGAGGAGATATGTAGTGCCAAGTATAACTTTAGTTGTGTTGTGTTGTGTTGGTGAAATAGTTTTTGGATCTGTAAAGCATCCCTAGTTTTTGATGAGTTTTCTTATGCAATTTTGTATATGAAGGTTTGGGGGGGGTTGAGCATAGGTTGTCAGTTACAAAGCCATGTTTCAGTTGCTGTTAAAGCTTCCTGAGTAATTCTTTGAAGGTGTGCCATATATTTAGTAAGCATATATGTTTCTGTGACTGTTTCAAGTGTATACTTTGGGTTTCTATATTGATAATAGTAATGCAAATGTAGGACTTTAAGTTCCACTCATTAAAGTTATCATTAGTGTATCAATGCATTTTTAGATTATCTGTAACTATTCTGGGCTAGTGTGCACATTATGAAGGATTGTTGTTTATGACTGTACATTCATATCAACTTCACATGTATAACTATTACTGATATTCTGTTATATCTGATTTCATAATCAGTAATGAACTGTGATGTCCCTTAGATCAAATGGTTAAGAAATATGGTAAGAATAACTTATGTTCTCCTATGTGTCAGTTCAAATCCCAGTGTGGCCTCTTTCTGACAATATTGGCAGTTATTTATGTAGTATTGCACATCACATATGAGGCTGTATTCCGTAAAGTTTGAAGAAGCTATTTGCATACAGCATCAAGGAAGAGTTCTGCTCACATGGTCCAAACTCGATTACAGAAGCTATGCTGAAAGTAGACCCAGTACTTAAATATTCAGTGTTGGAAACTTGGATTCTACACATGCTAGTCTGATTCCAAAACACATCATGTGCACACTAAACAACTCAAATGCAACAAACAACGATGCTGACTTCATTTCTAAATTCCTCGGCACATACTTTTGAATGCACAGGAATTCAAGTGAATACTATGGATTATGACAAAATCCACAGCAAAACTGGAAAAAATATATAAAGATGTAACCTACTGTTAATATAATTCAAGAGACTGCAGTGATACAAGCCATAAATGAAGCTGTGGCTGTGCGTCCTAGAAGGCAGTCAACTAGAGTCAGAAAGACTGCAACTAAGTCAGTTGTCAGGCCAGCAAACAATTGACAGATACTGTCTAGATTTTCAACTGGTGCAGGCTAACTGCAACATATGTGCCCCACATATGTCTGTGGAGACAATGTGAGGAAATCCCATCTCCTATGAAACCAAAGCCTGGGTGTATTTGCAACTGGGGAATTCCGCAGACACATGGGGATGCTATAGGAGTATCACAAACAGCTGCCAGTCATATCCTGAGAAAGAATTCTAGAAGCAATGTGCAGCAAGGTGGATGACTACATACACTTTCCATCCACCCCCATGGAATGGAGAAATACAATGCACTAGTTCTATAATGTATCAAACTTCCCACATGTACTCAGTGCAATAGTTTGCACACACATACCTATCAAGACAGCAGTACATCCAGAAGCAGAGCAATACGTAAACAGAAAGGGATGGCCATCCATCAACTGCCAAGTTGTGCGTGCAGCATAACAAACATCATGAGAATACACCCGGGAAGTGTCCATTATATTGTCATTTGGAGATAAAATGGACCAAGGGCTGCATTCAAGCAAGGGGCTATGCCTCTGGGACTGCTACTGTGTAAGTACAGGAACACATCTAGGATGCAATTAAGGGATACCCCTCTCAACAATATCCATTATGATCAAAAGTGTTTTTATTCCCCACAACAGGTGACTGTGATTATCCACTTGAGTTTTGGCTAATGACCTCATACTGTGAACCATCAAACCCTACACAGGAGGCCTCCAATAGAGCATACACAACATCCAGAAACAACATAGAGCATGTGCTTGGTGTATGGAAAGCTAGGTTCAGATGTCTGGACACATCCAGGGGTGCACTGCAATACACTTCTGAGAAGGCAGCACAGACAACAATGGTGTTCATCATGCTGCACAACATGCTAATCAGAGCACATGCCAGTCTTTCAGCTGCAGGTGTGCGAACTACCCCAAGAACCCTAAATATCTGAAGAGGACATCTCAGAGGTATCAGAGGAGGAGCATTAGGACATAGTGGACAGAAGTTACAGGTGTAGGCAACACAGGGTGTGACCACAAGTGCAGACCCAGACAACATCGCAGCATTTGACCCAAATACTTGAATCATGACAAGCCACATGTACATGTGTACACAGATTGAACATTTAAGTTCAAGTGTTGCCCCACCACAGCAATGCAGATTGCATCTAATGGCAAATACCTACTAGATGTACACACTGAGCATCACACATAACATAATCATAACATATTCCAACATGAACATATGCAAATGTGTCAAAACACAGATCACCAGCTTAGGGTACAACTGACCCAGATATGTATACACACTTAGATCGTTGTATCACTGTATGGTAAGCAATAAGGGACATATATCAGTGCTACACATACATATCTCTACAATATAATAACATGAAAACAGAGAAAACATGTAGGACATAATGCAAAAATTTTAATTTCCAAAAATACATATCACAGTACAATGGTATTGTGATAATATGAGCCAGCTATGAGTACTACACTATTGGACATGCTCTAATATAGTCTCAAGCAACCTTGCTAACACATCACACCATGGTCCACTCTGCCCCAACCACGTATAGACACATATTTCCATGACTGCTTCACAAAGGAGATGGATGGGGCTACAACACCATGTTGAGATGAAGGAGCATGACTGCCAGTTGAAGGCCTTGTGACTGAAGGGACTTAAGCAGATGGTCCATCAGATAAACTCTGTGCAGGTTGGACCAGAGATAGTGAATCATGATGGCCAATGGTGGTTCTGCAGACAGTTCGCCTACATCTCACAGGTTGTAATCTGCTGAGTACAGTCATGGAAAGCAAAATCCTGATGGTAGTACGGCACTGCTGCAGTACCGTATAGGCCAGGATTTCTACAAACTGTGCCACAGCTAGCAGACTCTCATTCTGAGTGGCCAATTTAACCATACTCTCACAGTGTCTTTGCTCTTGTCCTTCATGCATGATACACAGCTGGTGTGCCACATGATCTGTGGGTGGTCCCTATTAAGTCATCGAAAATCCAGTTCAGGGAACAGCATTTTAGGTGTACTTACATCAAACGTGCCATTCATCGAACTGGTCATGGTGAGATCATAGTACAGTGAAGATCAAAATATTTGCCCTTTCCTTACTGTAGTGCAATCTTGGAGTTGGTATATATAATCTGCCAGGGAGCAGAATTCGATGAACGGCATTTTCAATGAAATGCCATTTGTTGAAGGGGGTTTTCAATTATCTAAAATAGACCTGATCTGCGGCATGGACAAGTGCACAGATGTCTGAATGATGCCATTGCTGTGACCATTCATTTGCCTGTAGCAGGAGGCAGACACCCTCTAACACTTGGCCATGCGCAACATCTGCTCACCTATGTCTACTGTGACACCCTGATTCTGGTTGTTTTGTGGAAGTGCCAGCATCAGTGCTCTCAACTGTGGTGTGTTGATCAACGGCTTCACCCTGTTCAACATCCATTGCAGCAGCATCCTCTGAATGGCTAGACAAGTGAACCTCCACATCTGAGACTACACCTGTTGCAACATCACTGTCCTGCTGCAACATCACTGTCAACCTCATGGATGGATTCTCCAAAAAACTCAAGGTCCTGTGTGACGGGGGCCATAATACCATGCTGAGACACATCACAAACAACATCATGATCTCTGGATGTGCTGCTGGATAGTACAGATAGTTTATGTGCTGCAAGATACAAAGGCACAAATCAGGACAATGTGCCTACATCACATGATGGATATCATCAAAGTCATGTGGCATATATATCTCACTGCAATGTTACAAATAATTGCTACACTTGTGGTCTACTGCATGTATGTTTCATGGAATGTACATAAAATAAGTATATCATCTGTCTACATGGCCAACATACATGACATATGTGATGCATAAAAAAAATGCACATGGCAAACACTCATGAGAAGATGGTGGTGTTGAACTGGGATAAATTTCAATTAGTGCAGGGGGAAAAAAAAACAGCATTACTGATCACATCATTTACATCACTAACCAGGTGAACACAGTTAAAACATCCAGAATGCGTGCCATGCACATACCACCCATAGGTGCACTTCAGGAAGTTGTTGCAGACTAACCTATGAATGTTAAGAAGGATCTAGTATTAATGGAGATAAACTACAAGATTAACAGTGAGGACAGGTATGAAATAGAATACCACTGAGAAAGTCCTGCTGTGTAGAGGTTGTATGTTGTACTGTGGATCCTGCCATGATAAAATAAAGAAAATAGAGCACAGTCATGTATTTAGCAAAATTAATATTGTCAGCATCACATATACAACACAGTAATATTGGCTCCAAATACTCATGTAATGGATATTGTAACTGTATACTGAATGAGCCTGTATTGACAAATATTGACATAAATGTCAGGTATCACATGTGCTACACATTGCTGAAAGAATACCTGGTCTGTCTGCACTTACAAATGCACAGCTTTCACCTCCACTGGATGTACCTTAAGTGTACAATAGTACAGAAACAACAATATAACAGTAAACAGCAGTGTCATGTAATAAGGCAATAAGGTACTCTTCACAGCAACAGTATAGAGACATTCAGCTGCCGATCCCTGGTGTAGGCCCGAAGTAAGATGAATCTATAAATATTAATGCAAACAGCATTAGACATTTTGTTTGGACTGCTCTGTCTGTAACTCATCCTTACCATGTGTGGAAATGTGTTCATGGCTCAGCTCTGATGCTGTAAATCAAAAACAGTAATAAATGAATATGCATACTACAACAATATGCAGTAATTGTCTCAATACACATCCTTGTCATGGAAATAAAATACATACATGTCTGTCCTGGAATTCCAGTTTCAATCCCACCAAGAGAGTTGTGTCACTCCCCTCTTGCTGTATGCAATGAGGCCAGAAATATTGCAATGTCTTGGGGGGGGGGGTTCAGTGGTGGTCTACCACCAGTGGTATCTCATGATCGCCCATAACGTGTCACTCTGTTGGATGAATGAAGAATCATGTCTAAGCAGCGTCATCTACAGGTCTCATGGGATTGTTTGTGGTTTTCAACTGCATCGATCACGTTGGTGAGGTCCTTCCAGACTTCATTTCAATTTCAACAGTATCAACTGAATAGCCTAAGAGTCTCCTTCCATGTCGCCAGACAGCATCAATTATGATATCAATTTCCTGGAGGGAGAAGTTTTTTCCAGTAGGACAGTCGCCCATCTGAAAGACATTGATATACACATGATAGTATTCATGCTTCAGCCCATTTATGCATTTCATTCTGTGAACAGCATATATCAACATAAATTTTATGTACATTGAACATGTTTATATAACACTGTGTGTGATGAATACTAATGTGATATGTTACAAGTAATAACAATGCTTTCAAATTTAACATTGGTAAAATCAACATAACATGTGATATCTTTACATTTTTTTGAGTGGGATTAGAACTCCTGACAATTCTATATTTTATGGAGGTACAACAACAACATCATTATGCCACGTGTCTGCTTATATGTCACATTCAAATACTACAACAGATAATAATCTGATAATAATCTGAAGAATTTACAGAATGTGTTGGTAAACCTCAGGATCCATGGCCAGGCCACAGACAGTACGGATCCATAGTATATCGAGCTAGTACTGGTAATACCTTTGTTAAGAATCATGACTGAAGACACATCCATAACAGCAACAGCAGATGTTTATCTCAGTTTTGTTAGGAGACATGAAACAAGAAATATCCATAATATCAGCATCACATACTAGATATGGATAGTGACAGAATCCATAGCGTTCTGTAGTTACACTGCAGAATGCAAGGAATTGTCAGTAAGAATTGCAAATGATCAATAAATCAGCCTTCATATACTGTAAACATTTGCAATGGAAGTCTGTCTATATAACTGCATATGGGACAAAAATAAATTATTTAGTAGAACACCTGTATGCATAAAGTTCAAGACAACATCATAATAGTAACTTATGACAACTTCTGATAACATTACCATTTTGAGTAAATATTAATTTAAACTTGTAGAGGTGGCAAAGGTGGATGAGTTTAAATACTTGGGGTCAATAGTTCAGAGTAACAGTGAGTGTGGATGAGAGGTGAAGAAGAGAGTACAGGCAGGATGGAGTGGGTGGAGAAGAGTGTCAGGAGTGATTGGTGACAGACGAGTACCTGTAAGAGTGAAAGGGAAGGTCTATAAGAGGGTAGTGAGACCAGCTATGTTATATGGGTTGGAGACAGTGGCATTGACAAAAAGGCAGGAGTTTGAGCTGGATGTGGCAGAGAGGTACAATTACGTTGGTTTGGACATGTGCTGAGGAGGGATGCTGAGTATATTGGGAAAAAGATGCTAAGGATGAAGCTACCAGGTAACAGGAAAAGAGGAAGGCCTAAGATAAGGTTTATGGATGTGGTGAGAGAGGACATGTAGGTGGTTGGTGTGACAGAGCAAGATGCAGAGGACAGGAAGAAACGGAAACAGGTGATCTGCTGTGGCGATCCCTGGGAACAGCCGAAAGAAGATGATGATTAATTAAAACTTGTACCTTTTGAAATGAGTAACTTTAACAGATTTATTAATCACCAAAACAGAAATGCTATCAATTGCTAATGTACATCTCTCTCTGAATCACAGAATCAAAGTGCACCTTGTGTGCACCCACTTTTAAGTACCATTTCTGTGATACATAATTAATGAGATTAATTAAAATTCATGTTTTTGGAATCACATTTGCACACATCAGAGTAAATTGCTATTATGCACTGAAACACCCAGGTATACCATGTAAACACCCAAAAGTTATCGATAAATGGTACCATGTGTGGCATGTGCCTGTTATCTTCCAGTGATCTTATAACATGACATCAGAGCCACTTTCAAATATTGATTTTGATACATTTACTGATCAGACCATTGCTAAGAGCGAATTGAGTAGTACCTTAGTGAGCATTTCTCTGTTTTTGAATTTTCTAGACTTTTTAAACTTGAGGATCATGATGGCTACTTCACGAAGGCAGAGATATGTCCATGTGCCCAGCTGGAAAAATGAGGAAATGACCCAGATGTTGGCTGTGTACACCGGATTAGAGTAGAGGATGAGAGCCAGACCTAGGAACTTTGCCATGATTGATGTGTGGAACCAAATCATGAGGTAGCATTGACAAAGAATGGGAATCCACAGCAATGGAGTGCAGGTTCATCACTGCTGTGATGACCTACATTGGACGACACAGAGGAGCTTTGAAGGAGGGTTGCTGGGGTGTGGAGTGAGGCCCGTAAATCACTACAGAAAGTACCAATATCCTACATATACCTGATCATTGCTATGGATTTTCAGATATTTCTCTGCACCATATATATATCAGATACATGTTTTGTAACCACATATTAGCTGCTGTGATAATTAGCTTAGGAGGATAATTAAGTGGACTTGGTAAATACTGTCTTCCTAACTACAGGTTCAATTCCCATGCTATTAATTTATTTAATAATGTTTATAATATCCATAAGCAGGGGCGGCCCGTGCTATGCGCATGCTCCAGGCAGTCCCCATAGGGGGACACAAGGAGACGTCTGTGCACTTTTAAAGTGCACAGACTCGCTGGGATAATGTGTTGGGGCCGGACTGCAACAGCAGCAGTCGGGAATACAGAATAGTCTCATCGGGAAGGAGTTTTGATTTCAGGGATCTCGCAGGTCTTTGGAGTATTGTGCGGGCAGGATGTACATTAGCTGGATATTATGGAGAACGGACAGGTAAGTGTATGGTGCTTTTTACATTTACAATGTATGGTACTTGCTGCTTTTATACTTGATTGAATTTATGGTGTGTTTGAAGTATGGTGCTTTTTAGTGTGTGTGTGTGTGTGTGTGTGTAAATGCCCCAGGTGCGTGCTCATGGTGGTGTGGTAGGGAATACCTCAGGCTTGAACCCTGTACCCTGTATGCAGGTGTTAAAGACTTGAGTTCCCTACCCACCACCATTTGTAAAACAATTGCAGATTTTTGCCTCATATTTGATCTGATCTGTTCCTCATAATATCTGTGGTTTGTAAATGCTGCACTGCTTGATATTTGATGGTGTAGTAGTAGCATTGTTGCCTCACAGCTGCAGGTTCTCAGGTTTGATTCTTGGCTGGGGTTCCTTCTTTGTGGGGTCTGTTATCTTCTCCCTGTGTTTGTGTGGGCTTGCTTTTATTTGATGGTGCACTGGTAGCATTGTTGCCTCACAGCTGCAGGTTCTCAGGTTTGATTCTTGGCTGGGGTTCCTTCTTTGTGGGGTCTGTTATCTTCTCCCTGTGTTTGTGTGGGTTTGCTTTTATTTGATGTTGCACTGGTAGCATTGTTGCCTCACAGCTGCAGGTTCTCAGGTTTGATTTTTGGCTGGGGTTCCTTCTTTGTGGGGTCTGTTATATTCTCCCTGTGTTTGTAGGGATTTGT
>NC_056730.1:486147727-486252727 GCF_019279795.1 Protopterus annectens | reverse complement strand
GGCCCTAGGGCCGATAGTCTAGTACCAACCTATGAACCTATATATAAAATATATATATATATATATATATATATATATATATAGATATATGTATATGTGTGTGTGTGTGTGTGTGTGTGTGTGTGTGTGTGTGTGTGTGTGTGTGTGTAGATATATACATATATATATATATATATATATATATATATATATATATATATACACACACACACATACACATATGTATATGTCTATATATTTATATATATATATATATATATATATATATATATATATATAGATATATATATGTGTGTATGCAGAATCAATGAGATATGGGAAGTACATGTCAGCACGGAGACTGAAAATGTAAACAGCTACACAGAAATGCAGTGAGTGTTGAGGATGAGATGTGCAGTACCATATTAAAATGGCATAAGTGATACAGGTATGCACTCAGATGCGAACGGCAGACAATAAAGAAATGTGTAATGTAGCAGTCAATAATGGATGATAAAGATAACATTCTGTTAACCATGTAAATATCTGCTGTATGTCTACTAGCAAGTCATGCAAACATAAAAACATGAAGTCACATATAGCGTTACTGTCATCAACATCTGGACTAACATATATAAATGATAAAGAAGTACTAAATGTCACAGCTTGAAGCTAGTCACCTAGATCAGGTAAATGATCAGAAAAACACTGCTACATCAAACCTTTGAAAAACCACCTTCAGATGAATTAGTCAGTGGTCAGCCAGCGGTCACCATTGCCACACAGCCAGAATGACACAGGACAGACATGGAATCAACTGCCAGGGTTATTCTAATGCAATATAGGGCACCCACACTGACTCACATCACTGTCCTGGCTGCACCTGACATGTCCAGAAACACTCGCCCACAATGCTGCAATGAGGAGATGGATTTGCTGACACTAGCATTTTGTGTCACAGTGTGGGTAGGAGTGTGAGTCTCTGTCCAGACATGACTGCTGGGCTCACTATTGAGTGACCAACAGCAGATGTGCGTGCATGTTGCAGCACAGACATTGATGCCCTAGGGCCATGTGTGGCTCTATTGAGAGGGGGTCTGCCTCTCCTCACTGGAGGTAATCTGCTTAGTACAGTTACTGCACAAAATACCCAGTTAGTACTACAGTGTTGCTCTAGCATTGCCAAAACAAGGATTTCAACAGAGCATGCAACAGATACCACACTATCATACAATGCAGCCAGTGCTGTCATGACCTCACCATGTCTGTGCTCCTCACCTTCATGTAACACACACAGCTGGTGCACTGCATAATCATTGGTATGGGCAAATGCATGCAGGTCAGATCCATGACTTCGCTATGAGCATTGATGTGCCTGTAATAGTGGGCGTATACCCTCTGACATGCATCCATGCATATCAGCTACACTCCCACATGTAGTCCAGTGGGAAGTATCACTCCACCGTGGTGAAGAATCACCATCATTACCAGACTCTATATAAGACAGTGGGTCATGGTCATCATCATGTTCACCATTTGATGTCCGCCTATCATCAGACTGTCTGGCCACATTATCTTCCATATCAGAGACTACACCATGAACATATGGCTGTCCACTTCTGGTCCAGAAAACAAAGCCAGTGCATTGGCCTGTGTGACATAGACCATACTATCAAATTTTCCCACATCACATCCAACCTCAGGGTCAGTGGACAGGTTGCTGGATGAGGCGGTTAGTAGACATGCTACAAAAAGGGACAGATGACATGTCACATACCTTCACAGAAATGAAATGTTGCAGCATAGTACTGAAATCTGGGGTAACTACATGACTGCAATGCTAATGATGATGATATGGATATTGTGTCTGTGGTTGGTTCCAGGACACAATATGACAAGACAAATGACATGTACATTTCATATCAAACACATATGACAGATTAGATTAATATAAATATTAAAAGCTACCTGTCATGTCCTCCTGTGAGTCCACCACCAGTGGTGAGAGTTGAAATGCCTCTGTTATGTGAAAAGATATACATTCAAACATCATCATTAAGCATATAACAAGCATCATGTAGCATTCCACCTGGAGTAACCCACAGCACCAGCTAGGCAAGGATGATATGCAGATTGAAGGTGTCCTAGGCAGGTGAACAACATCACATTAGTCATGAAAGGCACACATGTAATTATAAATACTGAAATGTAGCAAACAGATGCATCACCTTACCAAGTACATCCTCCCTTTTTGGTGAGTATGCCATCTGTCATAATGTGGATCCTGCAGTGTAACAAGGCATACAAACATCAACATCTGATTATGCTTCACAGTCATGACCTGTGACAGAGACAATCGACAAGTATGGATCACACTAACAGGATATGGAGTGACTTACGTGACATACAGTGTACATGTCAGCTAGACATCCTACATCACAGATGTGCTAAACAGTATGGCATAATATCAACCAGATGAACAACCTTAACTGGTCTGTCACTACATGCAGTTTGTAGGCCCATGTCTTGTGATGATGTATCTGTAGGTTAAAATGGCATATAAGCATTAAAATGTGAGTCTACTCCACTGTCATGAAAGGAGACAGAAGCGCACAATATCTATTGATCACACCAACAGTATATGGAGACACTTATGTCCCATGTGTTGCTGCTGAGCAGATGTTGAGGGACCTATGCAACTGAAAAACACAGCATCACACATGTTGCTGAGAGTGTTATGTACTGTGCTGTTAAGATAACAGGCTCTAACTCTTATGTTTTGCATCCATATCAGATGTGTTTTCACATTCATGGCTTACTTCTGCTGCTGGAACACAAATATAGCAATACAATAATAATTGTGAATTTAAGTTCTTTAATGTGAAATGGTGTATGTTGCAGTCTTTGCAAAGGTAGGACATACATGTATGTCCTGCAACACCTGCTTTAATACCTCGCCCAGGTATCCAATGATTCAGACTGGTGGTATGATTTGAGGCCCAGAATATCATTATCACATCTGGGATAAGCAAGGGTGGCCAATCTCAAGTGGCATTTATTGCCATCTGATGTTGGCTGCATGAAAGATCATGTCAAAGCAGCAATTGCTGACAGTCTTTTCTGGATCTATTGTGACCACCCACACCACTGATCATGTGTGTAAGGCCTGTCCACACTTGATTCCATGAAACAGTATTGCTTGTCCATCCAAGAAGGTTGGGACCATGTTGGTCCTGAGCCTGGATTACATTTTATTCTCTGTATGTGAGAAACTGTCTCCCCTATTTCTGATTGATGTCTGGAAGACAGGGTAATATCCACATCGTAGACGTTATATAAATGCTCATGTATTGACATGATAATGTTAAAAGCATATGTCAATTGAATGCCTTGCCTCTCATTTACAATGCATAGCTATGCAAAACAATCCATGTCACAAATACCACTGTAATGTACAGATAATCTGAATGAACATAACAAACATGCCTGCATATGTAGTCCATATGGACTAAGAACATCAGTGCATCCACCAATCCAGTTAATAATGTTCAATAGGTCATATGTGAAGAGATGGGATTTGAACCCATGCCAGTGGATATTACAGCAAGTAAGACACAAGCACATAACTGATGTGTCACAGTACTATAGCAATGCTGTTGCCACAGTTATAAGCAGAAACGCAAGGAGCATGTGTACCAAAAGAATGTAGGATGCATCTCATACATAAGTGCAGTCAGTGACACACATCCTAAAAACTGTTACTTTTATTATATGGTATACAACATGCATACTGGATTTTATACAAAATCTCTAAATAAAAAAGTCTGCATATTAAAATAAACTATTATACAGTTGTGGCTACATATCAGCACAAGAAACAGGGAATATTCAAAGCCATCCTCATGTTACTTGTATCGGATTGAATGTACTAACAGCTACTACTACATTACTAAACATCAGAGAGTATCCGTAAATTACTCACTGAACATACGATTTATGGAAACCCTTGTAAGTCATCAATTTCCATAAACATACCAACAACATTGCAAGTTGGTCAGAAATAACTACAGATAACAGTATATTTAAATTCCCTCTGCATCAGTAGTTCATTGAGGTTGTTTCCTTGTTATCCATGAAACTGCATATGGTGAAAATCTCTTTATCACTGATTGACATTTACAAATCTGTATACATATTGTTTAATTCTACCCCACCCCTTTATGTAACAGACAGATTACAATGCAGACATTAATAATGAAAATACAAAAAAAAATGCATCAGTTGATTTATAGTGATAACAACAATATATTCCACAACTACAAAGCTAGCAGATGACAGCTTACCTTTTCAAGCTAGTTATACCTTAATGTGAGTTTAGCTCTACATACAGAGCTTTTTAGTACCATTTGTACCACACATAATTAACAAGGTTCATTCAAATTCAATGTTTTGGAATCCTATTTGTGAATGTCTGTGCAAGTTATCAAAAATCAGTGCATTAACCAATGACTCATTGTAGGTGTAACTACCCAAAAGGTATCATTAGATGGGAATATCTGTAACACCTTCCTAATGATCTCCAATATTCTGCAACCATCCTATATGCGCCAAGTTTAAATTGTAATATTGATGCATTTACTGCTGTAACGATTGCTACCTGTGAACTGAATGTCACCTGAGTTAGCATTTTGGGAAGGCATTTTTCAACATATTTCAACAGCAATAGTGAGGATGTTGACCAAGGGGGGCTTCAATGTGCCCAGGTGCCAAATTGGACTGAGGATGAGCTCACCCAGATGCTCACTGTTTTTCCTAGACATGAGCAGAGGATGTGAGCATGCCCCAGGAACTTCACAATGATTGATATATGGAACCAGATTGTGAGGAAGCACCAGAGACAGAGACTGGGATCTCCTGGACTGGTGTGCAAGTCCACCACTGCTATGATGACCTATATTGAAGGGATGCAGAGGTTTTTTCCCAGAGGTTCACAGAGGTCCAAAGCCAGCCAGCAAATGCCTACAGTAAGTTACATAATCCAAATGTACATTATCATATATGTATTTATTTATTTATTTATTGATTGATTGACAAATAAATACTGTGAAAATCCGACTGGGTAGGATCCCATTTTCAGCAGAGGCCCGGGGTGAAAATCTCCAAAGTATTACAAAATATTTTAAGAACAGTCATTTTACAATTTTCAAAAATAATACATAAAACAAACATAGTTTAAATAATTATGCCAAGTTAGGCATAATATCAAACATTGGTTAAGAATAGATGCACGTTATATGACAATGATTTAATAGTTAAAGAAATTTTATTCAGTTTATAGAGAAATTAAAGGTAAGTTAGTATAATACAAACAGGAATTGCAATATAAAGTAAGAGAAAAGCAGGCTTATGGTATATTTAGAGAGAAAGTCATGGAAGAGAAATTGATAGAAATAAGAAAGTGAATGAAGAAGGAGGAGTAAGGAGGTGTAAGGTATGAATAGGTACTTGTTCCCATTTAGGGATATAGTTTAATCTGGTGTCGAGCAAGAAGAGAGCCAGCTTTTGGCTAGTTTTGAAGGACAGGAGGGAGGGCATTGACCTGATGGGTACAGATAAAGAGTTACAGGCCTTAGCAACATGGTCCAAGTAAGACAATGCCCAGCAGATTTGATAGGTTTGTGGACAGACAGGGGGTTTTGGTCACTGGATTTTAATAACTGATTGTGAACACAGTTGTGTTGAATGTTATTTAGTGCTGGAGATGGATTCTGGATAATTTTATAGAGAGTAAGAAGCTGTGTATTTGTTATTTGATGGGGTACGTCTAACTAAGTTAGGCTTTCTGGTGCTATACAGTGGTGGCTTCTGAAAGGGGTATTTGCTGCAAATTTAACAACATTGTTATAGCAGTGTTCAAGTTTTAATTTGTATGCTGCCTGAAGGTTAGTAAGGAAAGCAGTGCCATAAATAAATATGGGGAGGAGATATGTAGTGCCAAGTATAACTTTAGTTGTGTTGTGTTGTGTTGGTGAAATAGTTTTTGGATCTGTAAAGCATCCCTAGTTTTTGATGAGTTTTCTTATGCAATTTTGTATATGAAGGTTTGGGGGGGGTTGAGCATAGGTTGTCAGTTACAAAGCCATGTTTCAGTTGCTGTTAAAGCTTCCTGAGTAATTCTTTGAAGGTGTGCCATATATTTAGTAAGCATATATGTTTATGTGACTGTTTCAAGTGTATACTTTGGGTTTCTATATTGATAATAGTAATGCAA
Organism: Protopterus annectens; assembly: GCF_019279795.1. NCBI lineage: Eukaryota > Metazoa > Chordata > Ceratodontiformes > Protopteridae > Protopterus > Protopterus annectens. Next base: position 486,246,477 of record NC_056730.1, on the reverse strand, counting down.
ATGTAGGACTTTAAGTTCCACTCATTAAAGTTATCATTAGTGTATCAATGCATTTTTAGATTATCTGTAACTATTCTGGGCTAGTGTGCACATTATGAAGGATTGTTGTTTATGACTGTACATTCATATCAACTTCACATGTATAACTATTACTGATATTCTGTTATATCTGATTTCATAATCAGTAATGAACTGTGATGTCCCTTAGATCAAATGGTTAAGAAATATGGTAAGAATAACTTATGTTCTCCTATGTGTCAGTTCAAATCCCAGTGTGGCCTCTTTCTGACAATATTGGCAGTTATTTATGTAGTATTGCACATCACATATGAGGCTGTATTCCGTAAAGTTTGAAGAAGCTATTTGCATACAGCACGCCGAAGGAAGAGTTCTGCTCACATGGTCCAAACTCGATTACAGAAGCTATGCTGAAAGTAGACCCAGTACTTAAATATTCAGTGTTGGAAACTTAGGGATTCTACACATGCTAGTCTGATTCCAAAACACATCATGTGCACACTAAACAACTCAAATGCAACAAACAACGATGCTGACTTCATTTCTAAATCCCTCGGCACATACTTTTGAATGCACAGGAATTCAAGTGAATACTATGGATTATGATAAAATCCACAGCAAAACTGGAAAAAATATATAAAGATGTAACCTACTGTTAATATAATTCAAGAGACTGCAGTGATACAAGCCATAAATGAGGCTGTGGCTGTGCGTCCTAGAAGGCAGTCAACTAGTCAGAAAGACTGCAACTAAGTCATTTGTCAGGCCAGCAAACAATTGACAGATACTGTCTAGATTTTCAACTGGTGCAGGCTAACTGCAACATATGTGCCCCACATATGTCTGTGGAGACACTGTGAGGAAATCCCACCTCCTATGAAACCAAAGCCTGGGTGTATTTGCATCTGGGGAATTCCGCAGACACATGGGGATGCTATAGGAGTATCACAAACAGCTGCCAGTCATATCCTGAGAAAGAATTCTAGAAGCAATGTGCAGCAAGGTGGATGACTACATACACTTTCCATCCACCCCCATGGAATGGAGAAATACAATGCACTAGTTCTATAATGTATCAAACTTCCCACATGTACTCAGTGCAATAGTTTGCACACACATACCTATCAAGACAGCAGTACATCCAGAAGCAGAGCAATACGTAAACAGAAAGGGATGGCCATCCATCAACTGCCAAGTTGTGCATGCAGCATAACAAACATCATGAGAATACACCCGGGAAGTGTCCATTATATTGTCATTTGGAGATAAAGTGGACCAAGGGCTGCATTCAAGCAAGGGGCTATGCCTCTGGGACTGCTACTGTGTAAGTACAGGAACACATCTAGGATGCAATTAAGGGATACCCCTCTCAACAATATCCATTATGATCAAAAGTGTTTTTATTCCCCACAACAGGTGACTGTGATTATCCACTTGAGTTTTGGCTAATGACCTCATACTGTGAACCATCAAACCCTACACAGGAGGCCTCCAATAGAGCATACACAACATCCAGAAACACCATAGAGCATGTGCTTGGTGTATGGAAAGCTAGGTTCAGATGTCTGGACACATCCAGGGGTGCACTGCAATACACTTCTGAGAAGGCAGCACAGACAACAATGGTGTGCATCATGCTGCACAACATGCTAATCAGAGCACATGCCAGTCTTTCAGCTGCAGGTGTGCGAACTACCCCAGGAACCCTAAATATCTGAAGAGGACATCTCAGTGGTATCAGAGGAGGAGCATTAGGACATAGTGGACAGAAGTTACAGGTGTAGGCAACACAGGGTGTGACCACAAGTGCAGACCCAGACAACATCGCAGCATTTGACCCAAATACTTGAATCATGACAAGCCACATGTACATGTGTACACAGATTGAACATTTAAGTTCAGGTGTTGCCCCACCACAGCAATGCAGATTGCATCTAATGGCAAATACCTACTAGATGTACACACTGAGCATCACACATAACATAATCATAACATATTCCAACATGAACATATGCAAATGTGTCAAAACACAGATCACCAGCTTGGGGTACAACTGACCCAGATATGTATACACACTTAGATCGTTGTATCACTGTATGGTAAGCAATAAGGGACATATATCACTGCTACACATACATATCTCTACAATATAATAACATGAAAACAGAGAAATCATGTAGGACATAATGCAAAAATTTTAATTTCCAAAAATACATATCACAGTACAATGGTATTGTGATAATATGAGCCAGCTATGAGTACTACACTATTGGACATGCTCTAACATAGTCTCAGGCAACCTTGCTAACACATCACACCATGGTCCACTCTGCCCCAACCACGTATAGACACATATTTCCATGACTGCTTCACAAAGGAGATGGATGGGGCTACAACACCATGTTGAGATGAAGGAGCATGACTGCCAGTTGAAGGCCTTGTGACTGAAGGGACTTAAGCAGATGGTCCATCAGATAAACTCTGTGCAGGTTGGACCAGAGATAGTGAATCATGATGGCCAATGGTGGTTCTGCAGACAGTTCGCCTACATCTCACAGGTTGTAATCTGCTGAGTACAGTCATGGAAAGCAAAATCCTGATGGTAGTACGGCACTGCTGCAGTACCGTATAGGCCAGGATTTCTACAAACTGTGCCACAGCTAGCAGACTCTCATTCTGAGTGGCCAATTTAACCATACTCTCACAGTGTCTTTGCTCTTGTCCTTCATGCATGATACACAGCTGGTGTGCCACATGATCTGTGGGTGGTCCCTATTAAGTCATCGAAAATCCAGTTCAGGGAACAGCATTTTAGGTGTACTTACATCAAACGTGTCATTCATCGAACTGGTCATGGTGAGATCATAGTACAGTGAAGATCAAAATATTTGCCCTTTCCTTACTGTAGTGCAATCTTGGAGTTGGTATATATAATCTGCCGGGGAGCAGAATTCGATGAACGGCATTTTCAATGAAATGCCATTTGTTGAAGGGTATTTTCAATTATCTAAAATAGACCTGATCTGCGGCATGGGCAAGTGCACAGATGTCTGAATGATGCCATTGCTGTGACCATTCATTTGCCTGTAGCAGGAGGCAGACACCCTCTGACACTTGGCCATGCGCAACATCTGCTCACCTATGTCTACTGTGACACCCTGATTCTGGTTGTTTTGTGGAAGTGCCAGCATCAGTGCTCTCAACTATGGTGTGTTGATCAACGGCTTCACCCTGTTCAACATCCACTGCAGCAGCATCCTCTGAATGGCTAGACAAGTGAACCTCCACATCTGAGACTACACCTGTTGCAACATCACCGTCCTGCTGCAACATCACTGTCAACCTCATGGATGGATTCTCCAAACAACTCAAGGTCCTGTGTGACAGGGGCCATAATACCATGCTGAGACACATCACAAACAACATCATGATCTCTGGATGTGCTGCTGGATAGTACAGATAGTTTATGTGCTGCAAGATACAAAGGCACAAATCAGGACAATGTGCCTACATCACATGATGGATATCATCAAAGTCATGTGGCATATATATCTCACTGCAATGTTACAAATAATTGCTACACTTGTGGTCTACTGCATGTATGTTTCATGGAATGTACATAAAATAAGTATATAATCTGTCTACATGGCCAGCATACATGACATATGTGATGCATAAAAAAAATGCACATGGCAAACACTCATGAGAAGATGGTGGTGTTGAACTGGGATAAATTTCAATTAGTGCAGGGGGAAAAAAAACAGCATTACTGATCACATCATTTACATCACTAACCAGGTGAACACAGTTAAAACATCCAGAATGCGTGCCATGCACATACCATCCATAGGTGCACTTCAGGAAGTTGTTGCAGACTAACCTATGAATGTTAAGAAGGATCTAGTATTAATGGAGATAAACTACAAGATTAACAGTGAGGACAGGTATGAAATAGAATACCACTGAGAAAGTCCTGCTGTGTAGAGGTTGTATGTTGTACTGTGGATCCTGCCATGATAAAGTAAAGAAAATAGAGCACAGTCATGTATTTAGCAAAATTAATATTGTCAGCATCACATATACAACACAGTAATATTGGCTCCAAATACTCATGTAATGGATATTGTAACTGTATACTGAATGAGCCTGTATTGACAAATATTGACATAAATGTCAGGTATCACATGTGCTACACATTGCTGAAAGAATACCTGGTCTGTCTGCACTTACAAATGCACAGCTTTCACCTCCACTGGATGTACCTTAAGTGTACAATAGTACAGAAACAACAATATAACAGTAAACAGCAGTGTCATGTAATAAGGCAATAAGGTACTCTTCACAGCAACAGTATAGAGACATTCAGCTGCCGATCCCTGGTGTAGGCCCGAAGTAAGATGAATCTGTAAATATTAATGCAAACAGCATTAGACATTTTGTTTGGACTGCTCTGTCTGTAACTCATCCTTACCATATGTGGAAATGTGTTCATGGCTCAGCTCTGATGCTGTAAATCAAAAACAGTAATAAATGAATATGCATACTACAACAATATGCAGTGATTGTCTCAATACACATCCTTGTCATGGAAATAAAATACATACATGTCTGTCCTGGAATTCCAGTTTCAATCCCACCAAGAGAGTTGTGTCACTCCCCTCTTGCTGTATGCAATGAGGCCAGAAATATTGCAATGTCATGGGGGCGGGGGGGGTTCAGTGGTGGTCTACCACCAGTGGTATCTCATGATCGCCCATAATGTGTCACTCTGTTGGATGAATGAAGAATCATGTCTAAGCAGTGTCATCTACAGGTCTCATGGGATTGTTTGCGGTTTTCAACTGCATCGATCACGTTGGTGAGGTCCTTCCAGACTTCATTTCAATTTCAACAGTATCAACTGAATAGCCTAAGAGTCTCCTTCCATGTCGCCAGATAGCATCAATTATGATATCAATTTCCTGGAGGGAGAAGTTTTTTCCAGTAGGACAGTCGCCCATCTGAAAGACATTGATATACACATGATAGTATTCATGCTTCAGCCCATTTATGCATTTCATTCTGTGAACAGCATATATCAACATAAATATTATGTACATTGAACATGTTTATATAACACTGTGTGTGATGAATACTAATGTGATATGTTACAAGTAATAACAATGCTTTCAAATTTAACATTGGTAAAATCAACATAACATGTGATATCTTTACATTTTTTTGAGTGGGATTAGAACTCCTGACAATTCTATATTTTATGGAGGTACAACAACAACATCATTATGCCACGTGTCTGCTTATATGTCACATTCAAATACTACAACAGATAATAATCTGATAATAATCTGAAGAATTTACAGAATGTGTGGGTAAACCTCAGGATCCATGGCTAGGCCACAGACAGTACGGATCCATAGTATATCGAGCTAGTACTGGTAATACCTTTGTTAAGAATCATGACTGAAGACACATCCATAACAGCAACAGCAGATGTTTATCTCAGTTTTGTTAGGAGAAATGAAACAAGAAATATCCATAATATCAGCATCACATACTAGATATGGATAGTGACAGAATCCATAGCGTTCTGTAGTTACACTGCAGAATGCAAGGAATTGTCAGTAAGAATTGCAAATGATCAATAAATCAGCCTTCATATACTGTAAACATTTGCAATGGAAGTCTGTCTATATAACTGCATATGGGACTAAAATAAATTATTTAGAAGAACACCAGTATGCATAAAGTTCAAGACAACATCATAATAGTAACTTATGACAACTTCTGATAACATTACCATTTTGAGTAAATATTAATTTAAACTTGTAGAGGTGGCAAAGGTGGATGAGTTTAAATACTTGGGGTCAATAGTTCAGAGTAACAGTGAGTGTGGATGAGAGGTGAAGAAGAGAGTACAGGCAGGATGGAGTGGGTAGAGAAGAGTGTCAGGAGTGATTGGTGACAGACGAGTACCTGTAAGAGTGAAAGGGAAGGTCTATAAGAGGGTAGTGAGACCAGCTATGTTATATGGGTTGGAGACAGTGGCATTGACAAAAAGGCAGGAGTTTGAGCTGGATGTGGCAGAATTAACAATGTTAAGATTTTCACTGGGTATGACAAGGGTGGACAGGATTAGGAATAAGTATATTAGAGGGTCAGCCTAGGTTGGAAGGTTTGGAGACAAAGCCAGAGAGGTACAATTACGTTGGTTTGGACATGTGCTGAGGAGGGATGCTGAGTATATTGGGAAAAAGATGCTAAGGATGAAGCTACCAGGTAACAGGAAAAGAGGAAGGCCTAAGATAAGGTTTATGGATGTGGTGAGAGAGGACATGTAGGTGGTTGGTGTGACAGAGCAAGATGCAGAGGACAGGAAGAAACGGAAACAGGTGATCTGCTGTGGCGACCCCTGGGAACAGCCGAAAGAAGATGATGATTAATTTAAACTTGTACCTTTTGAAATGAGTAACTTTAACAGATTTATTAATCACCAAAACAGAAATGCTATCAATTGCTAATGTACATCTCTCTCTGAATCACAGAATCAAAGTGCACCTTGTGTGCACCCAATTTTAAGTACCATTTCTGTGATACATAATTAATGAGATTAATTAAAATTCATGTTTTTGGAATCACATTTGCACACATCAGAGTAAATTGCTATTATGCACTGAAACACCCAGGTATACCATGTAAACACCCAAAAGTTATTGATAAATGGTACCATGTGTGGCATGTGCCTGTTATCTTCCAGTGATCTTATAACATGACATCAGAGCCACTTTCAAATATTGATTTTGATACATTTACTGATCAGACCATTGCTAAGTGCGAATTGAGTAGTACCTTAGTGAGCATTTCTCTGTTTTTGCATTTTCTAGACTTTTTAAACTTGAGGATCATGATGGCTACTTCACGAAGGCAGAGATATGTCCATGTGCCCAGCTGGAAAAATGAGGAAATAACCCAGATGTTGGCTGTGTACACCGGATTAGAGTAGAGGATGAGAGCCAGACCTAGGAACTTTGCCATGATTGATGTGTGGAACCAAATCATGAGGTAGCATTGACAAAGAATGGGAATCCACAGCAATGGAGTGCAGGTTCATCACTGCTGTGATGACCTACATTGGACGACACAGAGGAGCTTTGAAGGAGGGTTGCTGGGGTGTGGAGTGAGGCCCGTAAATCACTACAGAAAGTACCAATATCCTACATATACCTGATCATTGCTATGGATTTTCAGATATTTCTCTGCACCATATATATATCAGATACATGTTTTTGTAACCACATATTAGCTGCTGTGATAATTAGCTTAGGAGGATAATTAAGTGGACTTGGTAAATACTGTCTTCCTAACTACAGGTTCAATTCCCATGCTATTAATTTATTTAATAATGTTTATAATATCCATAAGCAGGGGCGGCCCGTGCTATGCGCATGCTCCAGGCAGTCCCCATAGGGGGACACAAGGAGACGTCTGTGCACTTTTAAAGTGCACAGACTCGCTGGGATAATGTGTTGGGGCCGGACTGCAACAGCAGCAGTCGGGAATACAGAATAGTCTCATCGGGAAGGAGTTTTGATTTCAGGGATCTCGCAGGTCTTTGGAGTATTGTGCGGGCAGGATGTACATTAGCTGGATATTATGGAGAACGGACAGGTAAGTGTATGGTGCTTTTTACATTTACAATGTATGGTACTTGCTGCTTTTATACTTGATTGAATTTATGGTGTGTTTGAAGTATGGTGCTTTTTAGTGTGTGTGTGTGTGTGTGTGTGTGTGTAAATGCCCCAGGTGCGTGCTCATGGTGGTGTGGTAGGGAATACCTCAGGCTTGAACCCTGTACCCTGTATGCAGGTGTTAAAGACTTGAGTTCCCTACCCACCACCATTTGTAAAACAATTGCAGATTTTTGCCTCATATTTGATCTGATCTGTTCCTCATAATATCTGTGGTTTGTAAATGCTGCACTGCTTGATATTTGATGGTGTAGTAGTAGCATTGTTGCCTCACAGCTGCAGGTTCTCAGGTTTGATTCTTGGCTGGGGTTCCTTCTTTGCGGGGTCTGTTATCTTCTCCCTGTGTTTGTGTGGGCTTGCTTTTATTTGATGGTGCACTGGTAGCATTGTTGCCTCACAGCTGCAGGTTCTCAGGTTTGATTCTTGGCTGGGGTTCCTTCTTTGTGGGGTCTGTTATCTTCTCCCTGTGTTTGTGTGGGTTTGCTTTTATTTGATGTTGCACTGGTAGCATTGTTGCCTCACAGCTGCAGGTTCTCAGGTTTGATTCTTGGCTGGGGTTCCTTCTTTGTGGGGTCTGTTATATTCTCCCTGTGTTTGCAGGGATTTGTTTTTATTTGATGGTGCACTGGTAGCATTGTTGTCTCACAGCTGCAGGTTCTCGGGTTTGATTCTTGGCTGGGGTTCCTTCTTTGTGGGGTCTGTATCTTCTCCCTGTGTTTGTGTGGGTTTGCTTTTGTGTCCTCCCATGTTACAAAGACATGTCTGCATTATTTCTTCCTGGGCCTCTGCTGAAAATTGTTTTTTTTGTTCCAAGTCAGACTGTCCTGATTAACAAATGTTAAATAAAATTGACAGGCATTTGAATTTCAGACTTCAGGTTTCTGAATGTTTAATTCCTTGCATATTTGATGGTGCAGTGGTAGTATTGTTGTCTCACAGCTATAGGTTTTCTGGTTTGATTCTTGGTTGGGGTGCCTTTTGTGTGGAGTCTGCATCTCCCCCCTGTGTTTGTGTGGATTTGCTCTGGTGCCCTGTCATTTTACAAAGACGTATCTACAGTATTAATCCCTGGGTCTCTGCTGAAAATTGTTTTTGTTCTGTCAGCAGTAAAATTGACCGGCATTTGAATTTCAAACTTCATGTTCTTCAGAATACATAGTAGCACAACCTTTTATTCTAGCAATTTTCTAAGTTTATAAGATGAATATTTTAAATTTGTCCCTATTTTTGGGACTGTATTCCCCCATTATTGGCTTTGTCCAGGTTTTTGTGCTAAGGTTGGCAGCTATGGCAAGAACTGAATTCACTGAATATGTTTGAGGGCTGTATTCCCTCATTACTGGGTTTGTCCAGGTGTTTTGTACTAAGAGGTTGACAGCTATGGTGAGAACTGAATTCATTAAATGATAGCCATTTAAGTTTCAGTCTTCCTCTCTTTTACAAAGCAGCTGATGTGGCGTAGTGGTATGTTACTCTGACTGTTTTTTGCTCAGGGACCTTGGCAGTAAAATGTAAGGTGGCAACACAACATTTTATTCTAGCAACTTTCCAAGATTATACAAGCAATGTTTAATGTGTCCCTGGTTTTTGGGCTTTTGACACCCCCCAATACATTTTGGCGTTTTCCAGTTTTCTTGAGCTGCGAAGTTGAGATGCAGTTGAGTATTGAGTAGATTTTACAAGGAGCTGAGAGCTTCAGGGGAATAGAAGTTTAGTGCTTTGCCTAATTAATACTATAGCACAACAGGTTGTGTACTTGCTTTTGATGCAGAAGGCTGTGGGTTCTACTCCCACAAGGGGTGGATGCTGCCGTACTGAGAATGTTCTCCTTGGTGAAAATACTAACTATGAGTCTGTTATCAGTTTGCCATCCATTTCCTCTTGCAATATTATTACTAGCTTATCATTTTTTAATGTAATATAGGCAATTTATTCCTGAGGGGCAACAGACACTTTATTTTTCGATGAAACCATGAAATATAAAGGTGATTGCTAGCAGCAACCGCTTCATTAGTTACAGATTTCTTTAATGTGGAATTATTTAGATGACTTACTTCAGAGATTGTGCATATTTACTGATAATGGACTGTAGAATTGTGCATATTTACTGATAAAGGTGGACTGTAGAATTGTGCATATTTACTGATAATGGTGGACTGTAGAATTGTGCATATTTACTAATAATGGTGGACTGTGGAATTGTGCATATTTACTAATAATGGTGGACTGTAGAATTGTGTATATTTACTAATAATGGTGGACTGTGGAAGTCTGAGTAGACTTTTTTATGATAAATGTTCTCAACTGGGCAGTTTTGCCATTATGGATGCATATGGTTTGTTTCATTGCTTACTGGAAAAATGTTCAAAACAAATTTAAAACACCCTCTAACAAGTGTACTGTATTGAACAAGGAATATAATTTTAGTACAATGAGGAAGGTGTATCAATGAGCACATGTATGTTTCATATGCAAGGGGCCTATGATTTGAAAACAGCCCAAAATTAATCTTTATCTGCCACTGGCAAAATGTATTTTCTTTGAATGTGGGTTTCAATGCTGTTTCAATGAATGTGAGTTTCAAGAGCAGAGAAGTTTTAATGCTAAGTTTTCATTGTGAGACTGCATTGCTTTGTTTAACAGATGACTTAGTGTTTGTGCTGTAAAATACAAAATAAAACTTTCAAATGAAGTCCAACTCATCATAGAAGTAAAGCAGTATGCACATTAGTGTTTATGGTAAATGGAGTGAAATAGCCAAGTAATGGTTCATTGGAATGGCTGCAGAGGCTCCATTCAACCATTATTTTGTCAGGGGGGAAGGGCAGCAAACTCAGACAGGCCCAGCTGAACTATACCTCCCAACTGTCCAGATTTTCAAAGAATGAATAGATTTTTGCTTCTTATTTTTGGTTTGTTCTTCATAAAATTTGTAGTTTTCTGGCAAATCATTTAAGAATTAAGTCACTAAATAATAAGTTTCAGACTTCATAACCTTCAGAAAAATGCATGTTAAAGTAAGAGCTGTTCTATCAACTGTCTCAATTTATACAAGAGCAATTTTAGTACTGTTTATATGTGCCCCCAATATATTTGGCCGTGTTCAGATTTACTGCATTAACAGGTTGAGAGGTACATGCAAATAAATTGCTTTATAGAATTAGGCATAGCCAACCTCTCAACTGTCCCCAATTTTTGGCTCAAAATGTTGCTCTTCCCCGTAATAATCCCTCTGCAAAATAGCAATTTTGGAAGAAAACATGGAGGGTTTACAATTAAGAAATAACTGTAATAATCAAAGTTATAGATTACTTGAAATGCATGTAGATTCTTTTATTTTGTCAGCTGCTCAAGGTAGCAGTACTAATATTAAAGTGTCCCTTCTTTGACAGGTAGCAGCTGTATTGTGTGTCTATTTTATATTTTTGCATCACATTTTTGGTCCATTTTTCATAAAATTGTGTTTTTTGGCAAATTAGTGACAAATCACTAAAGACTGAAGTTAGAAAATGACAGACATTTGAGTTTCAGATTTTATACGATTCAGAAAATTCATACTAATGCAAGACCTATTCTATTATCTTTCTAAGTTTATTAGAGCAATATTTAAAAATTGTCCTTATTTTTGGGCCTTTGTCCCACTTCTGTGTATGGCTCTGTCCAGATTTCTTGCTCTTGAGGTTGAGAGGTATGACAAATGTGTCAGGGCCATCACAGTCAGTCAGAGAGACTTCAAATTGTGACATGCTTGTTGCACCCCACTCCCCCATGTAGTGACTCTGGATGTGTCCAAGCAAGGAAAGGAGTAGTTGTATCTACCTTGGATGGGGAGGACACACTGCATAAGTACTACAGTGGCTTTTCATCTGTCCTTGATTTTGCAGAATGGTCTGGTTTCTGTCATATTTTTGTACTGTTGATTTATGCTTATTACTCAGATTTATGCTTATTACTCAAAATGCCTGTTGCTCTGTGTTTAAGTAGCAATGCTTTAATGACCATAAGGTAAGCTTGTCTGAGATCGTAAGATGCAAGTAAGCTTTAATAAGCATACTGTTAAAGAATTGTCAACATTGAAAGCCTTTCTGTTGTTGCCATGCAGAGAATACTTGACTAGATAATGTATAAGCCTTGGGTATTAAAGGACAGGATTCTATTATTTTAAAAAGCTCATTACACTTGTTGGAGACTTCCAGTCATCTCTACAGACTTTACCTGTAAACTAAACAGAATGCCAATCATGTGTGGTCCATAACCTGTACAGTAATACTTTAAACAATGTATCTTGAGCTTGTTTCTTGTTTGCTTTTCATTTTTTACTTTTATCATGTTTTCCCCATGAAACAAGTTGTCAGGCAGCAGGTCTTTTGGATAAGAAACATTTTTACAAGTGGGGGCATCACATAGATTTCTACTTTCAGCATGTTACTTGGTACTTTAATAAAGCTGAATATATTATAATTAGAACTGCAGTGCAAGGAGAAGTGGTTTGAGTTGAGTGCTTCTGGTTTTTCTTATACTTGATTTTGACTAGCATTCCAGTAATGTATTTAAAAAGTAATTTATTTTTTCATGCCTCACAACCTTTTGTTTCCATCTAGATATTAAGTAAGCTGTCATGCAGCCAATGCATTGAAATATTTTTATTCTTCTACACTTATTTTTGTCTTGATTGGACTTTCATAATGATGGTTTGCCACCCAGGGCAGCGTATTTAATTAAAGTTAGTTTTTTGTGGTTTTGTGCATAGCTCCTCCCCTTTCTGGTTGACCACACCCCTTCCCATTGACCCCACCCATTCAGCTGTCTCCTGCAGCCCCCCTGTGATTTGAAGTCACCAGCCGCCACTGTCCATAAGTATGTCCTTTGTAGGTGTACGTATGTTTTACAACATCTAGATACATAATTTCACATAGCCTCTGTTCTCATGCAGCATAAATACCTATAGTGCCTAGACTACTGATGACTGCACATTTTGTTATTTTCCATTATACTTCACCTGTTGGACTGTCACAAGCTGGAATACAACCAAGTATATAACTTCATCACATCATTCTTCCTAAACAATTACACAAGCACATTTATTTAATTTAAAAAGTAATGCCCATCCCATTGATTACACATATGTTTTTAGGTATGTGTTGATAGCTGTTATTTCTTTACTATGAAAGTTCCAAAAATTGTATGCACTTTGCTTATTCATCCGTTTACTGCAGGATTTCAAATAAACACCTCAAATACCTGTTTTCTACAATGAAACCCTTTCTGAACGTTAGCTTTGCCTGTAATACAACTGGCTAGCATGTCTAAATTTTGGTGTGTTGTGGGTTCCAAATCACATAGGAAAAACCTATATTTATACCTTGGTTAACTTCACCCATAGCGTTTTTTGGAAAAACTGTTGCAGTACTTTAATGTTTATGTTGTGCATGGTAATGACTCACTGATATAGGCTTCAAATGTCTATGAATATGGCCTAATGTTCTGATAACATCAGCTTTCTAATAACATAGTTTGTAGAGCAGTACCTGTTTGCATCAGAATAACATGCTGACTGTTATCTTGGTCTGTAAAGCAACTGGCCAGCCTGTTTAACCTTTTGTGTGTTGTGGGTTCAAAACTACATAGGGGAAACATATATCTGTACCTGTTAACTTCATCCATAGCATTTTTTGAAGAAAAATATTGCAATACTTTATATTAATGTTTATTTTGCGCATGGTAATGACTCACTGATTTAGTCTTCGAATTTCTATGAATATAACTGTAATCCTTAACATTCTAATAACATCAGCTGTTGAGCAACAGTGTTTGGAGAACAGTGCCTGGCTGTTTAAGAAAAGCATGTGCTGACTGTTATCTCAACTCTTAAGGGAACAGACCAGCTTGCCTACATTTTGGTGAGCTCTGTGTTCAAATCTGGAAAGAATACACATATATCTGAAACTGTTATTTTGCTTTAACATACCAAAAGCAGTTGTGAATAACTTGGTTATTCATCGAATTTCCACTAATATATCCGTAATCCATAGCATTTACTTAACATCGGCTATTTAACTGCAGGGGCAGTACATCTTGTCAAATCCTGTTATATGTCAGGACAATTTTTTGGTTAATATTGTATACTTTGTAAAAATGCAATGAAGGTCTGTTTTCTCATGAAATATTGAATTCAGTAGTAGAACAACATCTGTATTTTTTACAATAACATGTTTATTGATTAGAATGTAGAAATACCCATTATGCATCAATAAGGTAAATGAAATCATCATATAGTAGCTGTGCTTACAACTGTGGATAAAATCTAACTATGTTGATATTTTATGCATCTTTAAGCCATTCCTTCAGCACATAGCTTTTAAATGCATTCCACAACCTAAATGACAGTTGTTTGTTATATCTGTCACTCCTTTTGTTTTGTTTAGATGGGTGTAGTGTAAGTGTTTATGTTTGGTATACTTATGTTGTTCTGTCTATCTATCTGTGTTTTCTGATGATTGCTCTGTTGTGCATAGCCTGTTTATTCACTGAGTGAATGGGTGTTTGTAGATTGGTACGGCCTTATGTTAACATGGGTGTTGCATTTGCCTCAGGCACCTTGGGTGTTTTTTGAAGAAATATAGTTATAGCATAGATTGAGTGATAGTTTAGCAGCTACCCATTTGATTGCAGCAGTTCATATTCAGCACACACTGCAGGTCAATATTAATGGTGTATCTGTCTCCAACCCACTGGGTGTTTTCTTAACACACTGTTATAGCCTATGTTGGCTGACAGTTGAGCAGATACCTATTTAATTGCAGAACTTCAGTATCAGCAAGCATACTCACAAAGTTTTTTTTTTTTTTTTTTCAGGCTACTGATTGCTGATTGTTTTAGTAGATAATGCATACAGTTGTACACATATAGTACTGTTAGTAATAGATATATTACATTCTCATATGTCAACAGTTATGCTGATTGAACATATCACGTTGTTTTTAGCGTTGTACTTGATGTGTGTTCAGCCAGATATCATACTGCTTCTCTGAGATGTTTGTCATATGGCTTGCCTATTTTCCACAATATTGTCAATCACTTTCTCCCCATTTTAACAATGACACGTTGTGGCCACTCATATAAATTATTGAATGCAGACAGTACAATCTGTTGAGTTGAGCATTCATGCATTTTTACAAAGCTAATGATGTGCGTGTGTGTGTGTGTGTGTGTGTGTGTGTGTGTGTGTGTGTGTGTGTGTGTGTGTGTGTGTGTGTGTGTGTGTGTGTGTGTGTGCCTAAGCATATAAAATTGTTCAGAAAAGAATATTGTTGACCTTTATAGGAGTACGACCTATAGGGCCATAGGTAACTCTGTCCATAATGGACATGTCTCAGTCCCTATGTAAATTGCCATCACAATCACATTGTGGTGTGCTATGATATTCATGGGACTCTTCTATGTGGTACCCATTCGCTTTTCTTTTCTGTTGTATTTTGCAATTAATGTTTACAAAGCATGGACCCATTAATGTTCTCTGATCTGAAGAGAATGACATGCACATGTGAGGCCACTGACAGAGTCTTCCAAGGATGACGGTGATGATGATGACGATAACTATGACTGCGAACCTGGATCCATCCTGTATGCACCTCAGAGGAGATATCAAAACAACTGGGATATAGAAGATTTTCAGGAGGAGATCCAGGAGGTCATGAATAATGTGTTCCAATCATAGATGAAGGACATGATGGGGACCTTCTCTGACTGTATGGCATTGGCTAGCTGGGATTTGTTCAGGGTGATAGTTTGTGGGATCACTTGGGAGTTTGATCCCCATCATCTTGATCCCTCCAGTCAGTAAATATTCTCTGTGTGCTCCATTTGTGTTATGGTGCCAACATGGTGATTGGACTGTATATGCACTCTTGTGCATGCATACCATGTATCTGTCATGCTTCCTTTGGTTTCAATATGTGCATGACATGCAATAACACATTACACATTCCACACACATTCAACTTTCCCCATTCCCCTCTGCCTTCCCATCAGATGTTCCAGTTGCAACATCTCACCTGTGTATCCCTCTTCTTCACCCATATTCCATTTCTTTTCCATTTCCCACTTTCCTTGGCTGTGTGCGTTACTTGTGTTCCTCACACAAGTCCCAAACCCATTGTTAGCAACTGTTAGCTATAGCAATGTGACTGTGATTGCCCTTTACCTTTAAATTTTTTATTAGAAAATGAAGTCCAAACTGATATAGTTTAATGGTATATATATTATGTAGATATGTATAGTTGTCTCTGTTTTCTGTAAAGAGTGATGTAAATATGCATATTGCAAATAACCTTGCAACTTTGAAGCACATATTATAAGTCAGTAGATAACATACAGAAATATCCATAGTTGCCTGAGATATTTCTGTAGTCACTCCTGCAAATGTATGTTATGAATGCCATGTAGCTTACATTGGGATAGTTGGCATTTTTAATGTTTTTTTTTCTGCTATCATAACGGAGTCAATTACATTGTATAGTTGTCCTTACATAACCTTACTGTACAGATTCCATTATATTTCTATACAACTATCAGGATTTTTGAATTGTGATCATCTTTCCATACTTTGGTACTGTACAATGTGATTGGATGACCATGTCTTATTAATTACGGACCAGTGGCGCATTTCTATAGTGCACCATTGTAACTGTGATATTCCATTGTGCGCTGAGGTAGCCTGAGTTTCTTGCAGTACATTAACATATTACTCTAATATCAGCATAATGCTCTGAATTATACAAGCTTTATGGAATCTGAACCAATATCATCTGCAAGTAATGCCAACTTTTCTTGAACACTGTACAAATTACATCCTTGTATTTCTGAATCCCTTATTTTCTTAGAAAGTGGTTCTAAATATAACACAAATAACAAAGGTGAAAGAATATACATCTACCTAGTTCCACTGTTCAAACATAACTTATCAAACAGGAACCCTCCCACTTTGATTTTTGTCTCCAATCCCTCATATATCCTTCTAATTAACCTTATTATTGTTGTAGGAAATGCAAATGCTTCCATTGCTCTACTTATTAAACCCCAGCTTAACTTGTTGAATGCTTTCTCTGCATCAAGACCTACCAATAATAGCTATTTTTTCTTAGATTCTGCTTCCCTTTAGGCTATCATTGCTCTAGTAACTCATTACATCTGGGTGATGCCTCCAGGTGCATCTGCAGTTAACTCCTACTGACTCCTCTAGACGTCAAATATTGCATGTTCATATTTGCATCATTAATTCCAAAACCATGCAATGTACAATGTTTTGAAATATTTCATCTTAAAGCTTTCACAGTGGCAAACTTAACTGCATTAATATTTTACCACTGTTGATTGCAGGTGAAGGGATATTAACTGTTGTTTATATGATATTAATTTATATATCATTTTCACATTTTTCTAAATATTTCAGCAATCAAGTAACACAGAACTCCTTAGCCTCGTATGAAAGCTCTCAGCTAGATGAATAAAATGTTTCTGACAGTAAGTGTATTACTTGAGTATCTGCTGAGATATTGTAGGTTGTTTACAAAAGATTACCAACATAATAGTTACTGGAATGGATTCACGAAGGCTTGCACGGAGTCTAAGAGTAGAGTAAGACTCCAGCCAGCCAACATGTCTGCCGAGCGATCCAGGAACAGCCGGCAGGGGCGTGCAAGAGAGCTCCTAAAACGACTCTTGCACGGACAGTGTTAGTTTATGCAAATTACCTCATTTGCTGCTAAAAGCTATGCAAATGAGGTAAATTTGCAATCCAGGAAACACTAACCTGTCCAAGTAAGAGTAGTGTTATTTGCAGAAATGTACTCGGTTGGCAACTGAGTACCGTTCTGCAAATAGCAAAACGGAGCTAGGACAGCTCCAAATAAAGGATGCATCCAGTTGAGGAAGCATGCCAATGGCCAAATATACGGCCATTGGCATTTTTATCTGTTGCAAAATAATAAAAAATATTTTTTTTCCTCGTTCTCCGATGTTTAAGCATAGCGCAGCGCCGCGCAAACATGCGGCATTCTAAAAACCAGAAAAACAAAAAATAAATGCCACAAATAGGGATTTTATTCAAAATATTCATCTGCCATGCAGGTGAATGGCAAGCTGAAGACAACATGGCTACTGAGTAGTGGTTGCTAAGGGGGGAAGCTCAGTCTGAGAGATGTAACCATGCATTAGTAGGCAATCCTATGCAAATGAGTATAAGGATAGTGAATCCCAATTTTCCCTGCCATGTGAACCATGTCCCTAGAGTGTAAGAGTAGGATTAGGGGAGTAACAGAGTAGAAGATAGGTGACATCATGAGGGGGTATGTATCAAAAAGACTGCAAGCTTATTGGAGCAGTGGCATGTGTTTGCTATGAGTTACTCAGGACTGGAAGAGGCGTGTCTACAGTTGTCTAAACTGAAACCCAGAAACCGAAGGTGTACGCTGTGGCTATCACAAAATTTTCTTGCAAAGCTGTTTACACTGTGTGCGCGCATGTGCGCGCCTGTAAATCCGTCTAAGCCTGTGTGCGCATGTGCGCACCCGTGTAAGCCTGTGTAAGGCTGTGTAAGCCTATATGCATGAATGTGCACCTGCCTAAGCCTGTGTAAGCTTGTGTAAGCCTGTGTGCACACGTGTGCACATGTTTGCGCTTGTTTGCATGGCACTGCCCCCTGTATAAACAGAAATGGGAAAAGGAAGGATAAGAAGTAGTAGGAAGTTAACGAAGGAGAACTAGCAGAGCTGCCTGGTGAAATCAATCAGAATCAGGCAATTACACAGGCAGTACACTAGCCCAGCCCAGCACTTAAAACTCTGCAAACAACATTCCCCCATGTGTTTCTCAGAAACACTGCAACAGTGCAGTCTACAAAGAGAAGTGAAAACTTAAAAAGCTTAACTGAGACAAAAAATGTTAGGGGCTGCCATTGCTATTATAAGGTGACATGTGCAAGATGCTGAGGGTAGTGCCATTGTGAATTCTGCTGAGCAACCCACAATGAGGAGACAGAGAAGAGTGTACAGACCCAGGGTAACCTACCAGGGGCTACATGAGCTGGAGAGAGTGGAGCACTACAGAGTGGACGGAGAGCTACTGCAGCAAATTGTTGAGCTGTGCAGGCCATGCCTCACACACAGAACCAACAGAGGGGAACCAATCCCAGTGGAAACCAAGGTATGTGTTGGCCTAAGAATACAAGCAACAGGTACCTTCCAGAGACCAACTGGTGATATGATGGCGATTTCACAGGCATCAGCATCCAGGGTACTGCACCAGTTCCTGAATGCCATGTCAGCACATGTCGGTGATCATGTATATTTCCCCAATTCCTGTGAGGTATTGGCCAGCAATATGCTTCTCTTCCATCAAATAGCGGAATACCCTGAGGTAGTGGGTGCAATTGACTGCACGCACATACACATCAAAGCACCAGCTGGTGAGCGGGTAGGGCCTACATCAACCACAAGGGCTACCACTCCATCAACTGCCAGGTCGTGCGTGATGCCCAGGGCATAATACTGAATGTGTGGGCTGGCTGCCCTGGAAGCTACCACGATTCCCATATCTGGCATCTGTCGCGGCTGTACTAGACATTTGCTAATGGGGACATCCCTGATGGTCACCTAGTGGGGGATGCTGGGTATGCACTGGAGTCATGGCTGATGACACCCATCAGAAATGCACACACACCTGAACAAGAACTCCATAATGAGGCACACGCACAAACACAAAATGTAATCGAGTGTGTGTTTGGGATGCTCAAGTCACGGTTCCGGTGCCTGGCACATCTGGTGGAGCCTTGCAGTACTCACCAACTACATGTACCTAAATTGTCATGGTATGTGCCATGCTACACAATATGATCCTGCAGAAACACCTGCAGCAGGAGCAGCATGGAGCAGGGCCACACAGCCACTCACCAATGCCAAGGCCTGCTTAGGCACAGAGTGACTCGGAGGAGGAACAACCTGAGCCTGCCCCAGTAGGCAGAAGGAGGCATGCCCAGTATGCCTTGGCCTTGGCAAAGAGGCAACGCATAGCAAATACACTGGCTCAGTAGGAACCCTGGAAATGATACCTCTCTCTGACTCGCACATAAAATAAAAGGGATGCCTAACTTGACACTACCTGTTTCCAAACATGTATAGGGAGTGTAGTATGTGCATCCAACATAGGCAGCCCTGCAGCACCACCTGAGGCATGATTGCCATGTTTTATGCAATATAAAGCAGTACTAAGCAGCTTTTACCAATATTTAGTATATGTAAACAAAATTGCTCGTGCTAACTAGTGCAACGTCGGGCAACGTTGAGCAATGTTGGGCAAGGTTGGGCAAAGTTGAGCAAAGTCAGTTAAACATTTATTGTATTTTCTGCCTATCTGAAAAAAAACTTGAAAAAAAACAAAAAAAATACTCTTGTTTTCCATACTTTTCTAATAGTTTGTTCCAGTGATCAGATTTTGCTGATCCCTGGGCTTTGTCTTGGTTCCTGTTTTCTCCATTTTCCTTGTTTGGTCAAGGGGAAGTTTCTTTACTCACTAGTGGGAGTAGGGAGTACTGAGCTGCCTGTTTGTCCTCAGAGGAGTGGTTTAAGGCAGTAACTTGTAGTTTATTGGCCATTTTGGGTCATTTCCTGTCTTTTCCAGCCCCCTGCTATAAAGCACGCTTTGGCGGGCTTTTCTGGCTATAGAGAACTCAGCACAGCTCCTCGTGGTGTCCAGCAGAGTTCCTAGAGCAGCAGAGACCAGAAAAGACAAACTTTCCAGATTCTAAGTATTTTTTTCTGCATTTTCGACTTTTTAAGCCTTTCGATTGCTATTTCTGCCTGTTTTATTCTGCTATTACCTGTTTTTACTGTTTTTAATAGCTTGAATTGTTTATTGCACTTGCTTGTTTAAGTTTTGCTTAAAAGTTAAACAACAGGCTAATACACTCAAGTGTACTAGCTTTTGATAGCATTTAGTCGAAAAACACAGCATTTATTGTATTTTCTGCCTATCTGAAAAAACTTGAAAAAACAAAAAAAATACTCTTGTTTTCCATACTTTTCTAATAGTTTGTTCCAGTGATCAGATTTTGCTGATCCCTGGGCTTTGTCTTGGTTCCTGTTTTCTCCATTTTCCTTGTTTGGTCAAGGGGTAGTTTCTTTACTCACTAGTGGGAGTAGGGAGTACTGAGCTGCCTGTTTGTCCTCAGAGGAGTGGTTTAAGGCAGTAACTTGTAGTTTATTGGCCATTTTGGGTCATTTCCTGTCTTTTCCAGCCCCCTGCTATAAAGTACGCTTTGGCGCGAATTAGCGCGAATTAGCACGGAGCTGCCACTGTTGCACACTAGGGCAGTGCCGGTTAAGCAGGTTTAAACTATTCGGGCTACCTAAACTCCACTCTTCAAATTTTCCCTTAAAACTACCTTCCTCGAACTATACTACTGATCAAATCAGCGTATCCTATAACTAAAAAGATCATCTCTACTTGACTCCAAGTAGACTATTCTCTATCTGTTAAACCTAGCACTTGCTCCTACAGTACTTATTACCTTGATACGGCACTCTTGTCATAGATAGTACCCCAAAAAGGTAACCCCCCATCTCTCGCTCACCCACGTCCCCTGAATCTTTTTTAAAGTTTTTGTCTATCCTTCTAGCATGTCGAGGGATCAGTTGCTAGTGTCCTCTCCTGCTCAGCTGGTGAACCTGGGAATATTGAGGCAATGTTACAATTGCCTCATGTACACAGACAACCCTCTCCTCCTCCCACAAAACACAAATACATGCGAGAGATGCAACTATACGGCCAAACTGGAGGCTGAGCTCTCTCAACATAGGACTGGCAAGACCAGTCAGGAGGAGAAGGTTACCACACACACTATAGACCCAGTCTCACATAGTACCATTACAACCTCAAATCATACACATAAACACATAAAGACACACTCGGAGGCTCTGATCAAAAATCTACCAAAACAGCAGAGGCCACCAAAGCAGACACCCAAACAACCACCACCTCAGAACACAACACCTGCAACACATAGACCTCACAGTCAGAGTGTCAAACAGTCACAGCCCTTAAGGCCAAACACAATGCCAGACACACTAGTCATTGGTGACTCCATAGTCAGACACACTGACGTCCCGCTCACCAGACTGAGTAAGGAGAAGGTCACAGTAAGCTGCCTGTCGGGCGCTAGAATCCGCCACATAACGCAAGCACTCAGGTCTCTCAACAGCAGGTACAAATATGACTCAGTCATTGTCCACGCTGGTGTAAACGACCTGAGACGTATCTCCTTGGACTACATGAAAAGAGACATTGAGGAGCTCTCTGATTATGTAGCCCAGGCAGGTATGACCCTGACCTTGAGCAGTATCCTACCTTCACCAAGAATGATGCCACAATACAGAGATAAGATGATCAGCTTTAACAATTGGCTTAAACACTGGTGTCATTCAAAGGGGATCCAGTATCTGTCTGCCTGGGATGACATGCTGGACAAGCCACGCTGCTTCGCAAAGGACGGCTTGCACCTGTCACCCCTGGGATTCCGGATATTGGCAAAGGCTCTTGCCACCCCCATAGTGCCTTTTAGGCAAGGCTCAAATTCTAAACCTACCACCCTAGAACACAAAAAAGGGAAAAAACTAAGGGTAATGCTGCTCAATGCCAGAAGTCTAAATCTCAAAATGCACGCACTCGAGGCCCTTCTCAGTATGGAGAACATCGATGTCTGTGCTGTGACAGAAACCTGGTTCAAGGCTCCTGAGAGCACCCCAGCGCTATCAGGTTTTACCTCATATCATGCGTTCCGGCCCCAAAATCCGGACAATACCAAGAAAGGAGGGGGGGTATCCATATTCATCAAGGACACCCACACCTCAAGACTGGTGGCAACGCACGATGCATCGGAGACCATCCAGGTGCAATTAACCATAGGCAAGACTGCTCTGCAAATTGTAGCATGTTACAGGCCACCCTCACAAACTCAGGAACCTCACATGGCCTTCCTGAAAACATTAGAGGGGATAAATGTATCACCAAACACCATCATACTAGGTGACTTAATATACACTGGGAACACTACTCAAGCCCAAACACCCTAGCCCAAAAGTTCCTGGAATTCATAAACTCAAATGCCATGGAACAACTAGTCACCATCCCCACAAGAGGAGATAACATACTTGATCTCATCATCACGAACATGGGAGCACAATGTTCAACACCGGAAGTATACCCCTCACTGGTGAGATCAGATCACAAACTAATCTCGCTGGAGGTCCTCATCCCACCCCCACCTGAAATAAAAAAGACCACAGTAAAGAACTTCTCAAAAGCTGACTTCACACTTCTAAAGACTAGTGTGGTCTCCTTTAAGGCCCCGAGCGGAAAACAGTACTCAAGCCGCTGAATCACTTACAAATGCCTTCTACCAGCACCTGCAGGACTGCATGGATAAGGCAATCCCAAGCAAAACAAAGACTCTTTGTACCAAAGGCAAGCGTCCAGTCTGGTGGACCCCAGCCATAAACAAACTCTACAACAAAAGGAGGAAGCTACTACAAGATAGAGCAAAATCCTTAAAAGGTAAGACACCCTTGATCACTATAAGTAAAAACTAAGAGCTCTCATAAAATCATCCAAAGCAAATTTGAGAGAAAAATAGCTAAAGACTCAAAAGACAATCATAAGGCCTTCTTTAGCTATGTTAGAAACCTAGGAGGAAACTCCCAGATATGCTCAGAACTAGTTCAAAATGATGTGAAGATTACTGATCCTACAGACATTGCCAACATACTGGCTGACAGGTTCAGTGCAAACTTCTCCCCTCCCCCAAAAGGAGAGATATCTATACCAAATGATTGCAGCCCCCAAACATCTCCAGCGCCCAAGTGAGAACTGCTCTCTCCAAAGCAAAAACACAGCATCCATGGGACCTGATGGTGTCCCCGGCTGTGTGCTCCACGAACTCAATGAGGAATTAAACCCACAGCTAGGACAGCTGTTTAATCAAAGTCTTACCTCTGGATACGTACCCAGGGAGTGGCGCACTGCAACTGTGGTCCCACTTCACAAAGGCGGTGCCTCCACCGACCCTGGAAATTACCGGCCCATTAGCTTGACAAGCCTTATCTGCAAAGCCATGGAGAGGATCATAATGGACCTCATAAATAAAGACATAGGGAATTTGCAGACTTTGGATCCAACCCAGTTTGGCTTTGTCAAAGGCAGATCATGCCTTTTAAACTTGGTTGACTTTTTCGAAACAGTCACCAAAGCCATTGATGAGGGAAAGGCAGTCCATACAGCCTACCTCGATCTGGCTAAGGCCTTCAATACAATACCCCACTCGGGTATCATTGAAAAACTCATCAGTTTAAATGTTAACCCATACATCACAAGATGGGTTGCAAACTGGCTGAGTGACAGAACTCACAGGGTCAGAATTGCTGGCGCCATGTCAGACTCAAAGCCTGTCACAAGTGGTGTCCCACAGGGCTCAGTCCTGGGCCCACTCTTGTTTGGCATCTACTTTTCCGAAGTACAAGCAAACACAGGAGATTTATGATTGACAAAGTTTGCAGATGACTGCAAACTGGGCGCCATAGTAGAAAACACATCTGACACAGATATCCTTCAGAAGGGTCTCACAGAAACGGATAACTGGTGCCAGAGCCATGGCCTAAAGTTAAATGCCAAAAAATGCATAGTCATACCCTTCAGGAAAAACAAGGTTACCCCTAGCTACCAAATAGGTGGCAATCCACTGAGCACAGAAGAAGTTATCAGGGACCTGGGGACCCAGGTTGATAGTAGTCTGTCATTCGACACCCATGTAGCTAAAGTAGTTAGGAAGACCTTCTACATTGCCCACCTTATCATGAAGGGATTCTCATCTAGATCAAGGGAGGTCATAGTCTCCCTTTACTCATCACTCATCAGACCAATGATTGAGTACAATGCCCCATTCGGAATGTATCTGACCCGACACTTGCAGCAGCTGGAGAGGCCACAAAGTTCCTCACCAAAAGGATAAAGGGTCTCAAAATCTGTCCTATGCTGCCCGACTGAAAGAACTCCAGCTCTATTCAGTCGCACCGCTTGCTCAGAGGTGACCTTTGCCTAACATACAAGGCCATGTCAAACCCAGATTTGATGAATATGCTTCACCTCAAAAATCTAGATCCATCAGAGCCACAAGGGCAGGAGACTTAAACCTCGACACGGCTATTAATAGGACGTGCTGGAGGGATAGATTCATCACCCAAAGACTCCCTATGCTGTGGAACAAAATCCCGGTACATGTGAGGCAGAGCACCTCGCTGGCCTTGTTCAAGAGAAATCTTGACCAATGGATGGGAGATCGCAGATATACCCCAGGGATTACCTCAGTGTCACTGCTCGACAGAGGCACAGCAAAATAATGGGTATAGTTCCCCATACTAAAGGGGTGGCGTAAGCCACAAAACGATGGGCTAGGCTTGTAAATGCCCTCGGGCAGATAGCCTAGTATGAACCTATGAACCTATGAACATGCTCATATCTGCTTTACTATTTCTTAAGCAGTCTGGTCTGTTCAGCATGAAAATAAAAAGTAGTGACAGGGCTCGAACCCAGAATACTGTGCACTATAGTCACAGTACTGAACCACTAAGCCATGAAAGCATTTCAGTGGCACCGACATAGCAGGACAATTGTACACTAATGCAAACACAAAGAAATGCTGTATCATGCACCTAAAGAGGCAAATGGGTAACCTCCCCCACACACCTATGCAGACAGAGAACATCAGGCCAGGCGGTGTGATGTGGGTTGTGTAGGCTATGAAGTCGTAATCTAATATACGTGACATTGGGCGCTAAGATCTGTAGTACAGTAGTATGCCTCAAGCCAGTGCAATAGGCAACAGTACAGACTGAAATGGTGTCCTGTACATGGCAGTGCAGGCATAGCAAATGTGTATAAGTGTCAGGTGAAACCCACATCCTATGTACACCCACAATAACAATCAAGTGTGCCCCCGGGTAGAAATGTACAAAGAATAGCTGTCCCCCTTGTATGTAGAAATGTTGATAAGTCTATGCAAAGTGTCTCATGGAAGTCCTGCAGGCACAGCATGTTCCCTGTTGATCTATGACACAAAGGTGAGCCCTGCTGTAAAAATACAACTTGATTTTCTATACATATATAGTATAAATGTCTATATACTGGGCGTGCTCACACACTCCAACAAATGTAGTGGATTTCATTCAGCATCACACTGAAAAGTCATACTGGGCATGCTCACACACTTAAAGAAACTAAGCAAATGACAGGCAGCAACATACTGAAAGGTCATACTGGGCATGCTGACACACTTAGGCTAAATACGGATGTGATAATAAGGGATCTATGGACAAATGTGGATAGTCATCTCTACTTCCAGAAACACACTCACAAAGTGGTCGGAAAATCATGCTATGTGTTCACACAAACTGCCAAATATGAATGTGATAATAAGGGATCTATGGACAAATGTGGATAGTCATCTCTACTTCCAGAAACACAAAGTGGTCAGAAAATCATGCTATGTTTTCACACAAACTGCCAAGGTCTGTGCATGTAGGTCAAAGGAGGTTCCCACTACTCAGCAGTCATCAGACCTGTCAGAGAGTACCACAACACATTTGCAATGAATCTGACTAGGCACGTTCAGCAGCTAGAAAGACCAATGAAGTACTTTAACAAGAGGATTACTGGCCTCGTATAGTTGCCCCATGCAATAAGACTGAATGTAACCCAATCTGTACTCTGTTGCATACTGTCTACTCAGGAAATCTCTGCCCAACAGACAGGTCCATGTCATGGTTACACTCAGATCTGTTCTGAGTTACAGCTCAATGGCACTAAATGTACAGAGCCAACTGATATTGCCAACATCCTGGCAGATAGGATCAGTGTTAACTTTACCCCCTCTCATCCATGAAAGAGCACATCTCTATAATGGAAGACTGCAAAGTTGCAATCATCACAGCTGCACAGGTAAAAAACACTCTCCAAAACCAGTATCACAGCAGCCATGGGACCAGATAACTTCCCAGGCTGTGTAGTATCTACTTCCATGAAGTAAACATTAACATGGAAGGTCTGTGGCTACTGAAGTTTCCAGAGGACTGCAAACTAGGAGCCATAATTGTAAACACTATGGATGTGGACATCCTACAAAAGGGCCTCATTGAGACAGATGGCTGTTGTCAAAGCCATGGCCTCAAGCTCAATGCCAAAAGGTGCATTGTCATCCCCTTTGTTAAAAACTCTGTAGCCAAGAACTACAACATAGGTGGAAGTATACTTCATACTGAAAGTGTGACAAGAGACCTTGGGTCACAGGTGGACAGTGGATACAACTGTGATAATCACATACCCACAGTAGTCAGGAAACCCTCCTATGTGGCACACCTCATCACAAAATGTGTCTCATGCAGAATAGAAGAGGACATTTTTCTCCTCTACTCATCTCTCACTAGAACTATAATAGAGTACAACGCCACTGTTGCTATGTACCTCACAAGACAACTACAACAACTGGAAAGCCAGCAGCAATACCTCACAAAGAGCATTAGTGGCCTGAAATACATGCCATACACAGACATCTCAAAATGCTCCATCCGTACTCCCTTGCATATCGCCTACTCAGAGGTGTTCACTGCCTAACATACAAAGCTATATCAAACACAGATCTGTTGGCTATGCTCCGTGTAAAACACTCACAATCCCTCTGACCTTCGGACCCAAAACCACGAGTGAAATACAAAAGGAAGGGGTGTACCCATTTACCTTATGGATACCCACACCTTCAGGTTAGTGGCACAGCATGAGGCCTTGGAGACCATGTAAGTGCAACTAACACTGGGCAAAGCTGCCCATCAGATTGTAGCCTGCTACAGATCATGTACCTTGCCTCAGGAACCTCACTCAGTATTCCGGAGAACAGTGGAAAATATAAAGGTCCTATCAAACACCATTATATGAGAAGATTACAACTACCCAAACATTGAGTGGTGGAATTACTCGTGTACAATGTCCTTTGCCCAATGTTTCCTAGAGTTTATAAACTCTAACACCCTGGAACAGCTGGCCACCATGCCCACAAGAGGTGACAACATACTGGACATGATCATCACCAACATGGTGTACCAGTATTCCACAACAGAGATAAACCCCACGCTGGTAATATCAGATCATTAAGTAATCACACTGGACATTCACATCCCCCCCCACCCAGTCAATGAAACCACTGTGAAGACATTTGCAAAAGCAAACTGCACACCTCCCAAGACCAAAGTGGAACGTTCCAAAGACCTCTTGCTATAGGATAATGGTATACAATCTGCAGAATCATTTACAAGTGCATCCTATGAGCATCTACAGGGATGTATGGAATGAGACATCACAAATAAAACCAAGATGCAACCCTCCAAAAATAGGACAACAATCAGGTGGTCATTGGCCATAAATAAGTTAGACAACAGAAGGAGGAAACAAACACATGATAGAGCCAACTTCACTAAAGGAAAGGCATCACTGATCATTATCAGGAAGAAACAATGATCGCTCATAAAATAATCCAAGGACAGTTTCTAAAGACGAATAGCCAAGGAATGTAAGAATAACAACCACAAAGCCTTCGGTAGCTATACCAGACATGTAGGTGTCAACTTCCAAATATGCCGTCAGCTACTGAAAAATGGAAAGAAATACACCAAACCAACTTTCATTGCCCACATCCAGGGGGACAAGTTCAGTGTAAACTCCTCCCCATCACCCCCAAAAGGGCCTGTGTCCATCACAAAAGGATGCAGAGCCCCAGACGTCATGGACATGCAGGTAAAGACAGCCCTCACCAAAGCTAATAACACAGCATCAATAGGACTGGATGGTGTCCCAGGCTGCGTCTTATACTAGGCCCATAAGGAACTATACCCTCACCTACATTCACTGTCCAGACTCAAGCGTACCACAGGCTATGTACCCAAAGAATGGCATACACTAACAGTCATCCAGCTCCACAAAGGGGGTGCCACAACAGAACCTGAAAACCATTGCCCAATATGTCTACTCAGCCTGGTCTACAGAGCTATTGAGCAAATTGTCATGGAACCCATAAACTGAGACATTGGAGACCTCCAGACACTGGACTCTACACAACTTTGCTTTGTTAAAGGCAGATCCTGGCACCTAAACCTAGTTGACTTATTTCAAACAGTTACCAAGGACATAGATGGAGGTGAAAGTAGCCCACACAGCCCACCTGGACCTCACGAAGGACTTTCTACACCATTCCCCACTCTGTCATCATGGACAAGCATACCAGCTTGAACATTAACAGCTATGTCACAGGATGGGTGGCCAAGTCGCTCACAGATCAAACACACATGTTCAGAGTTGTGGGTGCCATGTCCAACTCTAAGCCAGTCACAAATGGCATCCCACAGGTCTTGGTCCTGGGACCCCACCTGTACTGTAGATACTGCTCAGAGGTGCAGGCAAGCACGGAAGGTGTATGGCTGAACAGGTTTGCAGATGAATGGTAACTGTGGTCCATAATCGACTGTATGGCTGACACAAACATCCTCCAGAAGTTTCTTACAGAGACAGATACCTGGTGTCAAAACAATGCCCTCAAGCTGAATGCCAAAGAATGCATAGTCATCCCCTTTGGGTAAAACAAAGTGCACACAAATTACCACATAGGTGGTAATCAAGTATGTACGGAGAAAGTCATTATGGCCCTGGGGACACAGGTAGACAGTAAACTCCCCTTTGATGATCACATGGTCAAAGTGTTTAGACATTCCTTCAATGTAGCCCAACTAATGTCACCTAATGTAACCCACTTTGTATAGTCTGATGATGTCACCATCCTACAAATATACCTGTGGAAAGAATAACTCCCAGTAATGTATATAGCGTGGCATGTAAATGTGTACTCCTGTAGTATGATAAAGTAGTTAGGTAGGGATTTGAATCCTGCACTTGGCAAGTGTGTGTGTGTGTTTGTGTGTGGTCTCCTTGGGAAGGAGCAACCTTTTAGGAGAGTAGTAAAATACCTTAAAAGTGGTAAACTAATCTTTGTCAAGTCTGATGATGTCACCATCCTACAAATATACCTGTGGAAAAGAGAGCGTCCCAGTAATATGTAGAGCGTGTCATGTTAATGCATACTCCTCTAGTATCATGAAGTAGTTATGTAGGGGTTTGAATCTTGCACTTGACAAGTGTGTGTAATTACCTTGGAAGAGGAGCATCCTTTTTGTAGGGTAGTAGAACACCTTGCAAGTGGTATACTTATCTTTGTCAAGTCTGATGATGTCAGCATCCTACAAATATACCAGTGGAAAATAGACTACCCAGTAATGTGCATAGTGCAGCATGTTAATGCGTACTCCTCTAGTCTCATGAAGTAGTTAGGTAGGGGTTTTAATCCCGCACTTGGTGAGTGTGTGTGCTGTATGTGTGTGACACTGTTGGTCAATGTGCTGTGGGATTGGCTTTTACTACTGTATGACATATCAGTATGCATTGCACATGTGAGCTAGATGTGTGGCAAATACATATACGTACATGTTACCTCAATTATTGCATGTGTGGGAACCCTGCTTTCTTCAAGACCACAGCTGCCATCCTTGCCAGACTGTGCTGCTGCTTCCCAGACATTAGGTCACATCTGTATGCTTGTGACAAGGCCAGCCACTACAGTGATCCCTGGCCTAGGTCATCCATGTCACACACACTCATTATGGTTTCTATTGAAATGTGTGAGTGAAGGTTTATGGCCGAGGTATATGTCAGACCTGTTCAAACGCAGCAAAGTCTGTCAATGATGACTATTCATTACAGGTGTACAACAACCTTTGTGGATATGCATGCAGACCCTTTATTGCTTATGTGATCCACCGAGGGATTTCAAAATACCTTTGTAAATGTGATTATCAAAGGAGAGATGACGTAACACTTGGCTGCATGTACACATCGGTACCTGTTCATCATGTTGGTGGCTACTACCTATGTGGTACTGTGGGGATACTATGTTCCGTAAAGGTGGATGACTATGCGTGGTTTGGATAATAGCTATACAGCATGGGTTTGACAACAGGTATCTGTCTGTATGATACCCTTGTGGAGGATGTATGTGTCATCTGGAGAATGCATTATAGGCCACAGTATGCATTACCAGAGGTGGACAGACATATCCCTACTGTGACTGCTTGTACCTAAGAGAGCTATATGCCAAACAGGAGTGGTCTCAGTAACAGGTGCAGGTGAATACCACTGGTTACTGGCATAGTATAGTACCTGAAGGATCCAAATGTTGCTGTGTGTCCAATCTTTCAAGTCTGATACACAAAGTATCCACACTGAAGATGTAGTAGCTGCTGTAAAACTGTAGCAAACTGTAATTACAACTTAACCAATCAAACAGTTCAAACAGTTCAAATAGGAGCTTCTGGCTTTAGTGGCAGTTAAAATCCTTTTATTGTAGAAAAAATTATTAAAATCTTCATGTCGAGTTAAAATCTTGGTATAGAATAAAACAGTCCCTCTGTATTCCAAACAATAAGTGCTTTCGGTATCATAGAGATTGGGACTGGAAGTTCCTTTTTATAGTTCTTACTTCCTTTACTGTTGGAAGAATCATTCAATCATCATGTTGTCAATAAGCTGTTTGAATGCACCAATCCTCATCCTTCTCAATTGAGGGTGTTCTATTTCTTATGCTTTTTGCTTTTGAGGGGTGTAACCAATCATGAATTATTAAGCTAGACACACCTCCATATTAACTAATGGTTAGTCTTCTAGCTTTTAGTATAGGTTTCAGTGGAATGATTTTATTTAAGCCAGGCTCAATATCAGCACGGAGGTTCACAATCCACTTACTCTCCCTGCATTCAGTAATATTTTCAATGTCACTTTTCTTACTCCACTATATACATTCTCTATCACCTTTTAAGTGAAATAATGACCGACATTTCTTTCAGCATGAGTTGCTAAAGTGTTATGTGGATCTTTATTGGTAATGTCTCTTTGATGTCTCAGAATGAGATTTTTAAACAGCTGATTAGTTTTTCCTACATAGAATGCAGGACATAATTTGCAGGTAGCCATGTATATCACCTCGGGGTCACACAAGTGGCTTTAACATTAAAAGTGTATTTTTTCTTTGTCCTTGGATGTTCAAATTCATTATTACAATCAATCAATGGGCATGCTGTACAATGGCAACACTTGAACATCCCTTTATGTCCAATAATTTTATGTTTGCTGAACCCATACTTTGTGCAAAGT
Organism: Protopterus annectens; assembly: GCF_019279795.1. NCBI lineage: Eukaryota > Metazoa > Chordata > Ceratodontiformes > Protopteridae > Protopterus > Protopterus annectens. The sequence goes on along the minus strand of NC_056730.1, from coordinate 486,214,369 downwards.
AACCTACACTACGTTCTATAGTAGCAGGACAAGGGTGGGTGACAGAAATAATGTCACTATTTGTGGAGAAAGAACTAAGAACTATCTTAAAATCTTCTGACACAGTTCTGCAGGATACTGAAGACTTCTTAAGAAAGATAAACCAAACCATGAATAACATCAAGGAATATGACCACCTACCTGTGACCACCCTGGATGTGAATAGTTTATTTACCTCCATTCCCAATAAAGATCCACATAATGCTTTAGCAACTCATGCTGAAAGAAATGTTGGTCATTATTTCACTTATAAGGTGATAGAGAATGTATATAGTGGTATAAGAAAAGGTGACATTGAAAATATTACTGAATGCAGGGAGAGTAAGTGGATTGTGAACCTCCGTGCTGATATTGAGCCTGGCTTGAATAAAATCATTCCACTAAAACCTATACTAAAAGCTAGAAGACTAACCATTAGTTAATATGGAGGTGTGTCTGGCTTAATAATTCATGACTGGTTACACCCCTCAAAAGCAAAAAGCGTAGGAAATAGAACACCCTCAATTGAGAAGGAAGAGGATTGGTGCATTCGAGCAGCTGACTGACAGCATGATGATTGAATGATTCTTCCAACAGTACAGTAAAGGAAGTAAGAACTATAAAAAGGAACTTCCAGTCCCAATCTCTACGATCTGAAGAAGATATCGAAAGCGCTTATCGTTTGGAATACAGAGGGACTGTTTTATTCTATACCAAGATTTTAACTTGACATGAAGATTTTAATAATTTTTTCTACAATAAAAGGATTTTAACTGCCACTAAAGTCAGAAGCTCCTATTTGAACTGTTTGAACTGTTTGATTGGTTAAGTTGTAATTACAGTTTGCTACAGTTTTACAGCAGCTACTACATCTTCAGTGTGGATATTTTGTATATCAGACTTGAAAGATTGGACACCTTGAAACCATCATTTCGCTGCAGTGTAACTGCATTCAGTGTGGATATCTTGTAAGTGCATTTAATTGAAGCATTGGAAATTCATGCAAGTCGTTATATATATGCTGCACTTTTATAAGTTTTATATCATTCAATTATGCTACCTATTTCTCAAGAGAATCGTACTTCATTGGCCATTGTTGTACAGCGCTTCATTTTGAGTACTGTTTTTACTTGTTACTGATAGCTGTACTTTAGCATTAGGAGGTACGCTCATTATATTGGCACTGAGGTAGGACTCTACTCCATGTTCTGGACATATGGTACACTGATATGTGTGCACATATATCCACATATCTATGTGAAATATGCACATATACACATCTACATACATATATGGCCATATACATATCCACATACATATATGGGGATATATATATATATATATATATATATATATATATATATATATATATATATATATATATACACATATATACATATAAATACCACATATATACATATACACAGCACTGACTTCAACAAGTGGTTAAGCGTCTGATGTCATTCAAAGGGGATCTGTTATCTGTCTGCCTGGGGTGACATGATGTACAAACCACAATGCTCTGGCAGAGACGAACTGCATGTGTTGCCCCTGGGATTTAGGTTACTGGCTACACCTCCTGGCACCCCCATAGCACCTAATCTAGGCAGGGTTCAAAGGGCAAAACCAAGACTGTAACAGATGCAAGCATGCAAAACTGCCGGTAATGTGACTCGATGTTAGACATCTAAACCTAAACAGGCACTCTCCTGAGCCACGCATACAAATGGGGAGCATCGATATCTGAACAGTACCTGGGACCAGGTGCAATGGTCCAGAGAGCACACCTGTAATACCTGCCCACAACCCTTATCACACATGTCGGGCAACAAACCAAGACCACAATACTACAGGTGGAGGAGTGTCCATATTCACCAAGGTCATTCACACCTCCAGCCTAGTGTCAAACACAATGCATCTGAGAATCACCAAATGCAACTGACACTACGTAAGACTGCAATCCAAATTTTAGCTGCCTACTGATCCCCCTCCATGGTCCAAGGTTCTCACTACACTGTTATAAACATACTGGACAATATTAAGATACAATCAAACACCATAATACAGGGTGATTCCAAATACTCTGCCATTAACTGGGAAATCACCTCATGTACCACCACCCTTTACCAATGGTTCTGGGAACCCATACATTCCAACCCCCTGGATCAACTAGTCCATTGTCCAACCAGGGTCTCCAATATCATAGACTTGGTCATTACCAACATGGGTGTCAGATGCCCCACACCAATGGCCACCCATCATAGGTCAGGTCTGACCATTAGGCAATCACTGTTGACATCCACATCCCACCCCCACCCACCAGTAAGGATCTGCAAAGCCTATGCCATGCTACTCAGGTCAGACATGACAAACCTCATGACACCCATGGAGATGGGAGCTGAACGTGCAACTGGTGATTCCTACACTAAGGCACTGTGTGGGTACATCCACTTGTGCATGCATTGCGCCATCCCACGTAGATCTGAAACACTGTCCTCCAAACAAGGAAGCCAGTCTTGTGCTCCACTGCTATGAACAGTCTATACAACAGAAGGAAGACACTGTTGCAGTTAACAGGATAATCCCAAAATGGAAACTGCTCCCTTACCAGCCTCAGTAAGAAGCTGCTATCCTTTGAAAACTGCCACAGCTTGTTACATAAATATAATTGCCATAGATTCCAAAGACAATCACAAGGCATTCTATAGTTATGTCCAGGATCTGTACCACGATGCTCAGAACTGCTCTGTGCTACAACAGATTGGCATGAAATATACTGATTCAAAGGAGTGTTCCAATATCCGAGAAGATTGATTTAGTGCCACAATTGCCTCCCTCACCCCCTAAAGGGCACATCTCAATAACAAATATTGCCACATTCCAGTAATCATGGCCGCACAGGTGGAATCCACTGACTCCACTGTTAGGAATACAGCAGCCATTGGACCAGATGACATCCCGGGCTGTGTAGTACATGAACTACTACATAACCCTGCATCTCACCTAAGTGCCATGTGTAATCATAGCCTTACCTCAGGCATCTATCTCACTGAGTGGCGCACAGCTACAGTTGTCACACTCCACAAGGGGGAATCTACCTTGGATCCTGGGAACTACCGTTTCATCAGTCTGACGAGCCTGGTCTGTAAGGGCATGGAATGCATTACCATGCAACTTATTAACAAAGACACTGGCAACCAGTAAACACTGGACCCCACCCTGGTCGGGCTCGTGCAGGTCCGATGTTGTCTCCTGACCCTGTTTGATAACTTTGATTCAGTCCCCAGAGCTGTGGAGGAGGGTAAGGCAGTGCACACAGCCTATCTGGACTTCCCCAAGGCCTTCAACAACATTTCCTACTTTAGAGACATAGTTAAACATGCAGAGCTGGCCACAAACACCTGTGTCACTCAATGGGTTGCTAACTGACTTACCGACAGAACCCAGACTGTAAACATAGCCATGTCCAGTCCCTGCTCCAGACAATTGACTCATCTGAATACGTCAGAGTCGGTCCTGGCACAGCTTTTGTTTGGCATCTACTTGCCTGAAGTACAGGCTAACACTATGGAACTCTGGCTGACAAAGTTCACAAATGGCTCCAAACAGGGAGGCATTATTGGATCCCCAAATGATGCGGATATTCTACAACATGCCTTTACAGACACAGATGCTTGGTGCCAGAGCCATGGGCTCAAGCTTAATGGCAATTAATGTACAGTTATCCCCTTTGGACATACCGTGTACCCATGAAGTATCACATAAGTGTCAGTACACTAAACACTGACAGTGTGCTGAGAGACATAGGGACACAGGTGGACAGTAGTCTCACCTTTATTAACCACATAGCCATGACAGTAAGGAAATCCTCCTATGTGGCACACCTCATCACTGAGGGCTTTACATCCAGAGAAAATGGGGTAATTGTCCCACTGTATTCATCCCTCATTACACCCTGTATAGAGTACAATGCCCTGTTTGGCATGTACCTCACAAGACCACTGTGACAGCTGAGAAGGCAGTGGAAATACCTCACTATAAGACTCACAGGCATCAAACAGATGGCCTATGATGACCGTCTAGACATCCTCCAGCTATACTCTGTGGCATACTGTCTACACAGAGGCTATATCAAACCCTGGGAAATGACATCTGTAATATGTGTATGTACTGCCATGTACAGTACATGTGTCTACGTGCTCTAAGTACTGTAGCAAAGGGTATTGAGTGTCATGTCTGAGACGCGCAAGTATATGAGGCCTGCACAGCACTGTTATCCATGTGAATGTGTGACATGCAGGGGTAGCATCTCAAGGTACATGCTATCACACAGGCATGCAGTGTAGGCATTACTACTGTCGACAGTGCTGTCCCAGGGAAGGGTGCAGTCGTAACATTTCTACTGACAACAAGTACACCTGTGGGCATAGCTGCACTCTGAGGGCTCACTGTCAAGTACCTGGTGTGTGGGCTGTGTCACCGTATATATGCCCTACTGGATGATACTCAGACATGTGGAATGTAACTGTGGAGTACTGTCGGTACAGCACATGTTAGTGAGGACTTACAACATGTAGTAATGGCACACTCATTGTTGTCAATCATCCATCTGTTGACACATTCATCCTACTGCATAGCTACTCTCCAAACTGGTGTCTGTCAGTCCCTCTACAGATGTACAGATGGCAGGTCTGCAGCTGGGATACATACAGACAACCTATGCTTGATTAATGCCAACATGTGTGGCCAGCTGTGTACTACCTGTCACATATAGGAGACATCACCTTGTATGGGCCACATGCCACTGATACCTGCACTACACTACCACAGTCTACTGAACATGCTTGGGTACAGGTCTCTATCACAGACACTAACCACATATTCTATGACATGTTGCATACATGACGACTGGATCACCTTGGTGGCCACGTGTAGAAGGCACCCAGAGAATTGGCTGATGAATGTCATTCTCACCCTGCCAGTCACTAAAGTGGAGTCTGTCGAGAGATTGCCTGCTGGCACATGGCAGGTGGCATGATATCAATGTACACACACCCCCTACACATCCAGTCCCTCCATGGACAACAGCCAGGTACACCGCTATGACCACCTGCAGCAATACACCACAGTATTGACATGTGTACGTGTGCATTAGTGAAGATAGCATTGTGTTATACATCTGTAGTTGGAAAGTCCATGACTGCCTTCACAACCACCACCACTCCCATTGCCATAGTCAGATGTGGCTGCTGCTGTATTCGACATGACATGTGGCCAGTTACACTCCTCTCCCTAACAGCTACATATGCCTTGCAGTACCAGCACAACATTGTTGTACAAATGGGTTGGTAGGCATGGGAATCCCATTGAGGTCTGCCATGTGTGTGTATGTGTGCATGTCTGCATATCTGTAGGGTACACCATTCCGAGGCCACATACTCCTATTACAATACACATTGCCATACAGTAGTACAGATATTGTTGCTGTCGCCCATAGGTGTGGCATCCCAATGCAATCCCCTACTATGCCTGTAGCATGTGCATTATATGCATATCCCTGTGGTACCACTGTTGTGATATGCAATGGGTTGTTTTGGAATTGTGGGCAATGTGTGGTAGTGGGTATGTCAGAGTATCAAGATGGGTTCCAGTGTGCACAATATCCAGTGGGGGATGTGGGTGCTGTGTACACTGTCATTACACCATGGTACACCTGGTATATGGCCCACGTACCACTCTCTGGTGGCCCCTGTCACCATCACCCATAAAGGTAACCAATAACAGGATACAGCCCAGTTACACATGTGCTGTGTGCAGCCTACCTATAACACATTGGATACACAGACTAGTTAGTTAGCAACAATACACCCAGGTCTCTAACATGTGTGTCTGCCTGTTATGTGTTAGTCAATGTGTATATGATGCTATGACACACTATGTATTCTCCATATATAAACATTAATCCCCCATTACCATATTGGACATGTCTGTGGATGTTCTGCATATAACATGTGACCTGGTATACACCTCACCCTACAGATGGTGTCATGTGTGCAATGACAGTCACACAGTTCAGTAGCACTACATACCTGGGTAGGGGTCTAGACACAGTGTCACCAAGTAAGGATGTGTGTGTATGTGGATGAGTTGACATAAGGGTGCAGAAAATACTTGTACCAGCAGGCCACCGGTCAATGTTGCACGAGCAATAACTGTTATACATACCTGTAACATGTGTGTAACTGTACACCAGACATGTCACAGCCATGGTGTCACCACAGTGACATGCCCTTGTGGAATACGACTGCAAACCATCCTCCTACTGACACATGTACACCCACAACACAAATGGATAACAGTATGGTGATAACAATCAGTGTTACCAACAGATGGAATGCATCACAGCTGCTTGGCTACACTACCTGACATGTATGCATTACACATTACCCCTGACAACATCTTACACTGCAGTACATTGCAGCACTTTATTACAGTCACTGTGTGCATCAGAACCATATTATCCTGTCTCTGCATCAATGTTATGGATGACAGGGATGTGGCACAGGTATCATCATATGCACAGGGTGTGAAATGCATCATAGCTGCATGACTACACTACCTGACATGTATGCATTACACATTACCCATGACAACATCTTACACTGCAGTACATTGCAGCACTCTATTACAGTCACCGTGTGCATCAGAACCATAATAGCCTGTCCCCGCATCAATAATATGGATGACAGGGATGTGGTACAGGTATCATCATTTGCACAGGGTGTGTTGCTGGTGTGCCAGAGGCCAAAGGTGGTCCAAACATGTGTCACCATGTATGTGGGTGAGGGGTTTGGTTCTTTGATTGGGGCATGATGATGTGGTGTGTGTCGGTATGGGGTCACCCTAGGTGTGTTTGCATAGTGTGTGGGTATGTATGCACACTGTTCCGCCATGTCGCTGCCCTATACGGGTGTTGTTGGACAGGTGCAGACCATACCTGGCAGGGTGTGCAGTTCACTGCCTCTGGCCATGGACATGCTGACTGTGCCTGCCAGGGGTTCCATGGCCAGATGCAGGAACAGACCTGGAGGTGCTACTCTCCCCTTATTATGACAGATGTCTGCTGGAGCCATGTCTCACCTGGGACTGGCCAGGGCCATGTGCACGAGGCCTGCTGTGGTGTGGTGTGGTGTGGACAGCACCCCCAGAGGTGTGCTGGGGCTGGTACTGCCACTATGGGAGCAGCTGGGCATCCTGGCATGTCCACATTGACCACCAGCTGCTGGTGTTTCTGGCCTACATCCATGTGGTCGATGCACCACTCCCACCACATGTTCAAGCACAGACATACCACGGCCGAGGAGGCCCATCATCTCACCCCACCATCTATCCATGACCTCGGTCTGTTCACAGAGGGTGACAGTGAGTTCATGGAGGTTGCCACTTACAGCTGAGAAAGCAGACCTCTGCAGCCTCAAGTCCTGTCTGGTGTACATTTCCATACATGCCTGTGCCTCCATTATGGCCTGAAACATGCTCCTGGTGGTACCAGTTGCGATGCCTCTGCCAGGGGCATGATGTCCTGCGGACCTCCCACAAGCACCATGATACATCTGCTGATGTGGTGGCCTTCCGGACATCCGGCTATGCTGACTGTGATCCAACACACTTGGCATGGACACCACACTTTCATGGTCACTGCCACCAACTGCCAACTGTCCCTCTGCTATGGCCACATGTGATGGGATTTGTAGGGGCACTATAACTGTGTGCAGGCTTGGGGTGGCTAGGATGGTGATGACACATGTTGGTGCAGTGTTGACCTCTGACAACCCCACCTGTGCCTCAAATGTGTCATCATTATCATCAGTGTCTGTATGGACACCTACCTCAATTTGCATGCAGGAGGGACCTTGACCCACCTCGCCACCTGTGGGGAAAACACATACACACTTTTAAGACCTGTATAGCATTGCATAACAGTACACACACTCACACACACTCACACTGACAGTCCACCTTACTACCTCCCTTTCCCTGGGTTTACAGACAGTCCCACATTCAGTTACATATGTTCCCCATCCTGCATGGCACTTGCTAATATACATTAATTACTACTACCCATTAACCTATCATTCCTCTCCATGTTAACACATGTGATCACAACACTTGACCTGTTACTCCATCACCTCCGTGATTTGGGTGGAGTAGGTTGTACATGGCTTCACTGCTGTCATCCCGTATTACCCTGTGTATGTGCAGTCATGGTGTACATGGTCCCTATATGGTTGAGGCTGCTACATTCACTACATATGTCACACACCAGAGACTCATACTACTGTCATGCTCAGTCCATGCCACATCTACTGCACAAGTGACCTATCATGCGCACAACAGTAATACCTGGATACACTCACTCATGTGCTGTGGTAATTACCCATTGCATTTGTAGTGCTGCGTATGTGGGTAGCTGGTTATCTATCTGCTGCTGGCAATATGATGTGTATACCTGGTATGTACTTTCCCTCCCAAGGCATGTTCCATGCTTCAGACCTTGCTATGCTATCACCTGTCCTGTGTTCACATATCAGACAGGTTGTCCTGGTGTCCCATCTGTCACTCCATGTACATGTACAGCATAATCCCAAGGAGAAGTACTGCCATGTGATCAATCCCACTATTGCCTGTGCATACATGGACACCCACACACACAGACATACATGTACACACACATCTGACATGCATCGTCTACACTCCACTAGATTGCACTTACAGACACAATCAACACACACGCACACACACACCCGACACCTACATGTGGGTTTGCACAACTTTTGTACAAACAGTCCTCCCATTACCCTTCTGTCAGCATGCATTACATATGGTGCTCTACAGCATTCAGTGCAACTATACTGACTTCATGCTAGAGGCAGTATACATGTGTGTGATGCATGGGCTGTGTTGGCAGGTGATGGCCCTTCCCCTTTTTAACACTGCACCCACGTACAAAGTGTTACTGTGGACCTGCTCTGCACCCTGCCTTGTAGTGTGCACCATACCTCACAGGTGTAGAATCTATTGCTGCATATGTAGTACTGTGTTGGTTATGTCAGCTCCAATGCTCACAGCCCCTATGTGTTATAGCAACTCATACCTGGGATGATATGTGAACAGATATAATTTGCGAATGCCTGATGCCTGCTTTACAGATCACAGCATCAGCAGTGCATGTATGACTAGTACAAGACTATTACACTGACAACCAGCAGACCTTACCATGGCTGTGGGAGGTGCTCTACACATGTCCCAGACCTCTGCATGGTTGCAAGGTCTACTCATGTGCACATTCCTTGGAGTGCACACACTGCTGTCACGAGTGTTGTGAGGTCAGGGTTACATCTGCCAAGTTTACTTAACCTGATTGTGTGCAGCTACAGCCATGGTGGTATTGATTCACACATGTCCCTACTGTAGACCATGTATTCTGCCACTTCACATCCCTGTGGACACATTGCCAGGATGTTAGTTATCTTGCATGTGTCTATTATACCCTTCCAGTACTCCAGCATGGTCTCTACTGTGATGCAGTGCATTTCACAGCAATAAAACATGAACGTGTACAGCATGCAGTATGGGTAGGTGTGTTAGATTTGTGCATGGAATATCCCATAGCTGTTACATGCCCAGTGTATTATCATGCATGAACACGAACCATACTCACCGGCTATGGGCTGCTGCTGTGGTGGTATCCTGGAGGGACCTACATAGGAGTGCGAGAAAGTTGATGGCAGTAGCCACAACTGTGGCATTCGTAAAGAGTGAATGCAGCATTTCATTATATCAACAGTAGAATTCCACAATAATATAACTTATGCACAACTGTTTATTACTACTACACAGCAACAGACTATGTATATGACATCTCAGATTTGCATGATGTACCTGTATAGATGCAGATGCACACACAAGAGTGGTGTACCGATGTGCCCTGGGGCCTTACCTGCACTCTCCTCAGCTGGTGTGACGGTGGCACCCACCTCCAAAATGTGCCCTGTCAGGTGTTGTTGCTGCAGGTGGGCAGGTGCCACGAGGCTGCTGAGAAGCTCCTCCACATGGGTGATGGGTGGGTTACTCCCCCCCCCCGTTGTGAGGTGGTCCCCCCCATATGGCAGCTGCACCCTGATGTACATGGACAAGCAGGACAGTGCAATGATGCCGGACCTGCTCATGGCTGTGGTTTTGCAGTCCGACATCATTTACCCTGTGGACTAGCTCATTCCACAGGGCTGCTGATCATGGGCTGTCTGGCCAAACAGCTGTTCATAACAACCCCAAAAAGCCACGACAAACTATTAAAATTAAAGCCAGAAGATGTGGAGCCCAAATGCAAAATCCACTGCCGAAATGTAAAAACACAAAACTCTTTAATGTAAGCGCTTTCGGAAGAAATGGTATTCTTCCTTCTTCAGACAAACAGTTTTACAAACATAGCAGTCCTTAAATAAGCTTTCTAATCATGTGATCACATTACCAAAATAATTCATTAAATAATTAATTGATTAGATGCGTTCTTTTTACATACTTTTAAAGCATCCACGTTATTTATGCATAATATTGTGTATGCATTAATAATATTAAAAATATTAAAACGCAATACTAAAACACTGTTTTGAGCACTATTTTGAAACAGGAACTATGAAAAATAAATAATAATGATTGAATTGATATATAATCTAACTTTGATTTTAAATCAGACTGTTTAAGCATTCAAAAAACCTTGTTGTAATAAGCTTTATATATTTGCAAAACAGCTTTATACTTATTACATTCCAAACGTAAAGTATGAAATGTAAAAATGTATATATAATATTAATAATAATGTGATAATATTCATATAAAAAATGTACACAAATACAAAATAAAATACAAATAAATTTATTAATGTTAATGCTAATGTTACTGTTACCTTCATTTAAAAAATGAAATTATTACTTCATACAATAATCCATACACAAATTTAACCAGAATATTCTATGGAAACGAGAATAAACGTACATATAGTATTCTTGTTAGAAAGTGTATAATATTCATATGCTAAGTAAAGTTCCTTAAATATGCTTAAGCATATTTGAATAAATTTAAATATGTAAATATAAACATGGATATTTATGAATTATGTTCAACAAAACATCTCATATGTTTAAATTCTACTAAAAATGAGTGAATATAAATGAATATAAATGAATATAAATGAAGCAAGTATTTAAAAATGTACTAAATCTGCTCTCAACAGGCTGCTGCTGTGGTGGTATCCTGGAGGGACCTACATAGGAGTGCGAGAAAGCTGATGGCAGTAGCCACAACTGTGGCATTCGTAAAGGGTGAATGCAGCATTTCATTATATCAACAGTAGAATTCCACAATAATATAAGTTATGCACAACTGTTTATTACTACTACACAGCAACAGACTATGTATATGACATCTCAGATTTGCATGATGTACCTGTACAGATGCAGATGCATACACAAGAGTGGTGCACCGATGTGCCCTGGGGCCTTACCTGCACTCTCCTCAGCTGGTGTGTCGGTGGCACCCACCTCCAAAATGTGCCCTGCCAGGTGTTGTTGCTGCAGGTGGGCAGGTGCCACGAGGCAGCTGAGAAGCTCCTCCACATGGGTGATGGGTGGGTTACTCCCCCCCCGTTGTGAGGTGGTTCCCCCCCATACGGCAGCTGCACCCTGATGTACATGGACAAGCAGGACGGTGCAATGATGCCGGACCTGCTCATGGCTGTGGTTTTGCAGTCCGACATCATTTACCCTGTGGACTAGCTCATTCCACAGGGCTGCTGATCATGGGCTGTCTGGCCAAACAGCTGTTCATAGTGTTGTACCAGATGGTCTATAATCACCTCAGTTTCGGAGGTGCTGTATGATGGCAGATGTGTGTGCGCCATTTTCCCTGGAAGACATAAAGATGGATACAGGTCTGAGCCACTCATATGACAGGCTTACCATAGTTCTTAATACACATATTTGTCTTCTCCCACCATATCAGCTATAACAAACCGTTCACAGAATGCAGTTGGTATGTTGGCTGCTTACCTACCACTGGGACATATGTTGTATTGTACCAAGCTTTGTGCTATGTGTTTGTAGCCATGCTCCCTGTGGGGACACTATCTTTGCTGGCCTGTTACAGACTATTTCACCTGCATGCCATTGTCAGTGTCTCTCTCTCTCTCTCTATATATCTATATATATATATATATATATATATATATATATATATGTATATATATATATATATATATATATATATATATATATATATATATATATATATATATATATATATATATATATATATATATATGTATATATACATATAAGTGTAGATATATCTTGTAGGTTGTTGATATAGCTATATCCATATGAGTGTCTGTGTATCTGTAGACATACACGTCTCATTCTGTATCACACAGATATTTATCTATATGTGGGGTGCATATAGACATATGGTCTGCATTCTGTGTCACATGTGAACACAGACTAACATTAGGGTGGTATATATGGTGTGAGATTGCTGGTAAGCCTATTATACACCTATGGCATTTGTACATGCTACATTACACATTAACATGACTGTCCTGCAAGTGGCGTGCTCTGACACCCTGCCTATCATGATGGCAGTACTTCCACCACCAGCTATTGCCCACACTAACATAACACACACAGATATTATGGCTGACATCTTTGTCTTTCATTGCTGATCTGCACAGTTGGCAGCTATGCCCCACCGCCTACAGGGACCAACAGTATTGTCCGGAGCAGTTGTTCAGCAGAACATCATTATAGGGACAACTACAAAAGGCACATATCAAACATTCAACATCATATATCCTATTAATCTATACCACATACTACGTTAAATTACATATATTTATGTTTTATATACTTTTTTTTTTTTTTTTTATGATGGGTGTGACACCTTTCTGGTTTTGGATTTTATAATTTTTTTTCAATGTGTGTGTCTCTCTCTTTCTCTTTCTCTCTCTCTCTCTCTCACTCTCTCTCTGTCCACTAGAGCGATTGAGCTGGTTTGAATGGATTGCAGCATGGCTTTTGTAGATGATGGACATGATCAGGTGATGGGCTCTGCACCAATCAGTGTGCAACAGTTGCTAACTGCATGCAGCCTGCTGTGTAGTGATTCAGATAACCACTGTCATGGCAACCCAGTACTATAAATTGCTGACTCATGTCGGCGTTGTCCCTTAACCTTTCCAGTATGGAAGACATCCTTCCTGTATGTGGGCAGTAGTGTTACAGACGGCAGGTTGCAGTACCTCTTACAGCAGGACTTGCAGACAAAGGCCAACTACACATTTGTAAGAGGTTCCAGACCTACAGACAGAGTGAGTAGTGTTATTATGTGCATTGTATATTGCTAGTCTTGCAGTGTTTGCATGTACAGAGTAGTTTAGGATGGAATGCAGTCTGTCTGCATAGCTCTCAACTATGGGCCTATCCACATGATGGCTAGTGGATTGTCTGTTTGCTTTTGCCTGTGCACCGCACTAGATATATCCCCGGCAATCTGTCTGTTGCATGCTATCAGTACATGGCTACGTCCATTTGTGTTCCTGATGTCTTATTCCTGCATAAGGGTATGTTGCAACAAAGCCTGTAACACCAGTAATTTCCACGGTGTGCAACAGCAATATTGCGAGTATGGCCCTGTGTTCCTGCCTCTGTCCTCCACATATATGGCAGGCTTTGTCCTGTTGTGATACAGTTATGGGTTGCTAAGTAATGGCCTATCATTATTTACTGCTAGTATTCCTGCTATCATCCCAGTCATATTGTGGACTCCCACAACATTTGTTGGTCAGGGTTCATACATGTGATAGACACAGTGACATTAGCACAAGTAATACATTTCCCCCTAGGGCTTGACTACAGGGTGTAATTGGAGGCTGCTGAACTATGTCTGTTATTGTTGATTGTTACTTGTCTTGAAGGCAAATCCTTTGTCCACTGCTGTACGAAGTGAAGGGCTTGGCCTGGACAGCATAGTATGTTGCATATCTGCACAGTCTGCATCTACTGTTTTGTGTGGGCCTTGCATTCATCACTGATTAAATGATTCAAATTATATGTGCTGTAAGTCATGGCATGCATTATTGTATAGTACACAAATAAGGGTTGTCTGTGTATACATACCAGTGTGTCGTGTCATGTCCTTTGAATTGTGAGTGGGTATATGTGTAATGTAAGTATTCCCTTTGTGGGAATAGTTGCCACACTACACATGTCACAGGTACCAGTTACAGGGCTTTTGGCTGAGGGATATACTTTGCACCTAGTACATCCACACTACATCTACATATGTATGGCTACTAATACCTTTTGTCTGTGTATATGTGCATGTACCTATATATCTCATATATCTTATCTATCTATCTCTCTCTCTCTCTCTCTCTATATATATATATATATATATATATATATATATATATATATACACACACCTGAACATAATTGTCAATGTATAGATGTGTGTGCATATATGTACCGTTGTAATGTGTACCCCTTCCACATTGTACATTCCCTACAGTAGAATGACTTTTCTGCATGATATGTTACAGATATTGCCCTGACATGTACAGGTGAATTGGATTACTGTTGGAGCATTGTAGCTGTGTTGTGGAGGGTCCTGAAGTCAAGTACTGCATATGCTGGATATTGGATTGCACAGCATATCCGTTAGGGCTGGGGGGGGGGTTACATAGCAGTAATTATCAGATGTCCCTCATTTGTGCCCACACCCCCATTAACTGTGCTTATGGTCTGTTATATTGTATTGAGTGGTTCAGGATTTTATTCCCATGTGGAAATGCTATACACATGTCTAGCTATATATATATATATATATATATATATATATATATATATATATATATATATATATATATATATATCTATATATATATATATATATATATATATATATATATATATATATATATATATATGTGTGTGTGTGTGTGTGTACATCTGCATAATTAAATATGTGAAAACCCCTTATATAGAGATATATATGGACATTGATATAGATCTAGGTATGTAAATGTACATATATATGTGTATATATATATATATATATATATATATATATATATATATATATATATATATATATATATATATATATATATATATATATATATCTATGGATATATACACTTAACATATTTATCTATCTATGTACAATTGCTGTTATATGATTATTTGTGAGTCATACATACACACACACACACACACACATATATATATATATATATATATATATATATATATATATATATATATATATATATATAGCTGTCTATCTGTCGACATTTACAGATATGTATCTGTCCATATGTCTATGCATGTTCGGCTTATATGTTTGGCCTGTACCTCATTCTCTTGACAATTGACATGGATGATCTTAGGATTGAAGTCAGTCACTCGTGCTGACACATTCGTGTTTCAGACTTTTCATCTCCATCAAAATATGTGTTTTAGTACATATAACTAGGTAACTAGCAATGTTTTAAGTGTATTAGAGCAGTATTTGACAGATATCCTTATTTGTACCCACATTTTGGAACACTTTGTCCGAAATTCTTGCATTAAAAGGTCGTGTGGTATTGTATTACTTCATCTCCTGTGCTGTTGACTGATTGTACTGGATGATATGTTTGTGAGAATAAGAGGGTTATGTACATCTCCCATGGCTTACTGGTAAATCACTTTGTGTATGATATACAGGGTCCTGGGTTCAGGACTTGCAGAGACAGTATATTTGTTGTTGGGCAGAACACCGGTCATTGGATACAGAGTGATTAAGGGACATTTGAGCAGTTGTACACGGGTGTGAGCGGGTTTGTGTGGAGCTAAGCAATAATAACCTCCGGGTGCATTTTCTTACACTCAGTTAGCTTCTACTTTGCTTAATCTGCGTAGGCAATGCTTACCCCCATGCAAACACACTTACTACTGCTTATCTATGCTTACTACTGCTTATTTGTGCTTAAACCTGCTTACTAGTGCCTTATTCATGACACCGACACTTCACATGTGCATTTAATGCAGTACTCCTGTTTAAATATAAATGTTATTTAGTAGGTTATACAGCAAAATGATGTTGATATACAGATTTCACATGGTAAATAGAATGTGCTGCAGTGGGACTCGAACCATGAATGCATGCACGTTAGGCAGATGCCCTGCCCACTACACTATTGCTGTTCTATTTCATTTGCATATTTCTACTATAATGTCATACCCATGTTCCCTTTCACCGGCCCCTGAGCTTCACGTACACAGCATCCATCCATTCTCCAGTTGCTAGCCCTACCATACCACACTTCCACACATTTCCCACTCTGCACGTCTCAGTACTCCTCCAGTATACTGTCTCGACCCAAGCGTATGCAGGCTTTTCATCCATTTAGTCTATGTACGTATGAGCCTTCCCTTGATCCTCCTCTGATACTGGTAAAGACATCAATGTGACCCATAACTTTTGGTTTGTCCCGCCAGGGACGGACCTGTTGTTGTGTCAAGAGTAGACCTAGCTGGTCTACACTGTTTCTCCCACTAGTAGCATCCTGCCAGGGTTTTGAGAAGCAGCAGTTTGCTCACACACCTGGCCAGCCTCATCTCCCAGGTCCGCGGAACCAACACCCCAGGTGTGACATTCTGTGCATGAAGCACACCCACACGCCCCAACGGTGTGCACTGTTTTTCATTATTCTCTTCGGTATTATGCAAGACTACTGTTCTCACAGTATGATTGGACAGGCAGTGTTCTTTGATGCACACAGACTGCTCGTAATACTGTGGTTGAGCAATGTACACATGTGTTGGTATTAATCTACACACTAACATACATTTCCTATACTGTTGGATGACTGTGCTGGATGATATGTTTGTGATCACAGCAGCTGAATGTGTATCTGCCATGGCTTAGTGGAACTCACATAGACTATAGTGTGCAGGATCGGGGGGGGTTGCAACCTGGCAGTGCAGATTATTTTGTTAATGGCCATGATGACAGCTGTTGGCTACAGAGTGACTAAGGCACTGTAGAGCAATTGTAGGCGGGTATGCACTGGATTTCGCAAGGTTCAGCATTGCTGACCTCCGGTTATGGCATCTTGCACTGAGTTAGCATCTACATTGCTTAACCAGAGAGGTAATTGCTTACCCCCCGCTCAAACAGGCTTACACCCACTTGCTCCCACATACACACATGCTACTTCATCTATTTAGTTTACATTTGTAGACTGGGACAATGCAAATGGATGCTTGTCCATTTTCAGTGGTGGCCCGGGGAGTAGAGCTCCACAGTGACCCCATCTACTAATTCCAATTAATACTGAGGTGTTCACATTCATAGAGAGTAACAGTTGTAACATAGCTATGTTCCCCATTCTTCATGCTTAGTTTACGTTAACATGTCAGGATTATACATGCTTAGGTGAGGTTTACGTCAGGTATGACTGTTGACAAAGGTCAGTTTAAGGTGAAGTTGGATTCCAGTTTAACAGTTCTGGATAGGTTACACACAGGTATTCATGGTAGGTTTAGTTATTCCATACCTGTGTGGTACAGTAGACGGGAACAGTGAAGGAGTAGGTAGGTAGGTAGTGGGGGTGACATTGTAACTGTATAGCAGCCTGTTGGAATAATTGGATGGGGAGCAATAGAGAAGGTTTGTCGGATGATGGGATTTGTATGTGAGGCAGGACAAGAGGTGTCAGTTCCACTAGTTGATGTAGTGGTATAGAGTGTAAGTTGGGGGGGTTCGCAAGGCTGTGAGCCTGTGCTGATCCAAGTGTGCTTGTGGTGTTCCTTTATGTGTTATTTACGTGTGTCCTGTGGGACAGCTGAGGTGATACATGTGGGTTGGGGGTTCCAGATTCTGGCAATATAGTTGGGGAAGAGGGCGTTACCTATGTGTAACTTTAAACATTAATACAAATGAAACAGGAGTTGATAGGTAAGTGGTGTTCATGGGGCACAAAGGGGGGAGTTAGTAGGGGAATTATCCAGGGATGTGCAGGAAGGCTGCAGGGAAGGTCCACAGCTGGCTATGTCTTCTACAACAACAACTGTGCATATACACTGCATTTGGAGTTTGTGTTGGACACTCACACCCCTGGGTCAGGGTGAGGACTGCAATAATAACTTGTGATGCCAATTAGATCGGCTTACATGCCTACAGTGGGGTGTTGTGACCATGTGTTCTTTGGTGTTATGTAGTGGGTTTTGCAACAACACATATGGTTGTACTGTACTTCGCCATGTAAAATAGACTGTGCTGCAGTGGGACTCGTACTAGGCATGGCTGCTCATTAGGTGGTGGCTCTGCCCAATGTACACTATTGCTTACATTCCTGGGGCAGTCCAAATAGAACCGCTCCAGCGAACACCTACACACCTAGGCCCAAAATTTCATACCCATAGTCCCCCCTGCACCTCCTCTACAGCATTCATCCTTACTCCAGGTGCAGGTTGGGTCTAAACACACCACTACACACTGCCCACTCTCCACTTCTCAGGACCGATCATGTACGTTGTCTCAACCCATGGATCATCAGGCTTCCCCAACCTTGTAGTCCGAGAACATACGCGCCCTGCCATTATGCATTCGTATAATGGCAGGAACCCAAATATGCCTTAAATTTTTGGGTTGTCCCGCAAGGGAAGTTCTTGTCTTTGTTTCAAGATTAGACTTGACGGGTCTCTCCCACTGATTGTATCCTGCCTGTAGTTTGTGAAGCAGTGGTTTATTTACTTTTTTTTGTGTGTTTGTTTGTATGTTTCACCTGTGTGGCTGGGGGGGGGGGTTGATGCTACACGTTTGTTGATTGGGCCACTCACCCCCATTAGCACGACTTGTGAACATATATAATTCTAAACTGCTGCATCATATTATAGCTCTCTATATATATATATATATATATATATATATATATATATATATATATATATATGTATATATATATACATATATATATATATATATATCTAACAACATGTGGATGTATGGGTGTCTGCATATATATCTCTATATGTGGGTATTTATATATATGTCTGTCTATGTATGTATACATTTGTACTACAGAGAGGGAGAGGTATATCTCCATTTAGTTATGGGTATATATATCTATATATATATATATATATATATATATATATATATATATATATATATATATATATATATATATATATATATATATATATATATATATATATATATATATATATGAATATAAAACAAATATCAAGAGTCGAACACAGCTGGAAAATCACTCTTTTTCAAAAACTCAGGAACAATCAGCAACGTAAAATAAATGGATAGTTTATTTGTAAAATGAGTTAGCGCTTTCACCTAATAAGGCTTCTTCAGACTCAGATAGCAAACTCAATTAAAATCACAATTAAATAGCCAAAAGGGCGGAAAATTAAAAATTCCATCAAGGTAATAAATATTAATGAATCATATTAACCATCAATATAACAATACATATGTACAAGTAACTATCGTACAAAAAATCATGCAAATAAATCCTGAACCTTATTGTATGGCTCATATTAAAACTTAATCATATTCATAAAAACAATGTTTATGTATAGGCTCTGAGTTTTCTCATTTTTAAAAAAGGTTTAACAGAGAACATGGTGTTGAGCCCAGGTCTCATATCTGAACGTAATTTCAATATCCAAATGTTCTCCCTACTCTCTGTATAGTTTTTAATGTCCCCTCCTCTGATGTTATATATATACACACACACACACACACACACACACACACACACACACACACACACACACACACACACACACACACACATACCTCTACATATTTAGCTGCATATCATGTAATGTTGACTGGTATTGCTGGATACTGTGTTTCATGTGCATACCGGCCAACCTTGTGTGCCACGTATGCTTTGCGAAACCTACAACTAAATCCGTTAGTGTACATAGAGTCACACGTGAAATCTATTGTTAGTACCAGGAAATCATTCGTCCCATGCGCGACAACCCGAACATTGTGTATACGATTTTCGTCTACACCCAGAGTTACACAGGTACCCATGGCTATGTGCATGGACTACGGCATGTGCCAGACCTAGGATACTTGGGTCGGGACAACATACAGGATGGGTCCCGAGGAGGGGAGTGGAGGTTGGGCAATGTGTGGTGGTGTGGTAGCTACGGGTCGATAACCAGGGTAGGGATGGTGGCTGCGTTTGTGCAGCGGGTGGGGGAAACAGAACTATGGGTAATGAATGTATGGGTCAGGGATGGCCTTGGTTGATTGGGCCTGCACTGCTCGGCCTGCCTAGTGGGTGGGGGAGAGGGGGATGTGATGTCAACATGTGAAACATAACAGAGGGCTAATTTAAATTCCTGTTTCAATGACACATGTACAATACAATGGTCTTGGTAGTGTATTGCAGGGCGGACGTGTTTGGCTGGGCAGGGCGTATGCCAATTCGTACGTGACGTATATTGTTTGGGGCCTCTCAAGCCCATTCACAGTGCATGTGGACATATATGTGTCTGTTAATCTACCATTGCTATCTACAGATGTCTGGCCATATATACTTCTGTGGGTATATATATTTGCTTACATATTTCTAACTACGTTCGTATATACCTAAGGAGATATATATCTGCGTACATATATGTAACTTGCTGTGTATATGTGGACATATAGATGTTGACATATATATGTGTAGTTGTCTGCATTTGCATGTATATCTGTTCATATATTTGTGTGTGTGTGTGTATATATATATATATATATATATATATATATATATATATATATATGTGTGTATATATCTCTGGATATTTATATATATATATGTGTGTGTGTGTGTGTTTGTGACTACATCTATAGATATGTTGCATCCATTTAGATAGTTATATATTTGCACACACATGTCCATCTAGCTGTAGGAATGCATTCTCCTTACTGTTGCATGACTGGGCTGGGGTTATGTTTCTGACAACATACGATTTATGCATATCTGGCATGGCTTAGTGGTAAATCATTTTGTGTATAGTGCGCATGGTCTTAGGTTCCGGCCTTGCAGAAGCTGTTTGTTTTGTTGCTGGGCAGGACACCAGCCATTGGATACGGTATGCTTACGGCACTTTAAAGTGGTTGTACGTGGGTTTGCGTGGAGGTAAGCACTTCTAACTTACACCCAGTTTGCTTCTCCTTTGCTTAGTCTGTGTCAGCAGTACTTAACCCTGTGCAAACGGACTTGCACATGCTTACTAGTGCTTACATATGCTTACTACTGCTTATCTGTGCTTAAGCCTGCTTACAGCTGCCTTATTCATTATGATGCTAACTCTTCACATGTGCATTTCCTGCAGTACTCTTCTTCATAAAAATGTATGTTATTTAGTGGGTTTTGCATTACAAGTTGGGAGGGTGGCCTAATGGTTAAGGTGTTTGCCTTACAAACATAAGGTACAGGGTTTGAATCTCACAGGGGGATAATTGGCTAGGCTTAAAATGGCTCGCAAGGGCAGTTAGCCTAGTACTAATCTATGAACCTATGAACAAATATTGCTTATACCATGCTTTGCCATGTAAAATAGACTGTGTTGCACTGGGACTTAAACTGAGAATGCCTGCTCATTAGGCGAACGCTCTATCCACTACACTATTGCTGACATGCTTCATTTGCATATATCGTCCTTGTTATCCTCTTCAGCCTTTTAGGCTGCTTTCACCATGGCTAAGCAATGGGCACACCCATGCATCTATGGTTAGCTGTGCTTGGTGCTTTAGACACAGATACGGGGGTTTCTTCTTTTGATTTTTATGTCCTGTTGCTGTTGTACACATGGGGGACTGTTGGTGGGGATATGTGGACACCTATGAGTGGTATCTCTCATTTATTTCCACTTTCTGCTGTTCAACATTGCAGGGGCATGTTTATTCTGTAGGCTCTACTCTCAGACACACTCCCTGCACTCATACACACTCAGTGTAAGCCTGGGGGCTCGGGCAGTGCACCTTCAATACTATGCATGGTGTGCTTCTGTCCTGCTCCTAAGCAGCCACTTCCATGCAGGCCTAGACTAGTCCTGCATGGAAGATTAGTAAATCCGAGGGTGTATATTAATCAGATCAGACAATAGTAGTAAAAGTAGCAAACTTATTTATTTATTTTTTTACTTAAGATGAGTTTAAGTGCGCTACTTCTACTACTATTGTCTGATTTGATTAATATACAGTAATTAACTAGAGATATATGGACTAAAAATGTTCCACACAGAGAAGTTTCTTACACTGTTTTGCTTTTGGACCCACTATACTTATTTAGTGGGCTGTTTTGAGACTTCGGGGATACCACAGAGATTACTTTTTTTTTTCACTTCACATTTATCTGACCTTGACACTTTTATAAAAGATTTAAATTCTATCCAAAAAGGGATTATAGTTTTACATTCTATAAACATATGCACGCAGTCTGCACATACTGTTTCTTCACATTTCTAGCATTCAGATATTTCATTTTCCAACATCAGTGCCACTTTATGAGGAGTAAAGAAACTTTTGTGAATGAATTTCCATGTGTAGATTTTCCAAAATGAAGATGATGTAGCATTACTAACTGAAGTATCATTGTTTTCTCCTTTTCTGAGAATCTGAATTTATTAACCTTTTCTGCATAATTCCATAAAGATTCATCTGGGATTTGTATGTCTTTTCGTAATGTCCTATATAATCTTGGCACTGAAAACCCATCACTATTGCATAATGTATTAATCTCACAAAAAACTGAAAGAATTTGGGGTCTAGATGTGGATTTCACTATTTGACTTATTTTAATTCATTTACTATATACTCTCTGAATGTCTATATGTTTAGCCAATTGTTTTTATTTATGTTATATCTTGCTATAAGGGAAGTGGCCTCCTGGAGTCAAGAAATTGATACCGAATACTAATCCATTGCTTTTCATTTCTCATATTTTTTCCATGTTGTAAGAGTCCAAAGATTTATCTGTAAATGCTATAAGAAACATTAAAAATAAAAGGTCTCTCGGCTTGTAACCTTTGTTCATTAAGTTCTTTGCTATGTAGTCAACAAAGGGAGAGACATTTTCTTTTTTACTTGTATTATAGCAAAAGATTTTTATGACCAGATAAACTTTTGCAGCTTAAGAAAACATATCATTGTTTATTGTTTCCCCACTATTATCTATTAATATTGTTTTATGTATTTTTCCAATTAGAAGTGTACTTATAATTTAGTCATTGACGTATGATGTTAAGAATAATTGATTCTGCATATAGTTGTGGAAAAGCTATTTTACCCTCTTCCCATTTTCTGTAATGCCACGTGTGACTAATTTTTTTTTTTTTGGAAACCAGAGGAATTTAACCAATAAAGAGTTAAGTTGCTTCATTAATTTTTTGGAAGGAGAAGCTATTATGGTTTAGAAGGTATACAAATTTTTAGGTAATATGATCATTTTAACTAAGATTAACCTTTCCTCCATGGTAAAGAACATTTTGTTCCACTTGTTTAAGTGATCCTTGACAGTGTTTCTTAACATTGCGTAATTTATTTGTATAGTATCTTCCCAATTTGTTTTTATATAAATCCCTAAATATTTAAACATAGTTTTTGTCCAGTTAAAATTTCTATATTTTTCCAGGATATGGATTGTTTTTTTTTATTCAGAAAAATAGTTTCAGTTTTGTTATGATTAAAATTTAGGCCAGAAATCTTTTCAAAATTATGTAGAGATTTTATAATGTGTTCAGTTGAAGAGTCTATGTCCTCAATTGTTAATAAAATATCATCAGCAAAAAGCTGATTTTTGGAATTATAATTTGCATTAATGTAGAAGCTACTTATCTTGTCATTAGTTCTTATGGAATTAGCTAAGGGTTCCACTGATATAGCAAATAATAAGGGAGAGAGAGGATACCCTTGCTTGGTGCCTTTCAATATTTTAAGTGGCCCTGATAAAAAAGCTCCAATTTAAATATATGATATAGAAGTGGTATATAATTTGCTTAACAGTTTTATAAAACCTGAAGAAAAATTGTACATTTCTAATACTTTAAATAAATATGGCCAACTTATAGAATCAAAAGCTTTATCCAAACTAATGATTGTTAATTACTTTTTTTGTTTGCATAGTCTATTAAGGTTAGAAGTCTAATGACATTACCTTGTACTTTTCTGTGCAAAGTAAACCCTATCTGATCATCTGTTATTATTTTTGACAAAAAGTAATTTAATCTACCTGCCAGAATTGATGTAAAAATTTTGTAGTCCACATTCAAAAGAGAAATAGGGTGATAAGAAGTCAGTAAATTAGGGTCTTTGTCATGCTTTAAAATAGGTGATATCATGGCATATTTCCATGAAGAGAAAACACTGTCATTCTTTCTGAATTCTTCAAGTGCATCAACTAAAATTGTTAGAGTTTCATCTCAAAGTATCTTACATATTTCTCCTATTAGTCCATCAAGACATGGAGCCTTATTGTTTTAATGTTTTGTATTCTTTCCTTTAGTTCCTTTAATGATATTGGTTTAAGTAGTCTAATGTTTTGTTCCTTTGTTAATTTTTTCTTTATGTTGTCTTTCAAGAATTCGTCCTTCAGAGTGTTGTCAATATTATTTGAATTGGTGCTATTTACTGTTTCATGATGTGTTCTAAAGGCCTCTAATATTTTTAAATCAGTTACATGTTTAGGTTTCTTCTTGGAATTATCTATTATTTCTTTAATGTGATTGGTGTTTGTCAAGCTTTTAGATTTAACTGCAAGTCTATGAATATTTCTGCGATTAGTTGAATAAGTTTGTAGCTTTATTCTCTCTAGATTTATAGCTACTTTGTGGTTCAAAATCTCTGTGTATGTCAGGTTCAGTTGTTTTATTTCAGTAATTCTAGCAACATCTTTCATGTCTAAGTTCTTTTTTAAAATGTCTATTTTTGATTGTATTCTTATTAACTCTTTGTCCCATTCTTTCCTTTTGTTTAAATGCCAACTTTTAATTTTACCATATAAATAGGATTTTAATGTATCCCAAAGTATAATTCTAGAAGTCTCATTATTAGCATTGATATCAAGAAAAGATTGTATTTCTTTTACTAGCCATTCTCTAAAATCCTTTAGTTTAGTAATATATGCAGGTAATCTCTGCCAGAAAATCAAGTCCCTAGGTGTTATATGTACTTTAAAGAAGATAGCATTGTGGTCGGATAGTGGACATGGGCTAATCATAACCTCCAGTATCTTAGATATATTAAGTCATTGGTAACAAATATCCTATCTATAGTTGTTTGTGTACTGCACCTATAAGAGTAATGTGTATATCGAAGGGATTTTGACTCTTTTATGGCATCGATATCCCTCATATTTGAAGTGCTTATAAAATTGTTTAGCTTTTTGGCTGTGGTCGACAATCTAAAATTATCATTTTTAGTAGTGTCATTCTTAGAAAGGATACAATTGAAGTCTCCTGCACATATGTCCCCTTTAGCTTTAATTAAGATTAATTCTAAATATGTATTTGCTGTTTCTGCTCCAGTACCAGGTATCCAGTATACGTTAACTAAAGTGATATACTTTCTATTTATCTCCAGTGTTACCATACTCAACATACCATTTTTGTCTGAATATGAGTCAATAACTTTAGGTACAGGTAGGGATTTTTTCCACAAGATCATGGTGCCCCTTCTCTTGGTCTTGTAACGAGATTCAACAAGTATTGAGTATCCATTAAAAACATTCTATTTACATCCTTTTCTATTAAATGAGTTTTTTGTATGAAAGCAATGTCCACTTTGTTTGTTTTGAGATATTTACATAAACTTCCTCTCTTTATATTATTATTATTATTATTATTATTATTATTATTATTAAGGCCATTGGTATTAATTGAAACACATTTATAAGCAGACATATTTGAAGACACATTTTTGTGTTATATATTCTATTATGGACAAAAAATATAACTTTAAACATAGCTAATATGTATTCATAACTATATACAGCTCTAAACATGGAATATGATATTCCTGGTTTAACGAGCAAGATTTTGAGACCACCTTCTACCATCTTACAATCGTTGGCCATTATCAGTCTAATGCTTTTGCTTTGGTTTAATGCATAGCACAATATGCGTCAAAATATGACAACTCTCCTAATATGTGTAGGACAACTAATCAACCCTTTAGGGTGTCATTAAATTACATATTAATTATCTGAGTCAGACAACTATGAATATAACATGAAGTGTCTGATAACAGTGGCACAAACTGTTCTGTTTTCAAATGATAAAAGCTCTAATTCTATTAAGTAGTACATCATTTGTTACTTATTACTGAAAAAAATAAGCAAAGGAATTTATGCTTATATTCTATTGCAGATCGTATCTGACTCAACAGCACATTTATATCAAATCCTCTATAGTTTGTAATTGATACTAAGACTTTGCAATAGAATATAATAAATATAGTGACCTCCTGGCTTTAAGTTAGCTAGTATTTAATACAAATTTCAGATGAATACAGTGAGAATTATGTAATTACCAACATTTTTCACATCAACTTTTGTTGAGTACATTATAAGGTTGTATAGGAATTCTGAAGAGCAAGATGGAGATGCCTCTAATAATTCTGAACCTTATCATGTCCTACCATTCACTTGAGTAAGAGAGTCTTCACATTTCCCCTATTATATCTCCTTACTATTGTATACCCACACAAAAAAAAAAAAAATTATAATAATTTTGGTCTGTCTATGTTATTACATACATCTTCGGGAACTTACATATGTGTAACATCTGTGGTTTGAATCAGTATATTTGCACATATTCATAAAGTTAGCATACAGTTGAATAAAATATCACATATATATACTTCTAAACACAAAAGTGTCATTGTATCCTTTTCTTTTTCCTTTTTACACATCATAGTGTGACTTTATATACCAAAAAGCACACCATTATTTCATTTTGCTTCTATTAAACAGCTTTCGCTTACGCTGGCAGTAGACAATAGAGGCATTATATACAATTTTCTGTACCTATTAGGTTAATTAACATGTTATTTTCATATTCAAAATGCTTTAGTGAATAATCATGCAAACAAAAACATTTCCAGTACTCTTTCCTGCTCAATTTCGAGTGGATTTGCACTTCTGAAGCTTAAAAAAGCTCGTACAGTCCATTGTGAAGTCCAGCTACTGAAATCCGGCATCCTTTCCATCACATAACATCACACAGTGATGACAAAAGTTCAAAGGTCATGCAGTTCTTTCCTTCACACTGTAAATCAGCAGGAGAGCTGCTGTTTGCAAGAAAATGGCTGTTTTGCACTCGAGACTCTAAGTAAGTGAAGCTTTTGAACATTCTGGTGGTAAAAATGTCTCAAGGGTAGTATTAGCAAGATTAAGCTGTTCTCAGTACTAGGTCTTTGTCCTGTGTGGCTAAAAACTTTACTATTATAGATGGTTTATTAAATAGAAAGTTTCATACCCTTTACTGCCAATGTTGTGCCACAGGCAATCATGATTTTCTAGTATGTCTGAAGTGCTACACAGTATAATCATTATCATCATTATAGTGTTTTAACTGTGATACATTTTTGAGGGACAGTTATGTGTGTGTCTGTGTCATACACATAAATTCTAGATGTCACATTCTGTCACTGTGCTTTTTATTGTGAAGCTTTCAGTTCCATTCCAATTATATCATGTGAAGTCACACATTAATCATATTTCATTTCTCATCTAATCTCATTTGCAAACACCTTTTAAGTGTATTATTGCTTGTTATTCTTATATTTTGAACACGCATATTTTATTTATGAGTTGATTACATGACACATTATTCACACGTAATGCTACATTATAGTGGAACTATAAATACCATATTGACACCTGAACATAAATGTGTGAGTCACACAATAAGTAATGAATACTCATCCCCTATTGCTAAAGAGGTTCTCTCTAGTTTTGTGATTGGTATTGGTATAAGGTCTGTTTGGGAGCTGGGTTATACTAGGAGCCACATTTAAAAAGATATCTTGTCTGTACTAAATCTATTGGAATACAGCACGTATAAGTGTTGAATGCCAGAGAGGCATGGCATACTTTTTGAGATGGTGTGATATGTATATTTGTGTGTATTATAAACATGTATGTTTTGCATACATACCACTGGCTGATATATCCATAAATTAGCAATTATTAAAAAAAAATTGTGTGATAAACTAGATATTCCTTG
The DNA here is from genome assembly GCF_019279795.1 of Protopterus annectens. Taxonomy (NCBI): domain Eukaryota; kingdom Metazoa; phylum Chordata; order Ceratodontiformes; family Protopteridae; genus Protopterus; species Protopterus annectens. The sequence continues at coordinate 486,185,999 of NC_056730.1, read as the reverse complement.
TTATTTAATGAGTGGAGTAACATAATGACAATGCAAGCTGCTCACACTGGCTCATACATGGCCTTTTATTCATATAATCGATATATGGATACTGGGACACTGAGAATGTTGCAGAATCATAACAGTACACTTGTTATTATCACATCTTTGTGCCTTTGGTTGTACAACTTATAAATAAACCTGATGGGCCATATCTTCTGACAATTAAGTTTTAATGATGAAAGTACTGCTGGGTCTTGGGCTAGCAACTTGAGCCTGTAAAACCTGTAACTGCCACAGAAACAATGAGCGCTGATAGGTGCTCATTGTCCAATGTACCACATGATGCATAAATGGAAAAGAAAGAGATGAAAGTATTGCATTATGATCTACATTGAACAAACATTTCACAGTTCCTGTATCATATGTTTTGATGTTGTTAATTACATATCATATACTCTCTTTACCATTATGTAGGTGCACATCTGATTGTGTTTTATTGCAGACCTGTTTTGCATGTGACTGTGGTGTACATTACAAAACATTTTGTACAATAGTATGGACTGAATTGGTGTCTTTCATCACATACAGTGCTACAGTTGGATAAGGTCATACAGTACTACAGTATTATACCTATAATAGTTACCACATGTAGACTGTGTAAGTTTGTATAAAATGTTATCTAATTATTGATTTCACTGAATACCTGTTACATATGTTTAACATTTGTTCTCCTGTATTGAATTTTGACAGTGTGGAAACCATGGTGGCTCACCAATTGTACAACAAAGATAACGATGTGCCAGACCACTGCCAGGCAACTCCGACTCCAAGGACCAGGATTATGACAATGATGGAGACGATAATGATGACAACAGACCAGGACCTGCACAAGTTATTGTTACTGATGCTCATTGTAGAAGTCTGCCACCATGCCAGGGAGACAATTTTCAGGACAGGATCTAGTATGTAGTAACAGGCATCTTCCAGATGCAGATGAGGGACGTGATGGACAACTTTTTAAAAGACATGGCACGGGCCATGCACAACTCCTTCCAGGAGATCACTAAAGAGATCTTTTTGTGAATTTCAACCCCATTAGGTGGCCCTCAGGATCATAATTATTGCCTGTGTCATCCAGTTTTGTAATGCTGCCACCATGGTGTTTTTCATATCCAGCTATTTACCAGTATATACACAATTGTGCAGACATCACATACTGCTGTCATGCTTTTCTGAAATAAATCATAATGTACACTGCACATATCATGTCATGTGGTGTTATGCTGTAGTATAACATGCATTACCAAATGATGCATACGGAAACCATTATTATTTACATGATCATGATGTCATCACTGCATACATTGCTCCGTATGGGCCTGGGTGCTGCTCCTTAAAGTTGCATGTGCAGCATAAAACATTCAATATGCTATGTCCTGCAGGTTACAGTGATGCCTGATGAAGCTAATATAATGCAAGTGAGACTTGATTGCTATTATCAACTCGCATGCTACAATAATCCCATAGTTGTCACATATCATCATAAGGTGGGTCTGATGTGTTTATTTGCATACGTTATCCATGTGTATGCATTGGAACCAATTCTGTATTGGTTGTTGCTGTCCTATGTCTGTTCAACAACATGATAGGTCCTTGCTTATATAATTGATGTAACATTGCTGTGTCATGCTGTAACACTGGTACAATGGCCTTCCATGTGGCATGTAATGGCAAATATTGTGCCATGTTGCATAACATTATTGTGGCTGCTATATATGAGCATGTATCCTTCACATACTGCATTGACGTTCTCTGGTCCATTACTGAATATACAAAGGTGATGCTTTTTTACCATCACAAATGACTCCCTTGGTTATTCATTTCTTGCATTTGTCAATAGCTGTTTTTTGTTTTTGTATTTTATGACAGCTTATATTATGGCATGCATATACAGATTTGCATACATGTCTGTGTGTATGCATTTGAAGTACATATGCACTGCTTTACATGGATGTACATGTTTATGACTGTATTATAATCAACACACAACTGCCCCTGTAATACAGGACTAGTTACATGAAGTTATTCCCTTTTACTGTGCTGTACTTTTGTTTACAGGACTGCCCTTTGATCAGTCCTATATATGTATAGTGCTATTTGTATCAAGAATGGTGATTGTGGCACCTGTTGTATTATGTTTGCATGGCAGTATATATGGGTATATGATACTCAAAATGTATTTGTTGTGTATGTATGCCTCTTGCTGTTTTAACTGTTCTGCATTATTGTGTTTGTGTCATTTGTGCACAAACATGTTTATACCCATCACCAATCCACCATGACCATGGTCATAGGTTCATAAGTGTGTTCATAGGTGTGTACTAGGCTAAGGGCCCTGGAGCCTTTACAAGCCTAGCCCATAGAAGTGCCCTGGCATTGTGCCCTGGCAATGTGGCATATGTTGGCCATTTGCTTCAATGTACCCTGCAAGTCTTGCAGTCCACCGTATGCCATGGACACATGCATGTGCTATGTGTCTCTTAGCTAGGGTTGTCCTGATTTATTGTGTGCCTATTTTCTGTTGCCAATATTTCGTCATCAAGGTTGGCCTGTGTTTTTCATCTCCCTTCCCCATTATAGCTGTGACACCCCTGCACTGGCCCAGTAATCAAGGACCCTCAATCCTCACCACTAATACCAGTGAGGGATGTGCATATTCGGAGGATGACAAGTACACACACAGTAAAGTACAAGTTCCCTTAAGAACACACAGAGACCACAGTCAGTCTAGGGCTAGTTTCTCCCTCTTTCTCCAAATCCCCAATAAGACTCCCCACTAGCACAGCTATAGAGTTGAGTCCTTAGGGTTCCAACCAAGTCCTCTCACCATTCTCTCTGTCCAACCAGTGCTTCATGTCCCTGCCACGTAGCACACACACACACACACACACACACACACACACACACACACACACACACACACACACACACACACACACACACACACTTTGAGATTTGATTGATACACAAACACACACCTGGGAAAGGCTGGCACAGGTTTACTAGCAATGCTCCTTTCTGCCCAGACCATAAGGTAGTTAAAACTATCACCAGAACCCCTTTCAACTACTTTTAAGGCCCTTACCAAAGGATGCCCAATCTTACTATGTAATGTTACTATTATTCAAATGGTAAGTGTGACCAAGACTTGAAGGCTATTTAAGAGTGGCCTGTACAGTGTCACCAAATACATATGCAAGTACTCTAAGAGCTTACATATCTATAAACAAACTAGCCACAATTAAATGGTCTAAATATATTTAATAATTAATAAATAATAAAAGAACAACACAATACTTAATAACGCAGCACAATGAATACAGAGTTCAGAATCACAGGAAATATTTTAAAACAACATTGCTGGACAGTCTGAAATAAATACAGATAACATCTAAACTAATCTTTACTATATTCTTATCCATCTCTAAGAAAAATCTCTTTTCCTAGTTACTTACTATTAGCAAGACAAGTGCAGATGAGAGGATTTTTACTGGTTCAAAGACAAATACAAAATGCCAAATCTCTGAGAGAGTTTCCAAATTAATATCAAAACAGTACTGCTGGGTCATCTGGATGACATCACTATTTGTCACCTATCTCTAGTTCCCATAACCAGATACCAACAGAATTTAACATTTCTCTGTGAAAAATGCTTATCTCTCAGAAGCTTGCCTAGAACTGGAAGTCATAAAACAATTAACACTTTTACATTTTGAATCTAATAATTATTTCTGTTTCCAGCCAACTGGAAAACCTCTAGCTTTAGACATTCCCCCGGATTTACTAATCTTCTATGCAGGACTAGACTAGTCCTGCATGGAAGTGGCCGCTTAGGAGCAGGATGGCAGCGTGACATGCATAGCAATGAAGGTGTGCTGCCTGAGCTCCCAGGCTTACATGGAGCATGTACGAGTGCAGGGAGCATGTCTGAGAGCAGAGCTATCGGAATAAACATGCCCCTGCAATGTTGAACAGTGAAAAGTGGAAATAAATGAGTGAGACTGCTCATAGGTGTCCCCATATCCCCACCAACAGTCCCCTATGTGTACAACAGCAACAGTACATAAAAATTAAAAGAAGAAATCCCTGTATTGTCTTCTAAAACTCAGAGCACAGCTAACCATAGGTGCGTGGATGTGTCCATTACGCAGCTACGGTTAAAGCAGCCTAAAAGGTCGAAGAGAATAACAAGGATGATATATACAAATTAAGAATCTCAGCAATAGTCTAGTGGGTAGAACATTTGCATAATGAGCAGGCATTCCCAGTTCGAGTCCCAGTGCAGCACAGTCTATTTTACATGGCAAAGCATGGTATAAGCAATATTTGTATTGCAAAACCCGCTAAATAACATATATTTATGAACTGGATTACTGCAGGAAATGCACATGTGAAGAGACAGTATCATAATGAAGAAGGCAGCAGTAAGTAGTTGTAAGCACAGATAAGTAGTAGTAAGCATATGTAAGCACCAGTAAGCAAGTGCAAGTGCGTTTGCACGGGGGTAAGCACTGATGACACAGATTAAGCAAAGGAGAAGATATTGTAGTAAACCTCGGACCTCAACCAAAAATAGTATGAAAACACGAACGATGTCCAAGGAAGTGCCAGGAGCCTTACGTATTTCAGTACTCTTTATTTAGACAATGTAACTAACAGTTCGTTGAGCGCTTTCATCTGACTAGTAAGATTTCATCAGAACAATGCTAATTAACTGACACCACCTTATATACATTTAATCCCGCCTTTTACTAATTAATCAACAAGCTTAAAAAACATTTATTTAAAGAAACATATCCAAATCCTAAAATGAACTGAGTAATACTCCTTCCCTATGTAAAAAATGCGTACTGATAAATGTCCTGTGAAATAATAAAATTGACCTTTTGGAACAATAAATTTACAATATTTACAATATATTTGTTGACAAGACCCTAGATAAAAATGAAATATATCCCAGTTACATTATACACTGGATATATATCAAAAAATAAACTATTAAAACACTATTAAAATACAAAATATAATACCCATATGTTAAAAACTAATCCTTGTTGTGATCATAATATGTACCATATGCTGTATTATGTTTTCACTAGGGGTTTAGTAGGTATAACCTCATTCAATCCTGGAGGTGAAGCTGCATTTAACCTAATCTGCCATTTTATCTCCTTTTCACCAACAACTGCTTTTATGTTGCCACCCCTAGGGTTAGGAGATATAACTTCTAAAATGGCAAATTTAAACCCATGACATCCTGGACTACTGACAAGATGACGACAAAGAGCGTTGTTGGTATCATTTTTTCTAATACAATAGGTGTGGTCATAGATTCTGTCCCTTAATCGTCGGTCCGTCTTTCCGACGTAAAAACTATGGCATGAGCAGCACTTTGCCAAATATACCAGATGTTGGGACTGGCAATTTCCATGGCTAAAAGTAATTTTACTACCAATATTATTGTTCAAATGTAGTTCTACTTCTTCCATTATGTACCCACAATAGTTACAATGACCACATTTTCTAGTTCCTTTCCTATTATGTATCCCACTCTTGTGATGTTGTGTTTTGACCTCAATAATTCTTTTCAAATTAATACCAGTCTTAGAAACAAAATGAGGACATGTTGAAACTTTCTCCTTTATCCCCTCATCACTTGTCAAGATGTTCCAGTTGTTTGAAATTATATCCTTTACATCCTTAGTATACTTCCCGTGTTTTAAAATACAAGACTTAGTATAAGCCTTATCAGCGTGTATTACATTTCCATTTATAGTGTTTTGGCTGGCAGACTTGGCCAACAGTCCAATACCTAACAACGAAGGATATTTTTTCCCCATTCACTAGAAACATAATGTGTGATGTCCTCAATCATACTATTGGGGTAGCCCTTGTCCCTAAATAAATTGCCTATGAATTGAAGTTCACTTAACATAATATCTTCATTAGATGACATACGTGCAGCTCTTATGCACTGTCCCTTGATTATGCTACGTTTCAATGAATACGAGTGTGCACTGTCAAAGTGTAAATACCCATTACTAAAGGTGTCCTTTCTAAAGATTTTTGACTGGAAGGAATGGCCATCACTATAAACATAAACATCTAAATAGTTTATACCTTCCTTGTGAAACTGGTATGTAAACTGTAAAAAACTAGTAGTCTGATTTAAATACTCAATGAAGTTTTTTAATGTGGCTTCATCTCCCTCCCATAGGACGAAGATATCGTCCAGGTATCGAACAAAACACCTAAGATGTTTCTTCCAAGGGGAGTGCATAATAAATTTCTCTTCCCAGTCCAGGAGAACTAAATTAGCGTACATGGGGGCACATGCTGCCCCCATCACTATGCCAGAAACCTGTCTGTAATACTCCCCTTCATAGTAAATGTAGTTATTGTCAAGCACAGTTTCCAAAAACTCCATTAATAAAGTAATGGTATCCTGGTCCAACCCACTGTGCTTGCGTAAACTGTTGTGGAATCTCTCAACACCTTCATCCTTCGGGATACAAGAAAATAAATCTTTAATATCTATGGTGACAAAAATTAAACTAGGACTCCACAAATCCTTGTTGAAGATTCCTAGGAATTCCCAGGAATCTTTCATAATGTGTCCTACTTTTCTATAAATATGTTTTAAACGATGGTCGATAACCCTCCCAAAGGGGAATACTTTACTGTGGCTCCCAGAAATTATCGGTCTGAATGGAGGATCTAACGGGTTTTTGTGAACTTTGGGAATACCCGTGATGGTTGCCAATATAGGAAATTCCACCCGGAGGAACCGGTAAAGTTCATCACTGATACGATTATCTAAAATAAGCTCTTCAAGATAGGAGTCTATCCTACAGTGAGCAATATTCACCTGGTTCAAAGAGGAAACTTCATAAAAAGAAGAATTATTCAAGATGTCAAAAATTCTTCCAGTGTATTTTTCTTGGTCAAAAAGAACTATACCACCCCCTTTGTCGGCTACCATGATTCTTACATTCTGTTCACAGAGGGTATCTATCGCTGTATTCATTTTTTTGTTATTCAACCCGTGGTGATTATTCTTTTTATATTTTTGTGTATTGTATAATTCATACAACTGTGAATTAACCACATTTTCAAAAGAACAAATTGTTCTGTGCATTGATGGGGTAAAAGTGCTCTTTTTCTTTAAGGATGATACTATCTGCTGATGTACGTTATCATGAAAAAATACCCCTAGATTGATTTTACGAAAAAATAACTTAATTTCCACCATTGTATCCAATAAATCGAAAGATTTATCTGGAATGAACTTCATTCCTTTGGCAAAAATATCAAAAAATTCAGATTGGACTGTACAGGCACTGTAATTATATATTTTAACATTCCCTCTTTGATAAAGGATGTTATCAATACCAGGTTGGTGGGTATAATTAAGAATGACCTCCAATTCATTAACAAATGTGTGAAAATTCCCCTCATTCAATGAGGTTTCCTGTCTTGGTTCCCCCAATGTTGGTGTGCTCTGTTCTGCCCCCTGTTGTTCCTGCCTGCTACCTGCCATTTGTACTGCCCCCTCCCCTGTTCTTCTAAAAAAACATCCTCTTGTAAAGAATGCTTAGGAACTTCATGTCTCTTATAAAAATGTGTGTCTTTGTCAAAGTCCCTTCCCTGACTATTATTCCATCTATATACTGTCCCATTCTTGTATTGTGACATATCCCTCATAAATTTCTTGCTCTTCCTTTCAAAAGCTTTTTTACTATTATTGTTAGCATAATCGAATTGTTTGTTATGTAATTTTTCCCACTGGGGAAACAGTAAATCATCTGTGATGGATTTATTCAACACATCTACTTCATTCAAAAGCCGACTCAATTTAGAATCATTGCACAAAACAATAAACTGCATGAATTCTTTACCAAAACTATCAAACATATCATTGCAAGTTTTGATGTTGTCTTCACTCATATCCACTCCCAATGGTTGTTTGAAAAATCTCAAACCCATCGGGACAATGCCACACTCAATATTTTTACGTAAATATGAGTTCTCAATCTGCAATGACTTAATCTTATTTAATTTATTCCCAAAGTCATAGATCATGTCCTTGAGCGTGTTATTATTGCCTTCTTTCATAATACCAACATGAGAAGATTGATTTTTGGTATTAAATTCATATTTTGATTTAAGAAAATTGTCCAGACAATAATTATTGTTAGAAGCAAACTGCTCAATGCTCCCAGAGCGTGGAGCGTGTGGTAATACAGTACCTTCAGTATGTTTGATGGTTTTCCGTTGAGAGGTCTCCGGAATAGCATATGAACGGGTAGGTATCTGTCATTTAGGTTTTGCCCCAGAAATGAGAAAAACATCTTCGGAATGCCTCCCCGAGGCTGTAGAAAAATTTAAAAGTCCCTTCTGGCTGGAAGTGCCAATATCACCTTCCCTCAGTGAACAGTACACGCCCATCCAACCCAGGCCATCCTCGACACATACATTCATTACCCACAGTTCCACCCACCCAAACTGAACACACGCAACCACCATCCCTTCCCTGGTTACTGGCCCGTAGCTACCACACCACCACACATTGCCCACCCTCCACAGCCCCCAGGGACCCATCATGTATGTTGTATCGGCCCAAGTATCCTAGGTCTGCCACATGCTGTAGTCCATGCACATAGCCATGGTACCTTTGCAGCTCTGTTTTTTGATGAAAGTTGAATACCCAATTTTTGGGTTGTCCCACATGGGACGAATGTTTCCCTGGTACCAACAATAGAATGCACGTGTGACTTTGTGTACATGAACAGTATTATTTGTAGGTATCGAAAAGCATACGTGGCACACAAGGTTGGCCGGTATGCACATGAAACATAGTATCCAGCAATACCAGTCTACATTACGGGACATGTAGCTAAATATGTAGATGTATGTGTGTGTGTGTGTATATATATATATATATATATACCCATAACTAAATAGATATATACCTCTCCCTCTCTGTAGTACATATATATATATATATATATATATATATATATATATATATATATATATATATATACACCCACATATAGATATATACATACGCAGACAACCATACATCCACATGTTAAGATATATATACAGCAATATATATATATATATATATATATATATATATATATATATATATATATGCGTATGTGTGTGTGTATACACAGATATATATCTATGATATGATACAGCACATAAGAATGACATATGATCACAGGCTGTGCCAATGGGGGTGAGGGGACCAATCAACATACATGTACCATGTACCATTGCCCACCCCCAACAGCCAGACAGGGGAAACATACAAACAAAGACACAAACAATGTAACCAATCCACTGCTCCCCAAACCACAGGCAGGATACAACCAGAGGGGGGGAACACTGTGGACCCGCTAAGTCTAATCTTGAAACAGTGACAGGAGTGTCCCTTGCGGGACACCCCAAAAATGTTCTTGTGATTGGAGGCTCGTCCGTGCAATGACTTTTCAAGGCAGGGCATGTATGTACTCAGACTACAAGGGTGGGAAAGCCTGATGACCCATAGGACAAGAGAACATACGAGATGGGTCCCGAGAAGTGGAGAGTGGGCAGTGTGTAGTGGTGTGGTTAGACCCGACCTGCACCCAGAGTAAGGATGAGTGCTGTAGAGGAAGTGCGGGAGGGACTATGGGTATGAAATTATGGGCCGAGGTGTGCAGGTGTTGGCTGGAATGGTTCTATTCAGACCGCCCCAGAGATGCAAGCAATAGTGTGCATTGGGCAGAGCTGCCACCTAATAAGCAGCAACTCCCGGTATGAGTCCCACTGCAGCACAGTCTATTTTACATGGCAAAGTACGGTATAACCAGATGTGCTGTTGCAATTCCCACTAAATAAAACCAAAGAACACATGGTTGCAACACCGCACTGTAGGCATGTAAACTGATCTAATTGGCATCACAAGGTATTATTGTTGTCCTCTCCTCCACCCAGGGGTGTGAGTGTCCACACCTACCTCCAAATGCAGGGTATATACACAGCTGTTGCTGTAGAAGAAATGGCCAGCTTTGGACCTTCCCGTCAGCCTTCCTGCACATCCCTGGATATTTCCCCTACTATCTATCCCTCTTTGTGCCCCATTAACACCACTTACCTATCAACCCCTTTACCATTACTATTAATGTTCACAGTTACAAGTAGGTGACATCCTCTTCCCCAACTATATTGGCAGAATCTGGAACCCCCTACCCACATGTATTACCTCAGTTGTCCCACACAACCCATGTAAATAACACATGAAGGAACACCCCAAGCACACACGGATCAGCACATGCTCACCATCTGGGGAAATCCCCCCCCCAACTTACACTCTATAGCCCTACATCAACTAGTGAAACCGACACCTCCTGTCCTGCCTTGCATACACATCCCAACATCCACCAAACCTTCCCTATTGCTGCCCTACCAATTATTCCAACAGCCTACTATACAGTTACAATGTCCCCCCCTCTACCTACCTACCTACTCCTTCACTATTCTCTTCTACTCTAACACACAGGTATGGAATAACTAAACCTAACCTGGATACCTGAGTGTAACCTATCCAGAGCTGTTACACTGGAATATAACTTCACCTTAAACTGACCTTTGTCAACAGTCATACCTCACATGTAAACCTGACCTAAGCATGTATAATACTGACATGTGAATGTAAACTAAGCATTTAAAATGAGGTACGTAGCTATGTTAAGTCTGTTACTCTCTATGAATGTGTACATCTCAGTATAACTTGTAATGTGTAGTTGGGGTTTACTATGGAGCTCCACTCCCCGGTCCACCGCTGACAATGGAGAAGCATCCAGTCAGATTGTCCCGGTCAACAAATGTGAACTAAATACATGAAGTACCGCATGGGTATGCGGAAGCAACTGAGTTTAAGCCTGATTGGGTGGTGGTAAGCAATGCCCACACCGGTTAAGCAATGTAGAGGCCAACTCAGTGTAAGACGCTGTAACCGGAGGTCAGCAATGCTGAACCTTGTGCAAACCAGCGCATACCCACCTACACTTGCTCTACAGTGCATTAGGCACTCTGTAGCCAACAGCTCTCTTCGTGCCCATTAACAAAATAATCAGCACTCCCAGGTTGCAATCCCCCAACCCTACACACTATAGTCTAAGGGAGTTACCACTAAGCCATGGCAGATACGCATTCAACTGCTGTTATCACAAATATATCATCCAGCACAGTCATTCAACAGTGTAGGAAATGTATGTAAGTATGTAGATTAATACCAGCAAACTTGTGTACATTGCTCAATTACAGTATTCTGAGCAGTCTAAGTGTATCAATGAACAGTGCCTGTCCAATCATACTGTGAGAACAGTAGTCTTGCATAATACTGATGAGAATGATGAAAAATGATGCACGCTGTGGGCATGCTTCATGCACAGAATGTCACACCTGGGGCATCGGTTCCATGGAACCGGGAGATGAGGCTGGCCTAGTGTATGAGTAAACCGCTGGTTCTCAAAACCCTGGCAGGGTGCTACTAGTGGGGGAAACAGTGTAGACCATCTAAGTCTACACTTAACACAGCAACAGGTCCGTCCCTGGCGGGACAAACCAAAAATTGTGATTCACATAGATGTTTCCACCAGTATCAGAGGAGGATCAAGGGAAGGCTCATATGTACATGGACTAAATGGATGAAGAGCCTGCAGAAGCTTGGATAGAGACAGTATAATGGAGGACTACCAACATGTGCAGAGAGGGAAATGTGTGGAGGTGTGGTATGGCTGGGCTAGCAACTGGAGAATGGATGGATGCTGTGTACGTGGAGCACAGGGGCTGGAGGAAGGAAACATTGGCATTACATTGTGATAGAAATATGCAAATGAAGCAGAACAGCAATAGTGTAGTGAGTAGAGCATCAGACCAATGAGCAGGCATTCCCGGTTTGAGTCCCACTGTAACACAGTCTATTGTACATGGCAAAGCATGTTATAACCAATATTTATGTTGCAAAATCCACTAAATAGCTTATATATATGAACTGGAGTACTGCAAGAAATGCAAATGTGACGTATCAGTGTCAGATGGAATAAGGCACTAGTAAGGAGGTGTAAGCACAAATAAACAATAGTAAGCATATGTATGCACTAGTAAGTGGGCTTAAGGCCTTACAACTGCTTTATAGTTCCTTAATCACTCTGTATCCAATGGGCCTTTGTCAGCCCAGCAACAAAATAAACAGCCATGCCGATCACAAACCAAAGACTCTATATACCATAATCCCAGTAGCTATTCACCAAGCCATAACAGAAGTACAGAAAAATGGGATAGTAGTAATCATGTCCTCACCATAGTATAACCAAACTGAACCTGTGAAAGGCATAAGTATACAGTCATATGTACCATAACTGACTACAGAACATACATATGTGAACTGGAGTACTGCAGTAAGTCCAGATAGGAGGTGTTATTGTAATTAAGTGTAGAAGTTCCCAGGACACCATACAGTGTACGTACACATGTGTCAAGGATACATGACACATATATAACAAGTGATGAAGGGGAAATCAATGCCAAAAGGCAAATATCATGAAAATCTAATAATACGCACCACTAAGCGTAGCACAGCACTGGCTCACAGACTACTGGCAGGATACTACCAGTGGGAGAAACAGTGTCAACCTGCTAAGTCTACTCTTAACCAAACGCACGTCCGTCCCTGGTGGGATGACCCCAAACTTCTGCTACAAAGAGTCCTCGGGGTAACATACCATGCCTCAAAGGTAAGCAAAGACGGTAACGTATGTTCGCAGACTAAATGTGTGGGAAGCCTGAAGACCCATGGGTTGGGACAACATACGCGAAGGGTCCCGAGAAGTGGTGAGTGGGCAATGTGTAGTGTTGTAGTTAGATTCGGCTGGAAACTTTAGGAAGGATGACTGATGTGGAGGGGGAATGGGGGGGGGTGATGGGTATGACATTTTGGACCGAGGAGTGTCGGGGTTGGATGAACCCATTCTAATGGGACCAGCCCATGGATGTCAGCGAGAAAGGAGGGGGACACAAGAAAGGTACTGGGAAACTGGGACATACCATTTCCCATGACAAACCACGGTATGGGTAATATGTATGTTGCTTAACCCTCGGAATAAGATATATAAATATATATATATATATATATATATATATATATATATATATATATATATATATATATATAAACCTAAAATGGAGAACATCGATATCTGTGCGGTGACTGAGATCTGGTTCAAGGCTCCAGAGATCACCCCTGCACTAACAGGCTATAACTCAAACCTCACTTTTCGGCCATGTAGCTTGGACTGAAACACCAAAGGTGGTGGTGTGTCCATATTAATTAAGGATATCCACACCTCCAGGCTAGTTGCTCAGCATAATGCATCCGAGGTTATCCAAGTGCAACTAACTCTGGGCAAAACTGCAATCCAAATCATAGCTTGCTACAGATTCCTCCACCATGCCCCAGGATTCCCACTCCTCTTTTCTTGATGTACTGGAAAATACCAAACACCCTAATAATAGGCAACTTCCACTTCCCCACCATTAACTGGGAAAACTACTCGTATACCAACTCCTTAGCTCAGCACTTTCTGGAATTCATAAACTCCAATGCTCTGGATCAACTTATCCACACCCCTACCAGGGGCAACAATATCCTAGACCTAGTCATTACCAGCATGAGTGACTGGTGTTCCACACCTGAAGTCAACTCCTTGTTGGTACGATCCAACCATAAGCTACTCACCCTTGATACCCACATCCCGCCCCCCACCCCCCATTAAGGAAACCATAGTAAAAAATGTCTCCAAAGCCAATTTCATGCTTCTTAAGACAGAAGTGGTGAACTTCATGACACCCATGCAGATGGACGATACAGTTACAACTGCTGAATCCTACAAAAATGCACTCTATAAGCACTTACACGAGTGCATGGATAGTGCTATACCAAACAGAACCAAGATGCTATCCTCCAAAAAAGGAAGCCAATCTGGTGGTCCCCTGCCATAAACAAACTGTACAACAGAAGGAAGAAACTGTTGCAAAAGGGAGTAAAATCCCATGAGTGGAGGAGCTCCCTGGTCAGCCTCAGTAAGAAGCTGAGATCCCTTATAAGATCCTCCAAAGCTAGCTATGAAAACAAAATTGCCACTAATTCTAAGAACAATCACAAAGCATTCTATAGCTTTGTCAAGAATCTCGATGGTAACACCCAGATCTGCTCTGAGTTACAGCACGACGACATGAAAATTACAGAACCAACGGATATTGCCAACATCCTGGCAGATAGGTTCAGTGCTAACTCTACCCCCCCCACCTCACCCCCTAAAGTGCCCATATCTATACAGGAAGAATGCAGAGTCCCTCTAATCACAACTACGCGGGTAAAAGCTGCACTCTCTAAAGCCAAAAACACAGCATCCAATGGACCGGACAACATCCCAGGCTGCGTTTTACATGAACTTCAGAACAAACTGGATCCCCACTTAAGCACCATGTTCAATAATAGCCTCGCATCAGGCTTTGTGCCCACTGAATTGTGCACAGCAACAGTTATCCCACTCCACAAAAGGGAAGCCACCACTGTTCCCGGGAACTATCGCCCTATTAGCCTGATGAGCCTGGTCTGCAAGGCCATGGAACATATCATCAAGGAACTCATAAACAAAGACATTGGTAACCTCCAAACTCTGGATTCCACCCAGTTCGGGTTTGTGAAAGACAGACCATGCCTCCTGAACCTGATCAACTTCTTTGAGGCAGTCAGCAAAGCCGTAGATGAGGGTAAGGTGGTTCATACAGCCTATCTTGACCTCGCCAAAGCTTCCGACACCATCCCTCATTCTGTGACTTATAGCTAAACTCACTAAACTAGGTATAAATCTCTACATCACAAGATGGGTTGCCAAATGGCTCACTGACAGAACCCACACTGTAAATGTCGCAGACTCCAAATCTGACCTCAAACCAGTGACAAGTGGAGTACCACAGGGTTCAGTCCTGGGACCTCTTCTGTTTGGTATCTACTTCTCTGAAGTACAGGCTAAGACTGAAGGCCTCTGGCTAATGAAGTTTGCAGATGACTGCAAACTAGGAGCCATAGTCAAGTCCCCAAATGATGTGGACATCCTAGAGAAGGGCCTCAATGACACAGATGCCTGGTGTCAAAGTCATGGCCTCAAGCTCAATGCCAAAAAGTGCAGTGTCATCCCTTTTGGTAAAAACTCTGTACCCATGAACTACCACATAGGCAGCAATCTACTTAACACTGAATGTGTGATAAGAGACCTTGGTACCCAGGTGGACAGTACTCTCTCCTTTGATAGTCACACCGCCATGGTAGTCAGGAAGTCCTTCTACATGACACATCTCATCATAAAAGGCTTCTCATCCAGGAAAAAAGAGGTTATTGTTCCCCTCTACTTGACACTCATTAGACCCATTATAGAGTACAACGCCCCTTTTGGAATGTACCTCACAAGACATCTGCAGCAGATGGAAAGGCCACAGAAGTACCTCACAAAGAGGATTACTGGCCTCAAACAAATGCCCTACACTGACCGTCTCAAAAAACTCCAGCTTTACTCCATAGCATATCGCCTACTCCGAGGTGATCTCTGTCTAACATATAAAGCTATGTCAAACCCAGAGCTGTTGGAAATGCTACACCTAAAGAAATCCCAATCTCTCCAAGCTCCACACTCTAGGGACCTAAACCTTGTCACCACAATAAACAGGACATGCTGGAGGGATAGATTCCTGTCCCATAGACTTCTCATACTCTGGAAAAGGCTACCCATTTATGTCAAGCAAAGTTCTTCATTAGCACTCTTCAAGAAAAATCTTGATGAGTGGATGGGAAATAGGAAATACACCCTGGGGATCACTTCTGTGTCTCTGCTCAACAGTGCCACAGGAAAATAACTTTCTTGGGTGGCGTAAGCCAGGGAACCTTGTTGGCTAGGCTTGCGTAGGCCCTTGGGCTGATAGCCTCGTACCTACCTATGAATCTATGAAGTGGAGTACTGCAGCCATGAAATAACATATATATATATATATATATATATATATATATATATATATATATATATATATATATATATAAACAGGAGTACTGCAGGGAATGCACATGTGAGGTGTCAGTATCATAATGCATAAAGCAGTAGTTAGGTTAAGCAACAATAAGCTGTTGTAAGCATATGTCAGCACTAGTAAGCTTAAGTTTACATTTACAGGCTCAGCAAATCTGACACAAACTATCTGTAGGCATATGTAACCAGAGGTTTGTGTTTGCATGACAGTGAGCACTGCGTACACAAAGTAAGAAGTTTAGAGGCTAACCTGGTGTAACTGGATGTTACCTGCAATTGGCAACACTTACCGTCATGCAAACACACTCACAACTGCTTACAAGTGCCTTAATCACCCTGTATCCCACCACCCTTGTTCAACCCTGCAACATAATTGATAGTCACTGCACGGCCCGAACCCTGAATACACAATCATAGTGAATTAACACTACACCATGTCGGATATACATACATCCCATGTATTCCCAGATATATCATACAGCGCAGTCAATATGCATAAGGGGAATTGTACTAATATCATAACACTCAGCCTCTTATTGCAAACATTCTGGACACAGTGTGAAAAAATTGGGGTACAAACTGGGATACATGTGACATATTGTTCATATACATGTATAACATTGCTAATTAAACATTGATCTGTTGTAATACACATAATCTGAACAATATGATGTCTGCAACTGTAATGTATCAGCATTCCTGACTGACCACATGCCTGACATCATCCACGTCAATTGGCCAGACAAATGTGGGACAGGCCAATATTGTGAGCCATTCATGCATGGGCATATGGACAGTTATAGATCTGTAAATGTAGAGAAATACACAGGTACATATAAATGTATGACTCACACATACATCATATCACATCACTGGTATATAGGTAGATGGATAAATATGTCCATATATTTATATATATATATATATATATATATATATATATATATATATATATATATATATATATATATATATATATATATATATATATATATATATATATATATACACATACACACATATATATATGGATTCCTATTACAAGAATGAAAGTTCACTACTTCGAACTTGTAATTGGAAGCCTCACTTCTGCGAAAGTTAATTTTAATGAAAGTGAACTTCACCAAAAACACCGCAGCACAGTGGAGGACATAAAAAACAAGCTACGTGCTCCACTATTGTGCGATAGTCACGGACCTTAGGGTTAGGGTAAGGGGATAGTTAGTAAAGCTATCCCCTTACCCTAACCCATGCTCTACCCCTAAGGTTCATGACTATCGCACCATAGTGGAGGACATTGCTATGTCCTTCACTGCGCTGCAGTCGTCGCGGACCTTAGGGTTAGGGCACAGGTCATGGTAAGGGGATAGCCCGTAGGGCTATCCCCTTACTATGACCAGTGCCCTAACCCTAATGTCCGTGAGTATTGCACGGAAGTTCAGTACAACACCCGTTCGTTGGACTGAACTTCGCGTAAGTGCACTTTCGATTAAGTGCACTTTCACTGCAGTGAGCATTCCATGCACTATCTCAAATTAGTGAAAATTCGATCTAGTGTATAGAACCCATATATAGATATATATATATATATATATATATATATATATATATATATATATATATATATATATATATATTTATACGGATAGATATGTGAATTGCAGCATCAAACAGGAATAACAACCGGAACCTCCACCACAAAATAACTGTCCGTATGTACAGTTAATGGGTGTGGGGGCAAAAATGAGGGGTACCTCATGATGACTGCTATGCCCCCCCACCACAGCCGTAACAGATATGCTGTGCAATGCAATATCCAGCACATGCAGTTCTTGACCCCAGGACCCTCCGCAACACAGCTACAACAGTCTAACAGTAACACACTACAACTGTAAAAAGTCAGGGCAATATCTGAAACATATCATCCAGTCCAGTCATGCAACTGTACAGAGAATGTATACCATCATCTAGATGTATCTGTGTGTAAATATATTAATATCTGCACTGATAAAACATATATATATATATATATATATATATATATATATATGTGTGTGTGTGTATAGCTTTCTAACACTATATACATATATATTACTATATATGAATGTATATACATGCTAATGCCTACATCGATACATATATGTGTCTACACCTATATGTCTACATAGACACAGCAAGTTACATATGTGTATGCAGATATACATCTATGTAGGTATATACGGACATAGTTATATATATATATGTCAGAAGATATATATATCTATATCGGTGTATATGGCCATACATCTGTAGAGAGCAATGGCAGATTAACGAACACACATATGTCCACATGCACCATTACTGGGGTTGAGAGGCCCCACACACTATATGTCTTGTACAGCTAGGCATACTCCCCCCATGGCCAAACACATCCACCCCCCAATACACTACCAAGTGTTGCAGATCTCGTAACCAGGACCATATATATATATATATATATATATATATATATATATATATATATATATATATATATATATATATATGTGTGTGTATATGTATATGTATATGTATATACATGTGACTACACATATACACGCAGATATATGTACAGTAAGATACATATGTAGAAGGTGCCCACAATATGGAACAGCCACTATGCCTACAATTAACTCCTGAACAACTGGACACTGTATGGGCCACCCATACAAATGACAATCATTGCCTGCAACATATACCCACAGAGAGGTCATAGGGAAAACACCACACACAGGTTTGCAGACATGGAATACCTTTCATTGTGTACTATTACAGTTCTACATGCCATGTCATATAGCTGTTCAGACACTGACATCAATCTAAACAGAGGAATGCAACCGTGAAACAGGTATACTAATACAGTAGTCTGGAAAGGTTCACAACTGTCGCTGTCCAGGCCAAGCCCTTAAAATTGTACAATAGTGAGGACAGACTAGCCTACAGGATACAAAACAATCAACAGTATGTAATGCAGGTGTATAGTTCAGCAGCCTCTATCTACACTCTGTACAACAGCACTGGGAGGTAAAGACGTCTTGTGAGCAAATGGGCTGTAACGGTGACATAACAAGGCATAACTGACACCATCACATGCATACTGACAAACAGAACAGTCTGTCTGGCAGGAGGCAGTAGACTTGTAGTAACCGAATATATGTAAGTGATGTAAATATAGGTGAGGTATATGGCACTTTACATCCAGATACCTTAAGGCAGCTCACTCCTGATACCCCCACATATTTAACAGCCTAGGTCATTTATGGTGCCCCCTTGACTCAATAATACAGGGCCATATACCACTGTTACATACACTGGCCTCTGGAGTGCATAAGAGCACACATGAATTGTGTAGGTGATGTCCAAACATATATGGCCCCAGCCCCACCATATGTGTGGGGGATACAACAGAAGTGGACTGATGGCAGCAATGGCAGTGTGAAATACTCACAGCCCACTATGGAATATCCCCCCACAGTATGTCATATGTACAAAGCTTGATATGTAGGTCATGTACTGATAGCACGCAACACACACACTGCCAGTGGAATGTCTAACACAGGACCTGTGTGGTGGACAGACAACACATGATAAGCACACCTCTGGCCACCAAGAGGATAGGCCCACAGTTGAGAGCTATGCAGACAGACTGCATTCCAAGGTAATGTAGTATGTACACACACACACCCTATAACACCAGTACTATACAAAGCATAACACAACTCTACGCACACTCTGTCTGTAGTTCCTGAACCTCCTACAAATATGTAGCTGCCCTGAGTGTGCCGGTTCTCCTGTAAGAGGTATTGCTACATGCTGTCTCTAACACTGATGCCCACACAGATGAAGGACTGTACAAACATCCACAGAATGTCCAGGTTATGTCATCAAATATATTCCCTACTGTACATAATATGTGAAGTGGTCTGATATCTCACTGGCTTGTTAGCAGATATGATGACACTAATTATGGTGTACAGCACATACTCACCATGTCATGCACGACATGTGTACACAGGTTGGCAGAGTTGTGGCTGGCAGCACATACACAGGGCCAGTACTGACATGTTGCTGTGATAACCTCTTACATTTACTGTTGTAACAGGGTTTTTGGCAACATGTGTCCTATGAGGGATAAGACGCCAGTAACTGTCATGGCTTTCACCATCTACAGACTGCACTCCTCACACTACCGTCTGCAGTCCACAGATAGATGCTCCATTGGTAACACATGAAACCAAAGGCACAACACACTGCCCTGTCTGCAGATGGGGATTCCACATAAACATGGAACTGACATGGCAGGTATGGAGACATGTAGGAAAGACATATCCACACACACACTGTTAGACCAACAGTACGTCACATGCATTATAGCAGCAGTTACAGTCTGTAGGCAGGTCAGGCACATCCCCCTCCTGGGTGTTGCCCTTTTTCCACAGTGTATGCTGTTAGAGGTAAATTCACAATCCATCTCAGATGCTAGTTGCCAACCAACAGATCTAGTTCCTGCTCACAATGAATGACAAGGGCCAACACCAACATGATGTTCCTTGATATCGGAGTGTGTCTCCATGTAATTGGCTATGGGAAAGTTACCACAGCTGTTCGACATGCAATCAGTTAGGGGAGGGCTGTGATTCGTGGAGAGGTCATCAGCCGATCATGAGCATCACTTAAAATACACATGCTGCTGCCTAAGCAAATCAGGTGTAGGTCTCCACATCCACCAGAGAGGGAGTAGGAGAGGTAGAGGGAAAGACATGTCAGGGAGGGGTGGGAGAGTAAAACTGCAGCTTGCTTGTGTCACACACCCACCAGCTCAGAGTATCAAACCTCTGACAACTATGTACTGCTATCACAGTTCAACACAGTTATTGGATGCGCCACATGGGTTACCTGTTGTGGAGCCCTCAGAACATATCTGCAACAGGGATTTGGCAGCTATATGGTAGGTGACGTACATGTGCCTGTCCGCATGAGCAGGTGCCAGTGTCAACACAGCCATACTCTCACAGGGATACACACACATCAACACACATGACAGGGCCAGGAGTACAACTCATCAGTAGCAGGATTGCCACAACATATCACTGTGCAGGTACCACATGCCCCACACGGGTCATACGGAGGTTGTACGGGCAAAGGGTATGAGGAGGTGTTTGACATCAGACAGCATGCTTCAGAATGCCCATGGGGGTTGTAGTGATTGTGGATGTGAACATACGCACCATACAACATACACACAAACACACAGGGTACCAGTATTGACATGCATGGGTGCATGTCTGCACGGGTGTGTGGTGGTCGACTGTGGCAGCAGGCTATGCAAGGGTAGGCGATGGGTATATCTTGGCATCAGGCCACATGACAATGGTCTGCATTGTGTCTCAGGGCTGTAGTTTCTGCACTTGCCCACACAGGTGGGTATTGTATCCCCTATCCAGCCACCTGGGTGACTGTTGTGTGTGGCCAATGCTGTGCATCGCTTGCCATGTATGTGTTCCTTAGTCCATGACATGGATGGTGTCTGGGATGTGCACACCTCCCACATGCATGTACAGTGACATGTGAAACTGTACCTAGGGTGTCTGGCCCATGTTGTGAACACAGATTACCATTATGTGTGCCAGTCTTGCCCACCTGTGGTGGGGACTGGTAATGGGTACCAGATTTACTCTGCACCTACATTGATCGCATGCTAACATCATTCCCTAGTGTCAGTGGCATCTGTCCATACAGAACATGTTGTTAGGCATAGTATGTCCATTGTGGGACATGTGTGATGGCACCACAGGTGGTGCAGGTGTCCATTGGGGAACATGGGGGATGTGCACTGTCAGCATGTATGTGCATATTGGCAGATGGACAGAGTGACATGCCCTCTGTAGCCCACTGCTATCACTCCATAGTTGCTCTCAGTGGCCAATATGCAGTGTAGTACCCACATATTGGCTGTTGCCTAGGCATGTGTGTGTGTGTGTGTGTGTGTGTGTATGAGACATGGGTTGCGAGTGTGCTCTGGGTAATACTGGGGTTGCTAAATGTGATTGCCTGGCCTTGATATCACATGTATGGGTATGGCTTTGCACCCCATTCTCTCAGCTATTTCACATCTGTTATCCCTGTACGGTGAACATTGTGCTATATAGTAGGGCCACCATATAAGAAATATGCAAAACCCGCTATGCATTGGCCACAGGTGTCAGACACTCACAACTACCTCTCCACAGGATACGAGTTACGAACACACGCACACACACACACACACACACACACACACACACACACACACACACACACACACACACACACACACACAAATCTGTCATGTCTGGGAGTAGAGCCCCTACATAACTAGTTTATTACACCACACCACTACGCAGTTATAATATGCACCACACACATTACTGAAGTACTCCTTCCTCAAAGGTGTATTTCAGAATGAATGACATCAGCAGGCTTGCCAAAGTAGGCCGTTTGAAATGTACTGCAGGTGATTACCCTAAAATGCATTGCTCCCTACACAGAGAGTGAGACACACACAAAACATCCACAACCAAAATGTGTGGGTATAGAACCCTTAACAGTGGTCTATACCACACTACAGCATGGAACTATTATAGGACGCACCACAGAGATTACTAGAAAGCTTCTTCCTCAAAGCTGTATTTCACAATGAATGACATTAGCAGGATTGTCAAAGTGGGCCATTTGAAATGTACTGCATATGACTAGCCTATAATGCATTGCTCCGTATACAGGCATTGACACACACAAAACATCCATAACCGCCATGGGTGGGGATGGAACCCTACCACAGTTCTAATTCACAATCCAGCAGTACACAGTTACAGGACACAGTACAGAGATTACAGGGCTACAACCTTCCCAGAGGTGTATTTCTAGGTGGGTGACATTAGCAGCCTTGCCATCGAGTATAGGAATTGTAAGGAGTGTGGCTACCCTAAAAAGTGTCTCTCTCTCTCTCTCTCTCTCCACAGAGAGATACACACACTAACACACACACACACACACACACACACACACACACACACACACACACACACACACACACACACACACACACACAGTTGCCACATCTGGGGTTAGAACACCTACCTAGCTACTTTATCACACTACAGCAGAATGCAGTTACAGGACAGGCTATGGAGATTACTAGATTCCAACCTTCCCAGAGGTGTATTTGTAGGTGGGTGACATCTGCAGCCTTGCCAAAGTCAAGTATAAGAATTGTAAGGAGTGTAAGCTACCCTAAAAATAATTGCTTTCTCACACAGACAGACATGCACACACACAGTTGCCACATTTGGGGTTAGAACACCTACCTATCTACTTTATCACACAACAGTATGCAGTTACAGGATGCGCTACAGTGATTACTGGGCTACATCTTTCCCAGAGGTGTATTTCTAGGTGGGTGACATCAGTAGCCTTGCCAAAGTCAAGTACAGGAATTGTAAGGAGTGTGACTATCCTAAAACGCATTGCTCTCTACACAGACACGCACACTAACCATGTCTGGGGTTAGAACACCTACCTAGCTACTGTATCATAAAACAGCAGTACACAGTTACAGGATGCTCTATGGAGATTACTGGGCTACAACTTTCCCAGAGGTGTATTCCTAGGTGGGTGACATCAGCAGCGTTGCCAAAGTCGAGTATAGGAATTGTAAGGAGTGTGACTACCCTAAAAAAACATTGCTCTCTTGCCACTTCTGGGGCTAAAACACTACCTAACTACTTCATCACACTACAGTAGTATGCAGTTACAGGATGAGTTATTGAGATTATTTGGCTACAACCTTCCCAGAGGTGTATTTCTAGGTGGGTGACATCAGTAGCCTTGCCAAAGTCGAGTATAGGAATTGAAAGGCGTGTGACTACCATAAAAAGCATTGCTATCAATACAGACACACACACTCAGTTGCCACATCTGGGGTTAGAACACCTACCTAGTTACTTTATCATACTACAGCAGTATGCTGTTACAGCATGCACTACAGAGCTTACTGTGCTATGTTTTTCCCAGGGGTGTATTTCAAAGTGGATGACCTCAGCAGGATTATCATAGTAGGGCTATGGGGAGGGCAGTGTGTGTGCATGGGCCATAACCCATTCATCTAGAGTTTGACACACCACATGTGGGCACACGCAGGGTTATATTCCACAGTTACGTGTATATAGCTGCTAGATGACTACTTCCTTGTGCAGTCATGTTGCACAGCTAGCACTTGCACAACATAGTCCGTAATGCTGACAGATACCAGTGGCTAATGTCTACAGTGAGTGACATCTGAGTCCCATGTGGTTGTAGCCATTTGGCTGTTTGCTGGGTGGGACAAACCTCATAATGGTTGGCTCCTTGTCACAGTAACTCTCTTCCACACATCTATGTACGTCTACATTTGGCTTATTATAGTGTATTGTCCTTGGATATATGCCTGTATTCCTATCCACTGTGTGTGCAAAGCATGAGTGTTGCATACTGAGGAGTGTCTGCACTAACATCTATGACTGCCAGATATGTCTGGTCCACTGTTGTTTGCAGACATGGGCTTCATTTGTTTAAGTGTGTGAGCATGCCCAGTATGCCCTTCTGTATAGAATGTGTGGATCAATTCCACATAGTTTGTACTCCAGTGCAGACCTTTGTGTTGTACATCTACAGGTAGAAAAGTGTTTTTGCAGGGTATCCGTCGATCATTTGGCAATATGGGGACAAATTGTGCAGGGGATAGTGTGTACTGTAGGTGATTGTGTCTGTGCTGCTTCAGCAGCTGCATGGTGCTGCTGTTAGCAGAGATAGTCAGACATGTGTACTGTTAAACACGATGATGTTTTTTGTCTTCATGTACTATCAGGTGGACATTCTTGCCCACAGTGATGTCTTGGGGGACAAGGGTGACTGCAGCTGTGTCCACTATTGTGGGCAGACACCTACGTATTCATGGTAAGTTATGCCATTCTGGAGGGGGAGCTGCAGACACTTGCTGCTGGGTCTGTGTATCTGGTTCAGTACCTTGGTATAGTGCTGGCAGAGGATCCCATATATGTACATCCATTAACATGACAGTATGGGCTTATCTTGCTGTGGCAATGCCTCACATCTGTACAGATTCGCACAGGTTACCCAGAGGCAGGGGCCATGGGTGAGGACATTAACCCTATTGTGATGTACGGCAGGTGTGTAGCAACCCATTTATGTGTTTGTAGCCAGGGATAGTGTGTGCCCACAGCTTGGTGTCGGACCCTGCACATTCCATGCTGCCAATGCTCCCACCCAACTCTGTTATTCTAACCTCTTCCATACATTATGCATACATTCTCTGATACTTTCCCTAAGGGTATCACCCCATCACAGGTGTGTGTCAGTGTTGGTCCACAGTTCATGCAGTGGGACATGGTGGACATGTTACTGTGGTTTGTCCACATGGCCTTACATATGGCTTATGTGGAGTGTGTTATGTTGTTATTTGGGTGTCCATGACATAACATGCATTGGCAGTACATGTGAGACACAGGCCTTTGGCAGAGGCCTGTGGGGCATTAGGTGTTGCTGCAGGCCATTGCATTCTGTCAGGCCTACAGTCTCAGACCACCATACAGTATATTCCCCTGGGGGTGACAGGGTAGGTGTGATAGGTGTTCATGCAAATACCTTCTATCAGTCTTGGTCAGGTGATGTGGATGCTGG
The DNA here is from genome assembly GCF_019279795.1 of Protopterus annectens. Lineage (NCBI taxonomy): Eukaryota > Metazoa > Chordata > Ceratodontiformes > Protopteridae > Protopterus > Protopterus annectens. The sequence goes on along the minus strand of NC_056730.1, from coordinate 486,160,083 downwards.
CAGGGTGCTACATAGTATACATCTTGGGTTGTAATTGTAATATACCTTTATGGTACATTGGACAAACCAGGAGAAAGGTGAAAGTGCGCATTTTGGAACACTTGGGGGATATAAGAAGAGGAAATATGGATAGTCCAGTAGCCTCCCACTTTATTAATGTACATAATGGGAATGTAGGTGTTTTTTTATTTAGTGTGCTGGCTAGACCCCATAGTTGTGTAGACAATTTTAAGAGTGCACTATGTAGATTAGAACACAAAATGATTTTGGAATACCACACATTATACCCTAGGGGTATGAATTTGGAAAGTGGGTTAGTGATATGAAATTGTGTTTGGTATTTAGAAAATTTTGAATGATTATTTATTGACATAAAAGTAAGTCATAGATATATTTTGGATAAATTAAAAAATGTTTTTGCTACTCTTTTTAGTATTATTATTATGTTTAAATTTATATATTCAGTAGTAATAAATAACTAAAAATAATAAATAAAAAATAAATATTTAATTATATTTATATTTTGGGGAAGAATGCAAATATTAAAAATTTGTAAAAGTATTCAACTTGTTAGTATTTAATGAATTGTATTATGATTAAGTAAAAATGTGGGATGGTTTAATGGTTAATTGCTTAATTGATAAGCATTTAAAAGGAAGATGTATTCTGATGGTAAAATGTTCCAAGGCGCCGAATTGCCGAAGTACCAGAACGTATGTTGTATATGGAATAAAGGAATCTTCCGCAAATCTCACCTTTGGGCTCCTGCGCTGGTGTTTTTCTGGAGAGTGCTACGTACAGCTAGGGACACACTTGCATTGGACACCTGCACTGCATGCTGCATTCTTCCACTATTGCCATATACAGGTGGGGTCATACTGTACCCATTCCCCACGGCAGGGATATGACCAGAGAGGTACCTATGGGTGGTGTTTGCATGAGCTGGGTGCATGTGTGTTATGGACACTACTTGCATCTGACACACGGATATGCATGGGGCATTACAGTTATGCTGACGTGTGCAGGTACATCAGCTGTTTCCCAATACATCAGTCCTACCTCCTTTGTGATCTGCAAGTGTTCGGGCAGACATCACCGGTATCCCCTACTACAGGACTGGTTACTGTGATGCATACCTGTATGTACAAATCCAAGGGTGTCTCCATTTCACAGTGACACAATATATACTGTATGTCTTGGGTACTTTCCCCTGTGTACTGCTTGTACATCTAGCCCAACAGCCATGCCATGTCAGTCTTTCAGATGGTGACACATAGTACCACCATACATTTACAATGTCTTAATGCTAGCAAGTGTTATACTGGTGGGGATTGTCTTTGGCACTGCAGTTTTGAGGGCTTGTCCCTGTGATCAGCAGCAGTGGGTAATGGCCACCAGGTCTTACCTCAACATGCATACATACTGACCACTCACACACAATATGATACACACACCATCTTAACACACACAGACCTGCATATTGTGCAAATGCTACAACCTATCCTGCTACATTGGCTACCTCTGGGCATCTCTGGTCCACTCGTATTATACCTACTCATGCATGTTACTACATCACTACACAGGATTGGGGGGCACATCTGACTGTTACTACATTTCTACACTGGATTGGGGGAAGGGGCACACCACTGTTTCTGCATGCCTACATACGAGTGGGGGGGGCACACCTGACTGTTACTACATTTCTACATAGGATTGTGGGGGGGGGGCACCTGACTGTTTCTACATTTCTACTCAGGATTGGGGCCACACCTGACTGTTACTACATTTCTGCACTGGATTGGGGGTGGGGGCACACCTCCCTGTTTCTACATGTCTACATGGGAGTGGGGGGCACACTTGACTGTTATTACATTGTTATGTAAAATGGGGAGGCACAAGTGACACTTGTACAGATTTGCTATGACTGTACTGGTATGTCATGTACTCCATTTCATTCTGTATTGCTAACTATCATGCTGACTAGTGGCACACCAGTGTACTACAGATTGTGGCTTTGATTGCCCTACATATTATTTTCTGACATCCTACCCTTCAGACCTAACATCCCACTGCCTGCCCTGCTGTGGTCTGTCTGTGTAGGCCTGGGGGTGGAGTTAACCATTGCCATCATTCTGGGGCCGTGGCACAGGATCTGTTTGGGTTTGTCTCCACCTGTCCTGCTGGCTGCAACTGTTGTTGGGTATGTGAACCATCCTGACTGGCATGTGTGGGTCATATGGACACACATTTCACTCAGCACATTTCCTGCAGTGGTTTTTGTCACCCTGTGTAGTACTGGCTACTATGGTGACTCTAGTATGTGTTACACATGTCAGGGTGCCACTATGGGTGTCTACTGTCCGCTGCCATAACATTCAGCCACCCAACTTCCTTGAATGCTCACATCCATACCATAGCTACAGATGACAACACATTCTACTTCATTTGGCAATTGGTAGGTTGATTGACTTACCATGTGGGTGTGCCAGACTTGCGGATGGTGCTGGAGGGCTGCCTATGTCGGATGCACATCGTACACTCCCTATACATAGTTGAGCACAGGTGGTGTCATGTTTGGCATCCATCCCTTTTATTGTATGTGTGAGTCAGAAAGAGGTGTATTCCCTGGGACCCTACTGTGTCAGTGCATGTGCTATGTGTTGCCTCTTTGCCAAGGCCAGGACATACTGGGCATGCCTCCTTCTGCCTACTGGGGCAGGCTCAGGTTCTTCCTCCTCTAGGTCACTCTGTGCCTGTGCAGGTCTTGGCATTGGTGGAGGGCCGTGTGGCCCTGCCCCATGCTGTTCCTGCTGCAGCTGTTTCACAGGATCATATTGTGTAGCATAGCACATACCATAACAATTTGGATACATGTAGCTGGTGAATACTGCAAGGCTCCACCGGATGTGTCCAGACACTGGAACCGTGACTTGAACATCCCAAACACATGCTCTGTTATATGTCTGGCCTGTGCGTGTGCCTCATTATGGCATTGTTGTTCATATATGTGTGCATTTCTAATGGGAGTCATCAGCCACAACTCCAGTCTGTACCCAGCATCCCCCACTAGCTGACCATAGGGGATGTTCCTATTGGCAAATCTCTGGTACAGCTGCGTCAGATGCCATAGGTGCAAATTATCATAGCTTCCAGGGCAGCCAGCACACACATTCATTATAATGCCCTGGACATCACATATGACCTGGCAGTTGATGGATAGGATGCTCCTGCAGTTGATGTAGGCCCTACCCTGCTCACCGGGTGGTGCTTTGATGCATATGCACGTGCAGTTTATAGCACCCACTACCCCAGGGTATTCTGCTATTTGGTGGAAGAGATGCATATTGCTGGTCAACACCTCACGAGTGTTGAGGAAATATACATGCTCACTCGCATATGCTGACATGGCATCCAGGAACTGGTGGAATACTCTGGATGCTGATGCCTGTGAGATTCCCATGATATCCCCAGTTGTGTTTGGGAGGTACCTGTGGCTAGTATTCCTAGGCCTACACATACCTTGGTATCCACTGGGATGGGTTCCCATCGGTCAGCTTGGTGTGTCAGGTGTGGCCAGCATAGCTCAACTACTTGCTACAGGAGGTCTCTGTCCACCCTATAGCACTCCACTATCTCCAGATCATGTAGCCCCTGGTAGGTTACCCTGGGTCTGTACACTCTTCTCCGTCTCCTCACTGTGGGTTGTTCGGCAGCATCCACATCCTCACCACCCTCAGCCTCTTGCACATGTTGTTCTATGTCACCTGCTGCAGCCCTTCTTATTTTGTAGGTTTGTTTGTTAAAATTTTCCCACTTGTATACACCGGTGGTGTAGAGTGTGGGAAAAAACAGTGGGGAAGCTGTTTGCTTAGTTTATAATAGTGTTCTGGGGCTGGGCTTCTGCCTGTGTAATTGGCTGCTTCTGATACATTTCACCTGCCAGATAAGCTAGTTCTCCTTGATTACCTTTCTACTGCTGTGTTCCCTTCCCATTGCCCTACTGTTTGGGCCCAGGACCGCGCCGCGCAAACAGAGTACTCAGATGTGCACACTGCTGCTGTTTCCTGGTTTAACTTCTTTTTTCTTCCTGTAAAACCCAGTGCACAGTGCGCACACCTGTTTATACTTTGTAAAGAGTGCTACGCAGTTTAGACACACCCCCTAGCTTAGCTGTGCTAAGCTAGGAGCATACCCGAGCCACAGGGCTCCAATCCACTTACAGTATGCATGACACACCCACCCATGATGTCACCTACCTCCTAGTCTTGCACTCAGCTATTCATACTCTTACACTGTTGGGACCTGCCTCACATGCAGGGGAAAACTGGGATTCACTATCCTTCCCCTCATTTGCATAGGATTGCCTGCTAATGCATAGTTACATGTCTCACACTGAGCCTCCTCCCTTAGCAACCACTGTTCACTGGCCAGGTTGTCTTTTGCCTGCCATTGACTTGCATGGCAGAATACCGATTTTATTTAGACTGCTTGTTTTAGGTTTATTTTCTTATTTTCCCACCAATCCCATTTGCATGCCGCTGCCCTATGCTTAAACAGCCGTGATCGGCAGAACTACAATAAAAGTTGTATTTTTTACTTTTTGTATTGTTTGCAATGCCAATGGCCTTATACTTGGCCACTGGCATGCTTCCTCCATGATATGCAGCCTTTTTTTGGAGCTGTCATGTCTCCATTTTGGATTTTGCAGACCATTACTCGGTTACTAACCGAGTACATTTCTGCAGGTTACGCTAGTCCTGCACGGCCTAATTCCAGCTTCCTGGATAGTGGATTTACCTCATTTGCATGGTTTTCACCTGCAAATGGGATAATTTGCATACGGGGCTGGGAATGTGCAGGACTAGTGCAAGGGCGCTCGCGCACGTCAAATGAGCACATACGTGGATCGCTCGGCCACCATATTGCCAACATTACCTCTTACACTAATCATGCATGCAGTGCAAGCTTTTGAGAATCCGGGGGATTGTGTCTGCTTGCTGCACTGAAACTAACCTTTTTATAGCACATCATAAAACACTTTTAACTTATTTTCCTGAAGTTTTGCAAGTTAACTCTGTATGTTTCAACTTCTGCTATTAATATAGTTTATCTACATTTCTGTTCTTTTCCAGTAGTATACACTGTGGTTACATTCTTGAAGCTCAGTACATAACATACAATTCAACACATACTTCTGCACCAGTAGTTTAATATCCACATAACATATAATTCTTTTAAATTTGTAAGACAAGCCTATGGATCATATTAATATTCACAAATGACATATGATTATTTACAAAATTCTAGATAGCTGGGCTGGCAACCTCACAATTCTATACCCCCCCCCCCCCGAAAACTCGAGCTAGTTTTTCAAGCGACTTTGAAAAACGTTGCCTGAGAGGGTTGAGCCTATCTGGGAGTACCTTACCCCATTTCCTGTCTTGAGACACCATCTGTGTTGGCATTGCTAATCCCACTGTGGTGCTGCACTGTCATAGCATATGCTTGCAATTCTAGGCTCCACCTTAGTAACTTGGCATTTTGCTGGCTGGCTTGATGTAGCCATGTTAAGGGATTGTGGTCTGTAACTACAGTGAATTTCCTTCCATACAGAAAAGACTGAAGTTTCTTCAGTGCCCACACTATGGCTAGGCACTACAGCTGCATAGCATTCCTCCCTGGGTTGGAGCCTATGACCAAGATAAACCACTGGGTGCTCTTCTCCCTCTGAAGAAACCTGGCTAAGTACAGCCCCCACTCCATGGTTTAAAGCATCCACCTGCACACAAATTCTTTGCTGTAATCTGAACTGGCTAACACAGGGGGTCCTCCCAACACTCCTTTAAGCTTCTCAAATACCTGCTCACATGCTGGGGTACACACTACCTTATGTGGCCTGTTTTTCCTTGTCAGGTCTGTGAGGGAAACAGCTATGGTAGTATAACTGGGGACAAACATTCTGTAGTAGCCTGCTCTCCCTAAAAATGCCCTCACCTGCTTTTTGGTAATAGGGGCAGGCCATGCCTCAATGGCTTCCACTTTGACAGGTTCTGGCCTGATCTTGCCACTCCCCAATCTATGTCCCATGTAGGAGACCTCTGCCATACCCACCTGACATTTACTGGGCTTAATGGTCAACCCTGCCCTCTGTAGTCTGCCCAGCACCTCCCTGACATGATGAATGTGGTCTTGCCAGTAATGGCTGTAGATAGCAATATTATCTAGGTAAACAAAGGCAAAAATCTCCTGTTCCTGCTAGGATATGATCTACCAGCCTCTGGAAAGTCGCTGAGGCATTTTTCATCCCAAAGGGCATCTTTGTGAACGCATACAAGCCAAAAGGAGTCACAAAGGCTGACCTCTGTCTAGCACTGGGAGTCAACGGCACCTGCCAGTAACCCTTGGTAAGATCAATGGTGGTAAGATACTTAGCCCCACCCAGCTGCTCTATGGCATCATTTGTCCTAGGCATGGGGTAACCATCTGACTCTATGTGACTATTTAATTTCCTGTAGTCCACACAGAACCTGGTACTGCCATCCTTCTTTGGTACCAGCTGCACTGGGGAAGCCCAGGCACTGCTGGACTCTTGAATTATGCCTAGTTCCAACATTTCCTGTATCTCCTCCCTCAGAGTCTGTTTGACTCTCTCGAGCACCCTATAAGGGGCCTGCTTAATAGGCCTTTGGGGTCCTGTATCCACATGGTGCTGCACCAGGTGGGTGCACCCTGATTTCCCAGTGAACATGTCCCCAAACTCCTGTAACACTGCTCAGATTTCTCGAACCTGGGTAGGGGGATAGCTGCTGGGACATTGCTGCCCCTTCCACTGAGGTGTCAGTCCGAGCTTCACTGAGGAGATCATTCACCAGATCCCCCTCAGACTCCTCCTGCAATCCACTGCAAATACTCAGCACAAGGGCCTTCCTATCATGGTAAGGTTTCATCATGTTAACATGGTACAATTTGTGCCCCTGCCTCCTGCCTAGCAGTTCTACCATGTAGTTAACATCACTGACCTTCCTTACCACCTTGTAGGGTCTCTCCCAAGCTGCCTGCAGCTTGTTTTGTCTGACAGGAATGAGAACCATTACTTGCTGTCCTACAGCATACTTTCTAAATTGAGCAATCCTGTCATACCAGACCTTTGTCTGTTTTTGGGCTTCTGCCAGGTCCTCCTGGGCCAAGCCCATGAGTTCCCTTAGCCCTGTCCTGATGTTTAGGACATATGCCACAACAGACTCCATGTGAGATTCACACTCAGCTTCCCACTCATCTCAAATCAAATCTAGAGGTCCGGTCACCCTATGCCAATACAGCAACTCAAAGGCGGAAAACCTATGGATTCCTGGGGAACTTCTCTGTAAGCAAACAACAGATGGGGAAAATATTTGTCCCAGTCCCTCTTAAACTGATCTTCAAATGCATGTCACATGGACTTGAGTGTAGAGTTTACCCTCTCAACTAGACCATTAGTCTGGGGATGGTAGGGGGTAGTCTTTAGGTGCTTCATCCCACAGTACTTCCACAGACAAGCCAGCAGGTCTGACATGAAAATGGCACCTCTGTCAGTATTTCTTTTGGGAAACCTACCCTGCTGAAAATCTCTAACAAAGCAATTGCCACCTTTTCTGCCTTAATGGAGGACAGAGCCACTGCTTCAGGGTATCTTGTAGCATAATCTACGACCACTAGGATAAACTTTTTCCCTGTGGAACTTGGGGTACTCAGAGGCCACACAATATCAATAGCTACCCTCTGAAATGGCTCCTCAATCACAGGCAAAGGCATCAAAGGAGCTTTCACCTTGTCTCCTGCCTTTTCTACCTTTTGGCACTGCTTACACATCCTGAGTTACCCTGTTACATCTCTAGAAATCCAAAGCCAATAGAAGTTCTTCATAATATGTCTCTTTGTACACTTTATGCCCATATAACCTGCAAAGGGAATATCATGGGCTATGGCTAGAACTGCCAGACATTAGGCTCTGGGCACAGCCAACTGCTCTATTCTCTCACCCTTTAGCCCTCCTTCAGGGGTCCACTCTGTATACAGTAATCCTTTGTCCAAGTATACAGACTCTCCCTTCCCTTGAAAATCAGGTGCCTCATTAGCTACCTCTCTCAGGCCTTGTAATGTAGGGTCTGAGAGCTAAGCCTGTCTCAACTGTCTCTTTCTAACCCTTCCCAGCTTCCCTTCCACAGGAAGTCTGGTATCCTCTGACAGCAGTGCTTCACTGTCAGCCTGGGTACTACTACTCACCTCTGCCCTTGCATTCACTCTGTCAAAAGGGAGCATTAGTACCCACAAGCAGCTGTGGCTCACCTTCAGTCTCACTGCTACAGGGTAGCTCCCTCCCTGAAGTAACCACCTCACCAGTCCTGGCTACAAGTGCGCAGTTTGTCTGGGTCTCCCCCAGGCTACCAGACCCACATGCTTGTCTCCAAGCCTGACTGTGTGTAACTGCATGCACACATGGTACTGCATTATCAAAATCATTCCCTATCAGGACATCTGCAGGGATATCTTCAAACACACCTACTTGCTGGCTTCCTTTTCCACCCTCCCAGTCAAGGTGAACTCTAGCCAAAGGTATTTGGAATGGGGTCCCTCCTAAAGCTCTGACTGGAGTAGACTGCCCAAGCAAGTAGTGCTCCTCTGTAACCATTGCAGGCTTCACAATGGTTAGGTCAGAGGCTGTGTCTCTCTTAGCCATGGCCTGTTTCCCATTCACTAAGATATGATATAACCTCTTATGGTAGTTTGGTACCATTGTTGTCTCAAGACAACCTACTGTTGGCATTTTGTCAGTCCCACTTACTGGATCTCCCACCTTTTGTTCCCCACCTTGCCTCCATGGACATCTATATGCTACATGGATTCACTGGTTGCATTTAAAACATTTAACCCTAGGTCCTGGATGTGTACCTGGACTAGTGGCTTCCACTGTTACTGTTGGACTCTGTTTGAGCAGTCTGGGCTGTCCACCATGGGTTCCCTTAGACCCATGAACAGCACTGGGTGTCCCTCTCCTGTGCAGTGATGCCCTGCTTGCTAGGTATAGGGCTCCCTTCTTCCCCAACTCATGTGCAGTATTGCATTGTCTATCAGCTAACCAGATTATCATGTCCTCAGGCAAAGTACTAAGGGGGTTGTACCCTCACCAAAAGGTCTGCCAGCCTTTCAAAATTGGTGACCTGACATCCATTCACCCACCTATGAAAAAAGTAATATATTCACACACACTCATCTGCCTTGCGTCTATGCTCAAGAAACGTTTTTCTATAAGCTTCAGGTGTTAACTTAAAACATTCTAGCAAAGAGTTTTAACAACATTATAATTTAAACAACCAGGATCTGATAATTTGGAAAGTACAGTTACAGCTTTACCATGGAGTAAGGGAGTCAGGAACCGCACACATTGCTCTTGGTCAACATTATACTGTTTACGTACAAATGGAACTATCAAAAGTATCCCTCTGTTAATTGTGGAAGAAATTTGCTGACCTTTGTTGCTTCTGGCGTTCAGTTACTCCCTTCCCCATTACCTCCATGACTGTGGTGAAGAGTCAGTATCTCCTTTTCATGTTGCCTCTACAGATCCATCTCCTCAGATTCCAGACGTTGCAGTTTCTCATTTTCCTCAGCCTTCAGGCATTGCAGTTTCTCATTTTCCTCAGTCTCTAGATGCCTCAGTCTCTCTGCTGCCTCTATTTCCTAATGCTTGGCCTCTAGCTCAAGTCTCTTTAGCTCCAATCAGATTTTGAAGGCCTCTGTGGAAAGGTTGCGCTGTCCTTTTTCTGAGAGTTGTACATCTCCACGGCCAGTCTGACTGTCCTACTCATTACTATTTTGCGATGCAGCTGTAACTAAAGCTGTAGTCATGTCTGCTTTAGTTAGGTTAGCATGCACCTGTCCTTTAGCATGCCACATTTCAGCCAACTGGCTGTATTATACAGCCACATTCATGCTTTTGCTATAGTACTGCCATTTGTCACTTTGCTTGGTTGTTTGTCTTTTGCATGTAGGGTTGTAGGTTCTAGTTTGCCCTCCACTTGTCTTCTCCTGCATTTGCTCATCCTTGATGTTGTTTGGCTTATACTTGTAATGTTGACGGCCTAGTGGAAGACTGCATTTCATATTCCCTGTGTCCTGCAATGATTGCACTCCTCATTTAATGTTCTCCAACATATACCTACCATGTGTCATACACATTGTGGTATGACTGTCACGCAGTTACATCTCAGCAATGATTTGTGCATCAGTACATATGTATATTTTTGTTGCACCATGGCTGGTATGCATTCTTACCCTGTTTGTCCATTTTCATTCACTTCTCTTGTATAGTCAGTATGTTTGCTGTCTATGTACCTTACCTCTTCTTTATGTGGATTTCCAACCTTTGTCTGTCATGCCTTGTGTATTTGTTATATGCTTATACCTGCTCTTTTGCCCTCCTATTTCTGTGTCTTTTCCCTTCTTTATATTCTCCCCCCCAAAAAATTGGGCCTATTCCCACAAAAAAAAAAAATTAATTGCCACTCTGCCTCTCACTCTGACCTTCCTATTCCATTATACCTCTTCTGTGTCCCTCTTCTTTATCCTCACCCCACATTTGCTTTTCTATCACCCTATTTCCTTAGGAGTATGCATTACTTGCGTTCCCCAGACATATCCTGTACCGACTGTAGGTTAGTATTAGCTTTGGTAAAGTGGCCTTTATTCCCCTTCACCTTACATAATTCATTTTTATTAGAAATTTTGAATATTGTGATGGGTGTATTTATGTGCAGCTTGTGATGGGTGTATTTATATATGTCTGTCTATAAATTACAATGAGATCCGTATTTGTTTGCAGATATTTGTCACTTTCCAGAAAAGACTGATGCAGATTTCTATTCCTTTATCACTTTTCATTTATTATTGTAAGTTCCACTGAGCTTGTATAATTTCTGTAGATATGCATTACCAATGCACAACCTTATCTTACTTTATGAACAACTTTTCTTGTTATACATCTTAAAGTTGCATTGACATTGCTGGTTATGTCTGCTTTGTGCTGAGATATTCTCAGTACACTGAAGCATACCTGAATATTACTTAATTAGCCACAGTTTGTGAGTGGCATTCATTGCACTCTGCTGGATTACACAAACTTTATGGAATCTGATCCACAGACTTTGATTGTTACATTTCCCCTTTAATCTCTTCAAAAACATTACACTGGCACTTTAATCATTCCAAAACCTTGGGATAGTATGGAGCACATTTTGTAATCTCGGCCATAGTGGAAGGTATTGATTGTTGTTTACACTGTTAATTATGCAGATGGGTATAATTTTTCACATTTCTGTAAATATCTCAAAAAAATCACCACCGAGAAAAGAGTTGATTGTCATGGCTTAACAAAAATGTAAAGAAAACTATACTCATGTAAATATTTTTGAATGCATTGACTTTTGCCATTGTAAAAAAAAGTTTTCACTGAACAATATTACTGCTTGTACCTTAGAATAGCCTTCACTCTCCATAAGATATTTATACTCGCGTGGCTTTCAAAAAATGTTCAGAAATGCACAAGCTCCTAGACATGTGACATTCCAAAGCAAGTAAGTGTGAATAAGTTAAAGGAATGCACGACTGACCTGTCTGAACAAGAGAGGTTTAGAGGAAAAAGTAATACAGGGGTGTGGCAAGGGCATATTAAATTATGGGGAGGGAGCTACATAATGGATTTAAGGAAACTGGACTATGGAAAATGGCATCATAAAAAAATTGCTATTGGGTGTCTTAAAAGGGATACAAGAACATTTTATAATATAGGCTAATTAGTGACAGGTGGGGCTGTATGGCTGTACACAACCTAAATAACCAATCAAGCGTCTTCACTTCTTCACAACCTTCATTGTCTTGTTCACTGATTTTGTAATGATTATTGAAATATCCAGTCCCCATAAATCATCACACAGGTTAGCATTTTGCAGCAACTGTCTACCCTTACAAAATTTACATTAAACAATAGGTGTTATGGGTTGTTTGTCCTTGTCCTTATCAGCTGCAGTTATCACTGAATGTCTTTTGCATACATTGACCCAAGATAGGGAAAGAATGTTCACTATTACTTGCCATTAAAAATATGCTATTTCACTACCTTCAGTTTTGCATGTTTTTGAGCAGAATAACCTGTTCTGTTCTCCTTGACACTTTTTGTACATCTCACTGGATGAAAATCCAGGTCATCCTCTCCAGCATCCTGCACCAAAGCCAGCCTTTTCAATTTAATTTACAATGTGAGTCTTCACTAGCAGAAGCCATGAATTGGACTGGGTATCTAACCAAATACCAAATAAAATGCT
>NC_056730.1:486087727-486142727 GCF_019279795.1 Protopterus annectens | reverse complement strand
GAATCAGGATGGTGACTGCATAATCCAAAACAGAGAATTTTTTTTGTGGGGGGGGTTACTTGTTAGAAAAGCAGAAACTGATGGGGGTACCAAGAAAGGGAGTGCTAAGGATTGAAACTTCTACACCGGGCAGCAGCTGTGTAAGTAAAGGGGTAGACATCATTGTCTTAGTGGGACCAAGTGACCTGTCTGGAAAAGGGGAGAAAGTGCAAGAGTTACTTTACACAAAGAACACACATGGTAAAATTATTCAGTGTACTGTTTGTTTGTAGACAGGTGACAGTATGGTGTGCCCCAGTAAATTAGTTCTTTATGTAGTTAAACAGCTGGTATGCAACTCAGGGTTTTGGCTTTCATTGGGTCTGGAGATCAACATAGAGGAATGCTGACTTATAATGACAAGACAATTTCCTTGTTCTTTGAAGTGGGACCACACTCATATGTGATAGGCTTAGTAGCACAATAAGCCAAAAGGGAAGTATCAGCTTTCTGCCCCCCCCCCCCAAAAAAATTACAAAATTAATTATATGCCTAGCTCCATGGTGCAGAGGGATGGAGTTTTGACAATAACCCAGGTGACTGGTGGAGCCAGGCATCGAAGGAGAACAATGAATGGGCATGGCCAGCTCCAGAAGGGGGATGAGGGCCTCCCAGGGGAGTTGAGAGCCAGGCACTCAGTGAGCAGACTGGCTTGTTGTGATTTCTCTAGTGGAGATCAGGGAAACCACCAACTATGCTTGAAGACAGAAAGCAGCCCTTGCAGAAGTGACGGATGACCTGCATGGCCACAGGGAATATTGGACTTAAGAAGAAAACCCTTGAACCACCGCAATGGCTGCCTATATGATGGCTTCCCTCTGCCAACTCTCATTCTTGGTGAGGAAAGGTGATGGTTTGACTGGCTGAGAGGGGCTGATGACCAACAGGCAGCGGGGCAAAGAATGACAAAAATATATAATTAGCTATGTGTAAATAATGGCAGAAAATGGGATCAGAGAGGGAGAGAGAAGAAAATTTGTATATATACCCTTTTCTGAATAATCCAAGTAATTGGCACTACAGTATGTTTATCACATCCATAATATTCTGCACATACTTTATAAAATGATGACAGCAGAAGGAAGAATACAAGGAAGGCTGTACATGAAGCCAGCACTTGTCAAATAGACTAGTTTAGTATGATACAAGAAACAAACCATGGACACCAAACAGCAACGCAAACTATTTATTAGACTTTCACCATCACAGCAGGGCTTGATCAGTGCTACCTCAGCATCATTAAAACCAGACCTTTATACAAGAGTCACTGTCTTGAAAAGAACAGTATTACCAATCAGATAAAGAAAAGCAGACGGAAAACTAAGCTCTGGCAGAATTTCAATAACAAAAACTTGTATCAGACTTCTGAATCTGTTTTTGCCCCCTTTTAGGCATATTAAGGACTAGATTATATGACACTATTAAAATTTAGAATTTAATTAATTATACAAATTTGAACCTAAACAGTGATTGTAATGATTGTTGTGCCTGATGTGACAAGACAAATGATCCACCAAACCCAGAAGTACCACAGCAAGAACACTGCCAATCCAGACACTCACCCTTCACTTGTCCACCTGAACCAGTGTGCCATAGAAATGGAAGGGCAATATTACATCAGGGAAGCACATTTAGAAGAATAATGCTGTTACCACAGATGTCAAGGAAAAATGAGTACTGCATGACATATGACTAATGTGCAGCACCTGAGTGAGACTGGCATTGTGGACTCTGCTTCACGGGATCAGTGTTCAATTGATATCAGTGTGGAGTTGCTGATCACATGGGAAATGGTGACATCATTCGGGAATTATTCATATTTGATACCTGGACCAGCTGATCAGTAGAAACTCTGACCTATACTTTGTCAAACTGAGAAAGCTTACCAAGTGCTGAAAGTGTTGCATGTTCATTTAATTATTTAGTGTAATGTGCTCCTAGCAGCTTAACCCATAGAGAGGAAACCATTTTCTATGGCTGACCTGTGGTGCTTAACACTCATTACAGCATTAAATAAACAAGTAGTTAGATAACAGAATAATTCAAGTATCAGGAATAAGTTCATATAATAAAACAAACTATTGTATGATGTGTTTAGAACAACAACAGGATAATCAAGATGACATTTTAGTGAGGTTACTGAGGTAGAAAACATTAGGCTGTGACTTGGAAGTTAGCTTCACACTTGTTTAATATCAATAATCACAATCCATATGGCATAGTTACAAGCATCGTTCTCATGAGGCATTACCACGAATATCCACTACAGCAAGCAGACTTCACCTACCTGACAAATAGTAGTTCCTGCCACCTCCTAGCTGCTAGCATCATCACATCTACGCATGACAGCCCACCCTTTAAAAATATTACTGCTTTATTATTACTATATTATTATTTTTAATCTGATGAAAATTAAGCATTGATTACATACATACATACATGCATACATGCATACATTACATGGCCCCTATCTTGTGACTGTTTTCTGAAAAAAAATACAACATTTTGTATGTGTTCTATAAATATGGCTTAGATGTTCTCAGGAGTTTTGATTACTGTGTACTGCTTCGTTGTATTCTTTTAACGTTATGTAATGCTTAGGGTGTAGCTTTAACTATGTAAGTTGCTTCTGTAATTTTCTTCATGTCACTGTAAATGATTATGTACTGTATTTTGAAACTTTTCTCATGTCACTCTAAATCATTAAGTAATGTATTTATGGAGCTTTTCTCCCCGGGTCTCCTCTGAAAATGGGCTCTTGGCGCAGTCGGACACTACCCGGTAAACAACTGTAAAATAACTAAAATAACTAAATAACTAACTAAATAAATACATAAATATGTACATTACTTACTATACTTATGACATTAACTTTTGATATGGCATTCACTTTATATGGCATTTATTTAACATGGCATGAACATTTTAGGACTAAAAGAAAAAGGGAAAAAAATCATCTATGACCTTCAAAGTTCACTGGCTTACTAACTCTGCCAGGTCTTGTATTGGTAAGTTCAGTTTTAGAACGCAAATTTTTTGCAACATTTGGAAGTGCTACAATCTCTGATGGAACTGTACTGCTTGGAATAGGGCTGTTCATAGGTTCATAGGTAGGTAGTAGGCTATTGGCCCTAGGGCCTATATAAGCCTAGCCAAAAAGGTACCCTGGCTTTCGCCACCCAAGAAAATTATTTTCCTGTGCCCCTGTCGAGCAGAGCCACAGAAGTGATCCCCGGGGTGAATTTCCTATCTCCCATCCAATTATCAAGATTTTTCTTGAAGAGTACTAATGAGGAGCTTTGTTTGATATAGATAGGTAGTTTGTTCCAGAGTATGGGAAGTCTCTGGGACAGGAAGCTATCCCTCCAGCATGTTCTGTTTATTGTTGTGACAAGGTTTAGGTCCTTAGAGTGTGTAGCACAGAGGGATTGGGATTTCTTTAAGTGGAGCATGTCCAACAGTTTTGGGTTTGACATAGCTTTGTATGCTAGGCAGAGATTGCCTCTGAGTAGGCGATATGCAACGGAGTAAAGCTGGAGTTTTTTGAAACAGTCTGTGTAGAGCATCTGTTTGAGGCTGGTAATCCTCTTTGTGAGGTATTTCTGCATTTTTTCCAGTTATTGTAGATGTCTTGTGAGGTACATACCAAAAGGGGCACTGTATTCTATAATGGGTCTAATGAGTGATGAGTAGAGGGGAACAATGACCTCTTTTTTCCTGGATGAGAAACCTTTTGTGATGACGTGTGCCATGTAGAAGGATTTCATGACTACTGTGGTGATGTGATTATCAAAGGAGAGACTACTGTCCACCTGTGTCCCAAGGTCTCTTATCACACTTTTGGTATTAAGTAGACTACCACCTATGTGGTAGTTCATGGGTACAGAGTTTTCACCAAAAGGGATGACAATGCACTTTTTGGCATTGAGCTTGAGCCCATGGCTTTGACAGCAGGCATCTGTCTCAGTGAGGCCCTTTTGTAGGATGTCCACATCGTTAGGAGTTTCAGTTATGGCTCCTAGTTTGCAATTATCTGCAAACCTGCAAACTTCATTAGCCAAAGACCTTCTGTGTTAGTCTGTACTTCAGAGAAGTAGATACCAAACAGGACAGGACCCAGGACTGAACCCTGTGGTACTCCACTTGTCACTGGTCTGAAGTCGGATTTAGAGTCTGCTACTTTCACAGTGTGGGTTCTATCAGTGAGCCAGTTGGCAACCCATCTTATGACATAGGGATTTATACCTAGTTTGGTGAGTTTATCTATAATTCCAGAGTGGGGGATGGTGTCAAAAGCCTTGGCAAGATCTAGATAGGCTGTGTGAACCACCTTACCCTCATCTACAGTTTTGGTGACTGCTTCAAGAATTCTATCTGGTATAGGAGACATGATCTGCCTTTTGCAAACCAAAACTGGGTGGGGTCCAGAATTTGGAGATCACCAGTGCCATTGTTTATAAGTTCCATGATGATACGTTCCATAGCCTTGCAGACGAGGCTCATCAGGCTAATGGGGCGGTAGTTCCTGGGGTCCGTGGTGGCTCCCTCTTGTGGAGTGGGATGACCATCGCTGTGCACCATTCAGTGGGCACAAAGCCTGAGGTAAGGCTATGATTGAACATGGTACTTAGGTGGGGTTACAGTTCGTTCTGTAGTTCATGTAGAACACAGCCTGGAATGTTGCCAGGTCTCATGGATACTGTGTTCTTGGCTTTGGAGAGTGTGTTTTTTACCTGTGCAGCCATGATTACAGGAATTTTGCATTCTTCCTGTATAGAGATGGGCCCTTTACGGGGTGAGAGGGTGGTAAAGTTAGCACTGAACCTATCGGCCAGGATGTTGGCAATATCAGTTGGTTCTGTATATTTAGTGCCATTGTGCTGTAACTCACAGTAGATCTGATTGTTGCCATTGAGATTCTTGACATAGCTATAGAATGCTTTGTGGCTGTCTTTAGAATCAGTGGCGATTTTGTTTTTGTAACTAGCTTTGGAGGATTTTGTAACAAACCAAAAAGACACAATGTTCCGTGCTGTAGCCAAAGTTCACCAGTCCAAAAAGAAAAGACAAATTGCAGAAAAAAGACTGGCAAAACACCGCTACGTAAAATAACAAAGTTTTAATAAAGATAAATCCAACAGTGTGAGCGCTTTCGGGTTCAGCAACCCTTCATCAGACAATTTAAAACACTCCATTGCTTTCTTTTTAAAAACAGTTACAACCAATAAAATCTCAATAAAAAACCCGCCTTTTTTGTAGAGCAGGCTTTAAAGGTATATTCTCATTTAAACCCGGAAACCTATGTGAAGTGAGTGTAACAATCCATTTGGATTCTAAAGTCTCTGTGAGTAGATTAATATCACCTCCTCTCATGCCTAACCTTGCATTGGTAATCACCTTAAACAAAAAAGTATGTGTGGGATACTTCTCCACATGTCTATACAACGCATTCTGCTCTACCTTGTTTCTAATACAAGACATATGCTGTAATATTCTAACCTTCAGCATTTTAGTAGTCATGCCCACATAGTAGGCTGGGCATTGCTCACATACAGCTAGATAGACAACGTGCGTGGTCCTACAGGTGGCCCTAGCTTGAAAATGGTATGCATGTCCAGTGGATGGATGCACAAAGATGGGATCCTTCTTACAGGCCTTGCAGAAACCACATGGTAGGGTTCCTGCTTTAGTCATCAGGGGTTTGCTGCCTTGTGTAACCCTCTCTCTGCAAAGCAGGTCCTTCAGATTGGTGTTACGTCTGTACCCAAAGAAAGGAGTTGGTCCAACTAAATTAGTCAACTTCACATCACTCCTTAAGATGTTCCAATTGTTACTAACGATCTCTTGGATATCTGTGATGTTACTACTATAGGTAAAATACATTCTTACCTTATTTGGTCTAGAACGCACACTCAAGGGAGACCCTTGTTCCTCATCTTGTCTCAACCATGGTTTGAACCTACGAGCTCTGCCCAATATACTATGATGGATCTTGGTCTTAACCATGTGATCATCATAGCCCCTACTAATAAAACTGTTTTCTAAACTCTCCACTTCTGTAAAAAACTGTTCATCATCTAAGCACAATCTGGATGTCCTACACAATTGGCCCTGTACTATGTTGGGAAACATGGGCCGTGGATGCATGCTGTCAAATGACAGCATGTGATTAGTCCAACATTCTTTTCTGTAAAGACTAGAGGAAAAACCTTTCTGATCATATCTGACCCTGGTGTCTAAAAAGTCTATCTGTTCTCCAGAATGTGTCAAGGTGAACCTAAAAAATGAAGTGGTGGAGTGTAAATAATCAAGAAAATCATATAGCAAACCTACACTACCCTGCCAAAACATAAAAACATCATCCACGAAACGTGCATAAGCTCCTATGTGCTTGGCCCAATGCTCATTGTTAAAAATAACTTCACTCTCCCAGTGGTATAGGACCAAATTAGCATAACTATTGGCACAGGGCATCCATCCACTGGACATGCATACCATTTTCAAGCTAGGGCCACCCGTAGGACCACGCACGTTGTCTATCTAGCTGTATGTGAGCAATGCCCAGCCTACTATGTGGGCATGACTACTAAAATGCTGAAGGTTAGAATATTACAGCATCTGTCTTGTATTAGAAACAAGGTAGAGCAGAATGTGTTGTTTAGACATGTGGAGAAGTATCCCACACATACTTTTTTGTTTAAGGTGATTACCAATGCAAGGTTAGGCATGAGAGGAGGTGATATTAATCTACTCACAGAGACTTTAGAATCCAAATGGATTGTTACACTCACTTCACATAGGTTTCCGGGTTTAAATGAGAATATACCTTTAAAGCCTGCTCTACAAAAAAGGCAGGTTTTTTATTGAGATTTTATTGGTTGTAACTGTTTTTAAAAAGAAAGCAATGGAGTGTTTTAAATTGTCTGATGAAGGGTTGCTGAACCCGAAAGCGCTCACACTGTTGGATTTATCTTTATTAAAACTTTGTTATTTTACGTAGCGGTGTTTTGCCAGTCTTTTTTCTGCAATTTGTCTTTTCTTTTTGGACTGGTGAACTTTGGCTACAGCACGGAACATTGTGTCTTTTTGGTTTGTTACATTTTATTGTGTTCCATTGTGCGTAGCAAGCTATGGAGGATGTTGAGCAAGGAGGGTCGGTTTTGGAGCAAGCACTGGCTGAACATATACTACCGACCATGGAGAACCCATTGTTGGACTTAGGCTTTCAGGTTCATAGGAATGAGCCTGGGGCCGTTTGTGCACCTGCTATTACGGACAAGAGGTTTGATGATTTATTAAGGGACCTTAATTTTAAGGCTTTGAGACTGCAGAGATTGAAATGGCAAAGCTTTCATTTTGAGGCTTGCCAACACTATGGCATTATACCACGAGGCATGCGCATTCTGTGCATGCCGACACAGGGGGATCGTTACCCTGAGCTACTTGCACAGTGGCAGGCTATTAACATTGAAACGAGTTTCAAATATATGGACTTGTTAAATAATTTCTTTGCTCCAGAATTGTCTGGGTTACAGAAGGAGGTTGATATATTATATGTTAAGCTTAAGACTGACTTTAAAGGGGTAGCGTTTCCTACTAAACTAAATGATTTGCAAAGATCTTTATCTGGCAGCAATGAGAAGTTACGGAGTCAGAAAACTAACAAGTTGAAACGAGATTTTGAAGATTTCACTGCAGGGAATATCTTTGTCTGGCCGAGACATCATGTGGCTTCCTCCAACGCTTCAGGGAACCAATTGCGTGATACGTCGACACGCCAGCCTGGGGAGAACCGGCCACGACGAAATGAAAGGAGAGTGAGTAACGCTGTAGATATGGCGGGGGATGCCCCGCAAAGCATTAGTTTACCATCTGTGGATTCCTTGGAAGTAGCGCAACCTACTCTCAATGTTGTAGATGATTCACATGTGCAGTCTGTTGGTTTTATGGATCATATGCTGGGGAAGCCCTCCCTGGCAAGCTCTGAGGTATTGGCTGATACAACAGCCATGACGGCCAAGGATGTCTCGCTGCGAGCGGTTGATGATAGCCTGAGGGGGTCCTCAGGGGAGAAAGCATTAGGGGCACGACCGAAGACAACACAAGGCTGCCAGCGTTTTTTCGAGAGACTTCCAGCTCCCGTAAAGAAACGCGGGGCATGGAAGAGATCCTTGAGCGAGGGGAGAGACCCCAACAAGAAAAGGAGGATCCAGGAGTGACTAATAGTTGTTTTTCTGGTATGGTTTATAATTTATCCTCTTATGTACTGAATGAGGATGAGCTAAGTGTTCTCAACAAAGGTTTAACCTTTGTACCCGGGAGGGCCAGTTCTTTTAATGATGTTGTTTTGGACATTATTATGTTTTGTAGGAATTTGGCTTTAAAGTGTGTTTTTAATGATGATTTAAATGGAGATAATGTCAACATGCCTTTGAGAACCACTTTAAGACAGCCCAGTACTTATATACCACCATTTAGTCCTGCCATGACACTGTTTATTAATAGTTGTGAAAGAGATTTGACATGTTATTTTAACAATAATGCACAGAGTAAGTTTTTCAATCTTACTAAACAGCAGCAGGCAGCTTTACATGGGCTATCTAATAACAATGACATTGTTATCAAGATGGCTGATAAAGGAGGGGCAGTGGTTATCTTGGATAGTATATGTTACCACTCTAAAATTAATGATTTGTTGGCAGACCATAACACTTATATTCCCATTAATCCCACTACCATTCACAGGATGGTTGAAGAAGTGCATACTGCCCTGAGGAAATTGAATTTTGAAATGCAAATAGACGATGATTTGTTAAAGTTTTTGTTGATTAATAAACCCACTACTCCCATTTTCAAAGCTCTACCTAAGATACATAAATCTTTGGTTGACCCACCCTTAGACCTATAGTATCAGGTCGGGGGTGGGTCACTGAGAACATTTCTATATGGTTGGAGCACACGCTTAGACCATATGTTGACAGAATTCATAGTATTCTGAAGGATACTAAAAGCTTTCTACAAATGGTTAGGGCTTTTGAGTTGAAGGGTGTACAAGCTAACATCTTAATGGTCACTATGGACGTACAGAGTCTGTTCACTGTGATAGGTAATTCCTATGGAATCAAGGCAGTTGAACAGGTTTTATTAAATATGGGTGAGGATCATCACAGGATCACTTTGATCAGTACCCTTCTTTCATTGGTACTGGAGAATAACGTTTTTATTGGAGGACAACAGGCTTACAGGCAGGCACAGGGGGTGGCCATGGGAACCCCCTGTGCCAATAGTTATGCTAATTTGGTCCTATACCACTGGGAGAGTGAAGTTATTTTTAACAATGAGCATTGGGCCAAGCACATAGGAGCTTATGCACGTTTCGTGGATGATGTTTTTATGTTTTGGCAGGGTAGTGTAGGTTTGCTATATGATTTTCTTGATTATTTACACTCCACCACTTCATTTTTTAGGTTCACCTTGACACATTCTGGAGAACAGATAGACTTTTTAGACACCAGGGTCAGATATGATCAGAAAGGTTTTTCCTCTAGTCTTTACAGAAAAGAATGTTGGACTAATCACATGCTGTCATTTGACAGCATGCATCCACGCCCATGTTTCCCAACATAGTACAGGGCCAATTGTGTAGGACATCCAGATTGTGCTTAGATGATGAACAGTTTTTTACAGAAGTGGAGAGTTTAGAAAACAGTTTTATTAGTAGGGGCTATGATGATCACATGGTTAAGACCAAGATCCATCATAGTATATTGGGCAGAGCTCGTAGGTTCAAACCATGGTTGAGACAAGATGAGGAACAAGGGTCTCCCTTGAGTGTGCGTTCTAGACCAAATAAGGTAAGAATGTATTTTACCTATAGTAGTAACATCACAGATATCCAAGAGATCGTTAGTAACAATTGGAACATCTTAAGGAGTGATGTGAAGTTGACTAATTTAGTTGGACCAACTCCTTTCTTTGGGTACAGACGTAACACCAATCTGAAGGACCTGCTTTGCAGAGAGAGGGTTACACAAGGCAGCAAACCCCTGATGACTAAAGCAGGAACCCTACCATGTGGTTTCTGCAAGGCCTGTAAGAACATACACAAGGATCCCATCTTTGTGCATCCATCCACTGGACATGCATACCATTTTCAAGCTAGGGCCACCTGTAGGACCACGCACGTTGTCTATCTAGCTGTATGTGAGCAATGCCCAGCCTACTATGTGGGCATGACTACTAAAATGCTGAAGGTTAGAATATTACAGCATCTGTCTTGTATTAGAAACAAGGTAGAGCAGAATGCGTTGTATAGACATGTGGAGAAGTATCCCACACATACTTTTTTGTTTAAGGTGATTACCAATGCAAGGTTAGGCATGAGAGGAGGTGATATTAATCTACTCACAGAGACTTTAGAATCCAAATGGATTGTTACACTCACTTCACATAGGTTTCCGGGTTTAAATGAGAATATACCTTTAAAGCCTGCTCTACAAAAAAGGCGGGTTTTTTATTGAGATTTTATTGGTTGTAACTGTTTTTAAAAAGAAAGCAATGGAGTGTTTTAAATTGTCTGATGAAGGGTTGCTGAACCCGAAAGCGCTCACACTGTTGGATTTATCTTTATTAAAACTTTGTTATTTTACGTAGCGGTGTTTTGCCAGTCTTTTTTCTGCAATTTGGAGGATTTTATGAGGGATCTCAGCTTCTTACTGAGGCTGACCAGGGAGTTCCTTCAATCATGGGATTTTACTCTTTTTGCAACAGTTTCTTTCTTCTGTTGTAAAGTTTGTTTTAGGCGGGGACGACCAGATTGGCTTCCTTTTTTTGGAGGATAGCATCTTGGTTCTGTTAGGGATTGCATGATCCATACAATCATGTAAGTGCTTATAAAGTGCATTTGTGTAGGATTCAGCAGTTGTACCTCTATTGTCCATCTGCATGGGTGTCGTGAAGTTTGCCACTTCTGTCTTAAGAAGTGTGAAGTTGGCTTTGGAGAAATTTGTTACAGTGGTTTCCCTAATGGGGGTAGTGGCGGGATGTGGATGTCTAGGGTGATTAGCTTGTGGTCGGATCTGACAAATTAGGATTTGACTTCTGGTGTGGAACACCAGTTGCCCATGTTGGTAATGACCAGGTCTAGGATATTGCTGACCCTGGTGGGGGTGTGGATAAGTTGATCCAAGGCATTGGAATTTATGAATTTCAGAAAACATTGAGCAAAAGAGTTGGTATATGAGTAGTTTTCCCAGTTAATGGTGGGATAGCTGAAATCGCCCATTATTAGGGTGTTAGGTTGTACCCTAATATTTTCCAATATATCAAGAAATGAGGAGTGGGAATCCTGGGGCATGGTGGGGGATCTGTAGCAAGCTACAATTTGGATTGCGGTCTTCCCCAAAGTTAGTTGCACTTGGATAATCTCGGATGCATTATGCTGAGCAACTAGCCTGGAGGTCTGGATATCCTTAATGGATATGGACACGCGTCCGCCTTTAGTGTTTTAGTCCAGGTTAGGTGGTCGAAAGGTGTGGTATGAATTGTAGCCTGGTAATGCAGGGATGCTCTCTGGAGCCTTGAACCAAGTCTCTGTCACTGCATAGATGTCAATGTTCTCCATTTTAAGGAGTGCCTCTAGTGAGTGCATTTTGAGGTTTAGACTTCTAACATTGAGTAGCATTACCCTCAGATTTTGCTTGCTTGTACCTGTTACGGTGGTGAATTTGTCATTTGAACCTTGCCTAAAAAAGGCACTGTAGGGGTGGTGGGAGCCTTAGCCAGTATCCAGCATCCCAAGGGTGACAGGTGCAGGCCATCTCTGGCAAAGCATTGTGGTCTGTCAATCATGTCATCCCAGGCAGACAGATACTGGATCCCCTTAGAATGACACCAGAAGCTTAGCCAATTGTTGAAGTCAATCATTTTGTCTTTGTACTGTGGTATCATTCTGGGTGATGGCAGGATGATAATCAGGGCTAGGGTCATACCTGCCTGGGCTACAAGATTGTACAGCTCCTCCATGTTTCTTTTCATGTAGTCCAGGGAGGTACATCTCAGGTCATTCACACCAACACAGACAATGACAGAGTCATATTTGCACTTGTTGTGGAGTGACCTGAGTGCGTGCATTATGTGGTGGATCCTGGCAGCTGACAGTAACTTTCTCCTTGTTTAGCCTGGTGAGTGGAACATCAGTGTGCCTGACTATAGAGTCACCTATGACTAGAGTGCTGGGTACATTGTTATGCCTTATGGGCTGTGGTTGTGTGGCACACTGAGTTTGTGGGCTATGTGTCATTTGGGTTGTGTTGGCGGGGTGGAGGTTGCTTGCGTTTCTGCTTTGGAGGTCCCTGTTGCTTGGGAAGATTTTTATTGAGAGCCTCTGCAAATATAGGTGTGTGTTTTGTGTTTCTATGTGTGTGTTTTGGTGGTGTAGGTTTTGAGGGACTATGTGATGAGTGTGGTGTGGTGCAATTGTCTACCTTCTCCTCTTGACTGTCTAGTCCAGTCTTGGATGAAGAGAGCTTTGCTTCCAGTTTGGTTATATAACTGCATCTCTCACAGGTTGTAGTGATGGGTGGTAGGAGGAGATGGTTGTCTGTGTACATGAGGAGAAAACACCGGGAGCTGACCCTTAGACATGCCTGGATAGGTGCTTATTTATTAAGTACTAAAAACTGTTTTCCTCTAGACAAATGAAGAAAGTTGAGTGTTGTAGTAATTTGCAGCTTATTTAGTACTTACAATGAGTTCTGGACAAGTGGTGAGCTCATAGAAACAGATTTGATTGCTAAAACTAAAAACTGGCTAGTTTTAAGGAAAAATTCGAAGAACAGACTTTATGGCGCCAGGAATTGTTTAACCCTAGCTAAGCGGCAATGCATAAAGTATTTTTTTTTAGATAAGCTACCTAGTGCTTACCACTCACACTGATAAGCTAGAAGGCTTCCCTCCAACACAGAAAGGCTTAGGGGCTCAGAAACATACAAACAGTCCTGGATACAGCAAATCTTTATCTGGACTAGACTACTTACAGGAAAGGCAGGAAACAAGCTTAGAATTTTTTTTTGCAAAGTGGAAAGGGAGAAAGGAGGAGCAGAAGATAATTCAAGGTTAAGAAACTAAGTGGGTTGGCCTTCTCAAATGTTCTCCCTGTATTAGGTAGAATTAGGTAATGACACTAGACTGGGAGGAGTGTCCCAGATCAAATTTACAGTAGGGGTGGGCAACTGCAAAGCCTCCAAGTATAAGAACAGGATACCAATAGGGAGGAAGGGTGGAAAACAAAAATCAGAACAAACAAATCAAACAGATGCTTAACAATCGTAGAAATTTTCCAGTTAATACCTAACACACAGTGAAACTAGCTATTAAAGTATGCAGCATACAATAAAAGTGCTATAAATCATTCATAAAATAAGCAAAAAACAGGATACTTAACGTTATATATCACAGATCGGTTTGCTCAGTGCCCTTCCTCCGATTAGCTCAGTGTGAAATGGCAGAAACACTCACAAGTTAACTTCTTAAGTAACAGAAAGTTGAAACCTGAAACAACTTTAAAAAAAAGCTCGAAAAAAACAATAAGGTGCTTACTCCAAGCCGTAGTTTAGGTAACCCCAATCAGCCAATGACCATAAACACTTCCCTCTCACTGAAATGCTATACTGGCTTTGACTAAACTAAGATAGCCTGGAACATGTGCTCAGACACACAGCCTCTACCAGCAAACAATTAGGCCAAAACATAAGCCTGAATATGGACAATGCTACAACTACCCACACTACTTAGGTAGAAAAAAACTGCAGAAATGTTTATCACAACAGAAAAATGAAAATTTTAAACAGATAAAGGAGCAAGGAGACTCTAGAGAATGCTTTTACCTGTAAACAATTAAGTTATATGATACACTCCTTGGCAGGAAATCAGAACAAACAAACCCAAACAGATGCTTAACAATTGTAGAAAATTTCCAGTTCATAGGTTCATGGGTTGGTACTAGGCTAACGGCCCTAGGGCCTATACATGTAAAATTTATGTTACTACACTAAAAGGTAATTTGTACCTTTACTCAATGAAAACAATTGAGACAGTTCATCTGATAACAACACTCCTTTACTGCATACGAAGTAGACATCTAGTATAACAATGAAAGATACACACATAACAAAACCGTACTTCAGCTTACATTATCAAACTGTAATAATGTTCCTCATACGAAAGAAGTCCAATCTTTATAGTCTCTTTCCTGCCTGCATCAGCAGTTTAGAGAATTTGCCAGAATAATAAGTCTTTCTTTTGAAGCTGGTCTGCTGACAGTTTGTTTTCCATATCTTGCACATTCTGTTCCTGAAGAACAACTCCTTGGCCTTGCTCTTATCTTGCACATCCTGTTGACGAAACACAACTGCATACAAGAGTTCATCTTGACCTGCTTGTAGATAGAGAATTTCACAAACTGCATAGTTTATAAAAGATAAAATATTTTACTTCTGACTTCTAATAATAATGAATGCCAAGCTATATGCTTTTGCCAAGAGTTTAAACTAAGTGCACTCTGTACTACACTGAAAAGCAAAATATTTATTTTACATTTTCAGAAAAATATACTGAAAGCCATTGTTAACCTGTTCATTACTGAAGACAGAATATTTCAGCTCTCACAATACAAGCCTAGCCATAACAATTCCCTGGCTATTTCTTCCCACAGTATTTACTTCCCTGGATCCCTGTCTAGCAGGGCAACTGACGTGATCCTGGGGTGAATTTCCTATCTCCCATCCAATCATCAAGGTTCCTTTTCAAGAGGGTCAAAGAGGCGCTCTTCTTGACATGTATGGGCAGTCTATTCCAGAGTCTGGGGAGTCTCTGGGTCAGGAACCTATCCCTCCAGCATGTTTTGTTCATTGTGATGACAAGGTTTTGATCCCTGGAGCGTGTGTCTCTGAGGGATTGGGATTTCTTTAAGTGTAGCATGCCCAACAGCTCTGGGTTTGACATGGCCTTGTATGTTAAGCAGAGATCGCCTCTGAGTAGACGACATGCCACAGAGTATAGCTGGAGTTTTTTTAGACGGTCAGCATAGGGCATCTGCTTTAGGCCTGTGATTCTTTTAGTGAGGTATTTCTGTGGCCTTTCCAGTTGTTGCAGATGTCTTGAAAGGTACATACCAAATGGGGCATTGTATTCTATAATGGGTCTAGTGAGGGATGAGTACAGTGAGACAATGACCTCCTTTTTTCTGGATGAAAGGCCCTTAGTGATGAGGTGTGCCACATAGAAGGATTTCCTGACTGTTGTGGCAATGTGGTTATCGAAGGTGAGACCACTGTCTACCTGTGTTCCTAAGTCTCTTATCACACGTTTAGTGTTTAGTGTACTGCCACCTATGTGGTAATTCACAGGTACATGTTTTTTTCCCAAAGGGGATAACTATACATTTCTTGGCATTGAGCTTGAGCCCATGGCTCTGGCACCAAGCATCTGTTTCTGTAAGTCCCTTTTGTAGAATATCCACATCATTTGGGGATTCAATAATGGCTTCCAGTTTGCAGTCATCTGCAAACTTTGTTAGCCAGAGTCCCTTAGTGTTGGCCTGTACTTCAGAGAAGTAGATGCCAAACAAGAGTGGTCCCAGAACTGAACCCTAAGGTACTCCACTTGTCACTTGTCTGGAGCTAGATTTGGAGTCGGATATTTTTGCAGTGTGGGTTCTGTCATTAAGCCAGTTGGCAACCCATTGAGTGATGTAGGGATTAATGCCCAGCTTAGTAAGTTTATCTATGATTCCGGAGTGGGGGATGGTGTCAAAGGCATTGGTGAGGTCCAGATTGGCTGTGTGGACCACCTTTCCCTTGCCCATGGCTCTGGAGACTGATTTGAAGATGTCAATCAGGTTCAGGAGACAAGATCGGCCCTTCACAAACCCAAACTGCATTGGGTCCCATGTGTTAAGGTTCCCAATATCTTTATTTATAAGTTCCATGATAATACATTCCATGGCCTTGCAGATCAGGCTCATCAGACTGATGGGGCGGTAGTTCCCAGGATCCAAGGTGGATCCCCCCCTTGTGGAGTGGGATAACTGTAGCTGTGCACCACTCAGTGGGCACGGAGCCTATGGTGAGGCTATGATTAAACATGACAATTAGGTGAGGTGCCAGTTCATTTTGTAGTTCATGTAGTCCCATGGATGCTGTATTCTTAGCTTTGGAGAGTGCATTTTTTACCTGTGTGGCCGTTATTACCAGACTTTGGCAATCTTTTGGTATTGAGATGGGCCCTTTAGAGGGTGAGAGGGGGATGAAGTTTGCACTGAATCGATCTGCCAGGATACTGGCAATATCTTTGGGATCAGTATATTTAATGCCATTCTCTTGTAGCTCAGAGCACATCTGAGCATTGCCATTTAGATTCTTGACATAGCTATAGAATGCCTTGTGGTTGTCTTTGGAATCTTTGGCAATTTTCTTTTTGTAACTAGCTTTGGAGGATTTTATGAGGGATCTCAGCTTCTTACTGAGGCTGGTAAGGGAGTTTTTTGCATCCTGGGATTTTCCTCTTTTCTGCAACAGTTTCTTCCTTTTGTTGTAAAGTTTCTTTATGGCAAGGGACCACCAGATTGGCTTCCTTTTTTTGGAGGAGAGTGTCTTGGTTCTGTTGGGGATGGCATGATTCATGCACGAGTGGATGTGTTCATACAGTGCCTTGGTGTAGGATTCAGCAGTCGAACTTTCAGTTCCCATCTGCATGGGTGCCATGAAGTTTGTCACTTCTGACTAGCATGAAGTTGGCTTTGGAGACGTTTTTTATGGAGGTTTCCTTACTGGAGGGTGGGGGTGGGATGTGGATGTCAAGGGTGATTAGCTTATTGTCAGAAATGACCAACAAGGGGGTGACCATAGGTGTGGAGCATCGATTTCCCATGTTGGTAATGAACAGGTCTAAGATATTGGACCCCCTGGTGGGACTAAGGATTAGTTGATCCAGGGTGTTGGAATTTATGAATTCCAAGAACCATTGGGCAAAGGTGTTGGTACACCAGTAGTTTTCCCAGTTAATGGCGGGGTAGTTGAAATTACCCAGTATTAGGGTGTTTGGTTGTATCTTAATATTTTCCAGTATGTTTAGAAAGGTTTAGTGAGAATCTTAGGGCATGGTAGGGGATGTGTAGCAAGCTACAATTTAGATTGCAGTCTTACCTAGTGTTAGTTGCACCTGAAGAATTTTAGATGCATTGTGTTAATACCTCGCACACAGTGAAACTAGCTAGAAAAGTATGCAGCAGATAATAAAAGTGCTATAAATAACTCGTAAAAATAAGCAAAAAACAGGATACTTAATGTTATATATCACAGATCGGTTTGCTCAGTGCCCTTCCTCCGATTAGCTCAGTGTGAAATGACAGAAACACTCACAAGTTAACTTCTTAAGTAACAGAAAGTTGAAACCTGAAACAACTTTAAAAAAGCTTGAAAGAACCAATGAGGTGGTTACTCCAAGCCATAGTCCAGGTAACCCCAATCAGCCAATGACCATAGACACTTCCCTCTCACTGAAATGCAATACTGGCTTTGGCTAAAATAAGATGGCCTGGAACATGTGCTCAGACACACAGCCTCTACCAACAAACAACTAGGCCCAAAATACAAGCCTGAATATGAACAATGCTACAACTACCCACACTACTGTGGTAGAAAACACTGCAGAAATATTTATCACAGCAGAAAAATTAAAGTTTTAAACGGATAAAGGAGCAAGGAGATTCTAGAGAATGCTTTTAACTGCAAACAATGAAGTTATATGATACACTCCTTGGCAGGAAATCAGAGCTAACAAACCCAAATAGATGCTTAACAATTGTAGAAAATTTCCAGTTAATACCTCACACACAGTGAAACTAGCTAGAAAAGTATGCATCAGACAATAACAGTGCTTAGAACAAATAGAAAAACATCTTATTTAATTGTATGGGATAATTTACAAAATTTGTTAAAAAAAATTTAATTACAATAGCATGGTATTTTAGTTTAATTAATTGATCTGATTGTAGTGGATGTCTTTGTAAATACTTTAGTTGTTTTGTTGAATATTATAATAATACCTATTTTTAATTACTTGTATAAAATTGTTATGATATTTCTCTTATCTGTTAAAACAATAAACCTGTTTTGAAAAAAAAAGACAATAACAGTGCTATAAATAACTCATAAAAATAAGCAAAAAGCAGGATACTTAATGTTATATATCACAGATCAGTTTGCTGAGTGCCCTTCCTCTGATTAGCTCAGTGTTTAGCCAGTTGTCAGAAGAACTATTCTCTGTACTCTCTGCCAAATGAATGAATGTGACACTGACTGTACCAAAGCTACAGATGACCCAGAAATGCTACTTACACACATGAGCACTGTGAGTGCTGACCATGGGACAGATTGCAAAAGATTAACAGATCTTGGTGGAGTGAATGGAGTTCTGCACAAGATTTGCAGGAAATCCAGGAATATGCAAAGGTGTCCAGGTCTAATGACCATATTTCCATGCAATGCAGGCACAAGTAATCAGCAATGTCAACATAACTACAGTCATGTACTGCAAAATTGTATGCCAATAAAAAAACATAGGTCTTCTTTCGACTTTTTCCCGGTTAGGGGTCGCCACAGCAGAACTCCGGTCCGCTAATGATTGGCAGTAGATTTTTACATGCTGGCTTGCCAGGCCTAACGCACAACCTTCAACGAAGGAACGCCCATTCACGCATGTCGACACACAGAAGACGCTCTAACTGAGAATCGAACGTGCAACGTCTAACTGTGAGGCAACAATGCTACCGCAGCACCACCACTGCAGTTCCAATAAAAAAACATAGGTAAGGTGATATATTTTGGTAGCAATGTAAGCATCTGACAGGTAGTAACCATCAATGGAATATATCAGTAATATGCAGTAAACACTGACAGAAGAGAAATATGCATCAGCTATAGTCCTATAAAACCATGAAATTCACAATATTTTGTGGATATCGTCACAAAACCCAATGTGTGTATATATATATATATATATATATATATATATATATATATATATACACACACACACACACACACACACACACACACACACACACACACACACACACACACATCCATTTTTATTTGTGGAAAACATCACAATCTACAAAAAATTAAATAAAATATTTAATTACTAAAAAGTGGCATCCACAGCCACATAGCTAATGCTAATTGTAGCTAACAATGGGTGTGGGACATGTATGGGGAACACAAGTAATGCACACAGGAAATAGGGTGATAGCAAAACAGATGAGGGTTGAGGGTAAAGAAGAGTGGCACAAAAGAGGAATCATCGCAAAGGAAGGTCAGAGAGAGAGAGGCAAAGGGATATGAACAATTTTTTTTGTTGGGAATAGGTCCCATTATTTGTTTGTTTTGTTTTTCTGGGGAACAGAAGGTATGAGAAAGACATGGAAACAAGAGGTGGGGAAAAGGGTGGGTGCAAACAGATAACAACAAAGGGCTGACAAGGCTGGTAAAATGCATAAAGGATAGGTGAGGTATACACACAGCCCATGCCTAAGGAATGTACTGCATGGGTTAAGGAAAGATGGCAAACAAGGTAGGGATGCTTACCAGCCATAGAGTACCTCAATAATACATTACTTACCAGTGCACAAAGCAGTTCTGAGATGTTGCAAAATGTGTGACAGTCATACCAAAATGAGTATGACTAATGGTAGGTGTATGACACAGAACACTAACTGAGGATTGCTGGCATTGCAGTACATAATGTACACCAGATATCATAATCCACTAGGCTGTTTGCAGTGCAAGTATAAGCCAAGCAACAGCAAGGCTGAGCAAATCCATCAAAGGAAATATAGGAGCAGAATTCAGATTAGAACCTCCACTTCTGCACAGTGCCATGCAACAATACTGCTACAAAAGAGTCATGTGACTATGTCATAAACCACCAACTACATGCACCACATCATAGGACAGGAGAAATGGGAACCCGGGTGTCAAAGCAGACATTATATGCCAGAAGCAACGCAGATTGTTTTCAGGTATGCAGAGTGTATGTATATATACATATATATATATATATATATATATATATATATATATATATATATATATATACATACATATATATATATATATATATATATATATATATATATATATATATATATATATATATGTATGGCATGTAATGACATCACAGAAGCTAAGCATACAGAAGTCTCATCACAAATACAGCAAAGACATGCAATGTGAAATTGCTATGTAGAAACCACATGGTGATACAGATGCATTACAAAATAGCATACTCTGGAACAGACTACCTATCTATGTCAAACAGAGCTCCTCATTAGCACAATTGATGATTGGATGGGAAATAAGAAATTCACCCTAGGGGATCACGTCTGTGGCTCTGATTGACAGGGGCACAGGAAAATAATTTTCTTGGGTGGCGAAAACCAGGGTATGTTTTTGGCTAGGCTTATATAGGCCCTAGGGCCAATAACCTAGTACCTACCTATGAACCTATGAATGCAAGGAATTAAGAAATGCAAGCCTCTGCATACATAGTTATGCAGGAAGCACAGAAAGCATGTCAGGGAATGCACAACACACAAGTAAAACATGAATACAGGTAACGCACTTAGAAACATCACAATGGACATGGGTCTATATTAGAAAAACGAAAATCTAAAAACACAACGTGAATCAAAAATGCAGGACCACGAGCACACTATTGTTGGGGACTGCACCCCCCCACTAAATATATATATATACCAACTCCGAGATCGCAATACAGGGAGGAAAGGACAAATATTCCAATCTGTACTGCGATCTCACAAAAAGCAGATTGAGATCCGACATTTCTGACCTTTAGGTCGTTCACTATTTTGAGCTTTTGGCATTCTAATAGGAACCCAATGGACACCACAGTATGTGGGTATCCACTGCATATGTATGACAGCCTGTCATTGTGCAGAATGACCAAAACTCACAGTACACCTACAAGCCAATGACGATATGGCACACAAGGGTAAACAAAACATGTGCACATGCCATGTAGATGTATAACACATAGCACAAAGCTATAAGGGAGAAGAGGAATAAATAACATATGTCCACAGTAGCAAGGAAATGCAGGCCTGAAAAAGCAGTCACATAAAAACACAGGACAACACAGGGCATGTATATCTGGGTAAAAACATTGCACATGCATCTGTCCCCATCACAAGATGGGCTGCAAATTCCCCTTCAAGGTACATGAGCAAGGGGCCAGTGTCTGACACATTGTGCATCATGCATCTGTGATGGCTATTCACATGTCCATGTAAAAATGACACAAACAATACAGTAATGTGCAACAGGTAATCATCAATTAGCATTATACATAAAAATAGGGCTGAATCTCATATACCCTTAGATATTCTTATGCAAACATAAGACAACAGGTGGCACACTCACAAAAAAAAAATACCAATATTACATGTATGTGTGTATGACTAATCAAAGGACAGCCATGTATACACAACTATGGCACACCACTTGCAGGGTCAATAATCATTCATATTTTTACATTACATTGTCACTGTTGGGGCATATAAAGTATAGTCATACTAAGCAATGCAACTGTATTATACAGAAGGAAAACTGGCAGGGTATGTTAATGTGTAACAGGCAGCAAAGATGTACACATCGGAAGATAAGCGATAGGCACAATACAGTGGTGTTTTGCCATGATAACTAGGCTGAACAATATAGTAATTCATTACTTGTACTATTAACATGATATCATCATAAAATGACAAAAACATGTTGAATGTCAATTCTTGCTGTTAATGCCATATAGCAAAGAGGCAGATTACACAGAGGTTAATACCCAAAGTATACATGATGATAATAGAAGAAAACTGTGTAATACACGGCACACAAAGTACCATGAAACATCACACACAAATGCAAAGTGACAATAGGACGTGTAACACACCAATGGCATGTATGCCAAAAGACATACATTGCAACAATAATGTGTGCAGAGTATGCACATATATCAATTCACAGGAGAGTAGTACTACAGTAGTATGCGTGTGCGGAATGTCATAAAATAAAGCTGAAGTAATGTACCACACAGCATATGTTACTACCTTTCCATGTAGTCAAATGAATGCTGTCAACAGGACAAGTGTGTTACACCAGCAGACTGCAAACTGTGTCAGGCCTATCTGTTACATACAAGGTCAGACTGGATCAGTAATAACAATCTCATGGACCACATAACTAGATGAGGCAAGCCACATACTGAGTGCAGGAATAATTTACCTGCATGTCTATAACACGGTCAGTGTAAATGACAGCATATGAAGTTCCCATGACACGATGGTGATAATATCAGCAACATATTTGAACATGTGTCATAATGCAGTGAATGATACAGCCATACACAATCTGGATTGTGAAGTGTGCATTACAAGCTACATATTACAAGGATGAGTGCAGTATGGGATGTGTGCACAAAAGTGCACTTAGTAATGACATATTAAAAAGGTATAAACCATGGTGGCAGCATGATACAACTGGAACACAAACTATAATTATGGTCCAAATGGCCCTCCAAGATGGGGGTCAAAAGTCTTGAATGATCTTCCTGGAGATTTCCCAGAAGGGGTCATGCATGGCAAATGCCATGTCTACAGAGAATGTTGCCATCGTGTTCTGCATTTGCATCCTGAAAACATCAATGACCACATCACATATCTGGTCCCTTATGTCTTCAGGATGGCATGGTGGAGGTCACCATTACTGTCAGTCCACAGGAACAATGGCCCATGCTAGTCCAGGTCCCTCATCATCATCATCATCATCCTGATGTCCACCTAGTCCTTTGAGTCAGTGCCTGCGGAAAAGGTTGAGCACATTGTCTTGTTCTGTGGTGGATAGGCACACTAGCATGGATCCCAAACTCTGCAACATGACAATAAGTGTAAATAATCAGTTTAGTCATAAAAAAGCATCAATAGTAAAAGATAATATAAATAAATATAACATTATAACAGATTCATAGACTGTGTATAGTATTAATCATTACTCATGTGATGTGTCACTATGGTGAGCATTATTCCATCTATAATGTTTTTGTCATAATGTGCTATACGTATATCCAACTCTAACACATTAGGCACTTGTCTGTTATTTCAGTCTTTGTTACAGACAAAACATTTGCAATGCATCCATGTCATATGTAATTCAGTCAGACAATTGAATAAATGGGTCAGACAACATCATTATCTCATTGGGTAGGAACACACATAATGTACATCATGTGATGGTGTAGTGACTACTGCTATCAAAGATGTTTAAGAAAGCCTGTCAGTAACAAAATACATAGAAGATGTGCAACAGAACATAGCTAGGAGACATCAGTGGATATGTCAGAGCAGTATGTAAAATGTCCTGTAAAGGAGCATGCACACACACACACACACACACACACACACACACACACACACACACACACACACACACACACACACACACACATCAAGAACTTAATATATCTGTGTGTAATTCACAGGCCATGGAATACTACAGTTAGAGGTATCACTAGCATGTTACAATATCTAGCAAGGCATGCAAATACAACTGAACAATGACAGCAGCACAATCTAATGACTATAATCAGTTGATAAATGCACACAAATACATATCGAACTATATCATGTGCATTGAACAACATCAATGATTTCTATACATGATAACTGTATTGAAATTTTAAAACTAACATTACTGTCCTGTAAGGATGATTATCACATTCAAAAGAAATGTTGTCAAGTTATACACATAACATACCTAATATGAGGATGTATGTAGCACTGACACAATCACAAAACACAGATGGTAACAATCTATGTTGAATCACAGATATGAGTGAGAATGCCCATCAAAATGATAAACCAACTTGCACTCTGACATTAATCTGTTGTTACATTTGCATGTTTGTCAGTAGCAGCATAGCATATGTCTGGACAGCACACACACAAGAGCACTGTACATCTACAGCAATAAATGCTACTACAAACATATAAAACCACTCTGTACATCTTATTTGTAACATTAGAGGAACACAACAACTGCCACATAGCAAGACTCAGACTACAATGATTACTTAACACTAACATTAACTAACTAAAACACACAAACACACACACACACGTATATTGAGGTGTCAGTAAGACAACAACACAAAATGATAGAAAAGTAATACATACAACTTCTAATACATGTGGAGATATTCCACATCAGATATGAGATTTAGTCAAAAATCATATATACAAACACAAGTATATTGTTGGGATGTTTATGTAAATAAGTTTAACATTGCACTATGGGTAACAGATAACATCACAGCAGATTAATTACATCAGAATGGGAATGTAATGCATGGGTCACACTGTCCTTTCAAAGTACAGCATGACAATGTTATGCAATATGTACAAAACAGACGTACATAATTTTTTATTGTTAAATTATGTATCACTCAAGCCAAGAAGATTACACAGAAAAATGTGGCTGACATCCTGAAAGAGCATATACTCATAACAGAAAAGCTCCACTAACACAACACACAGAAGAGTGATATGTGAGGCAGTAATGTGCAAAAACAAATGCATTTTATTGCTCTAACAACCATACATA
The DNA here is from genome assembly GCF_019279795.1 of Protopterus annectens. Taxonomy (NCBI): domain Eukaryota; kingdom Metazoa; phylum Chordata; order Ceratodontiformes; family Protopteridae; genus Protopterus; species Protopterus annectens. The sequence goes on along the minus strand of NC_056730.1, from coordinate 486,117,960 downwards.
TGCACCTACACTTCACTTTAAAAAGAGCATAAGGCAAGCAATACACATTACAACTCTGTGAGGCAGCAGACACCTATCCAACACATGAACAGACAAGATAGGCACACATGAAGTGAGCTGAGAACCACTGCCATACATACAAGGTGCTCACTGTATGCTGATAAGGCAGCAGAAATAGTAGGAGTTTCTGTGTAAACTGTCATCAGCAAGTACCAAATCAGCAAACATACATAATGTATACTATTAATCTATGTAAGATATTCACATCTGAATCATTGTGCAAGTACAACACAGATGACCATCATTCAGGTTGTCTGCAATCATCTAACCTCACTATACCTGCTAACAAATGTTAAGGACATGTACAAATGTGTACAGACTTGTGTGCACAGCATATATGATGCACACTAATTTAACATGTAGGAGAAAAACCCTACTGATGCATTATGAAAAGGTTGTCAACAAATTTACATATGTGAATGCCATCTGAATACTAATTTCAAACTGGAGACAGAGAAGTGATTAGTCATATAGGGTAAAAAATAAGGCTGGTAATAGTAACATACCTAATTTCTGTCATTGATCCTCAAGTCTCTGCATCCTTTCAATAAAGAGGGTTCAGAGCTCACTCTCGCCTTGGCATCTGCATGAATAAAAGGATAAGAAATATTAACCAACAGCAATGATGCATGGATGCAGACATTCAAATGTAAACCTACACAAACATATTTACTTCAGTGTATATGTTTGTAATTTCTTAGGTATACAGACAGATATATGTGTGCATGTGTGTGTGTACATACATATATATATATATATATATATATATATATATATATATATATATATATATGTAGATAGATATATATATATATATATATATATATATATATATATATATATATATATAAAACTTCTCCTTCAACCACCACATTGCCACTATGGTCAGAAAGCCCTTCTATGTGGCACATCTCATAACCAAGGGTTTTGCATCCAGGAAGAAAGAGGTCATCATATCTCACTACTCAGCCCTCATTAGACCAGTTATTGAGTATAATGCCCCATTTGGCATGTACCTCATCAGACACCTGCAACAGCTGGAGAGGCCACAGAAGTACCTCATGAAGAGGATCCTAGGCTTTAAACACATGTCCTACATGGACAGACTCAAGAAACTTCAGCTATTCTCTGTCTCTTATCGTCTACTTAGAGGTGATCTCTGTTTGACTTACAAAGCCATGTCTGACCCAGCCCTGGTAGAAATGTTACACCTAAACAAATCCCAATCCCTCTGCACCACATGCTCCAGAGATCACAACCTCATTACCAGAATCGACAGAACATGCTGGAGAGACAGGTTCATCACCCAGAGACTGCCCACACTCTGGAATAGGCTTCCTATTCATGTCAAGCAGAGCACCTCACTGACCCTCTTCAAGAGAAACCTCAAAGAGTGGATGGATAACAGATAGTTCGCCACGGGGATCACTCCAGTGCGTCTACTGGATAGAGGCACTGGGAGCTAACGGCAGGTGGCATGATGCCAGGGCACTTTTATAAGCTAGGCTTGTGAAGGCTACAGGACCATTAGTCTAGTGCACACCTATGAACCTATGACCTTATATATATATATATATATATATATATATATATATATATATATATATATATATATATATATATATATATATACATACACACATACACACACACATGCAAATACACACACGTAGAGAAATCGCTATCTCTCTTTCTCTCTCACTCTCTCTCTCTAAGTATATATAAATACATCTATAGCTATATCTATCTACCAACTGCAGTCACTATACACAGAGATAGATAGATATAGCTATGTGATCATAGGAGGTTACTAGACTATTGGCCCTAAGGCCTTTACAAGCCTAACCATTTTATACCCATGTTCCCTTTTAGATCAAAATATATAGACTATATTTGCAATGCAAATCTAAGATCAGCATTGGTTGCCCCTGTCCAAGAGGGACATAGGTGAAACCCCCACGGTAAATTCATGGTTTCCCATCCAGTTGTCCAAGTTATGCTTAAATTGGGTCATTGAGGGCTCTGTTTTATGTGAATTGGGAGTTTGTTCCAGAAGAGTGTCAACCTCTGGAAGACATATCTGTCTCTCCAGCATGTCCTGTTAATGTCTTAGGCTAGGTTAAGGTCCCTAGAGGGAGTGACTCTTATCCCATTTGATTTGTGGATGTGCAGCATTTACATTAAGGCAGGGTTCAAGACTGCTCTCTAGGCCAGGCATAAGTCACCTCTAAGCAGTCTATACAGTAGAGTACAGTGATAGGACTTTCAGTCTGTCCATGTTGATCATGTGTTGAAGGCCCTGAATTTTCTTGGTGAGGAACCTCTGAGATCTCTCCAGCTGTTGCAGGTGTCTGGTAAGGTACATATAGAAGGGAGCACTGTACTCTTATTATTGGTCTGATGAGGAAAGAGCATAGGGGAGTTATAAGCTCCTTAGTTTTTGGACGCTATGCCCTTACTTATGAGATGTGCATCATATAAGGCATTCCTTACCATTGTGGACACATGGTGATCAAAGTTAAGGTTGCCATCAGACTGCCTTGAACTTATGAGGGTATTATTAATATTGTAATTTGCAGAAGGGAATAATAATAATGCATTTTTTGGGGTTGAGTTTAAGTCCATGTCTCTGGCACCAATAATTTATCAGTGTAAACCCATTTTGAGAATGTTGACATCATTGGGGGATTCAATGATTGCACCCAATTTGGAGTCCTCAGCAAACCTGGTAAACCACAGGCCATCTATTTTTGCTTGGATTTCTGATAAACAGATTCTAAACAATTGAGGACCCAGCACAGAATCTTGTGGAACACCAATGGTAACAGGTCTGCTGGTAGAGGTGGAATTCCCAACTTTGATTGTATGTGTTGTATTGGTGAGTCAGTTGGCTACCCATCTAATGATGGATGGGTTAATCTCCAGTTGGGTGTGTTTCTCAGTGATACTTGAGTGGAGGATTGTGTCAAAGGTCTTGGCCAAGTCAGGATAGGCAGTATATACTGTTTTGCCTTCATCGAGGTCTTTGGTGACACTCTCAAAGAAGTCCACCAGGTTTAACAGGCATGATCTTCCTTTAACAAAGCCAAAATGAGTTGGGTCAAGAGTTTGAATGTCTCCTATATCCTTGTTGATGAGGTCTACAATGATTCTCTCCATGACCTTACAGATAAGGCTGTTAGGCTTATGGTCTATAGTTCCCAAGGTCAGTTGAGGCACCCCCTTTCTACAAGAGGATTACAGTTGTTGTTTTTCTCTCTGCTGGGACAAAACCAGCATTTAGACTGTGGTTGAAGAGAGTGCCCAGTGGTTCCGCTAACTCCTGTTTTAGACCATCGAGTAAGCAGCCTGGGATGTTATCTGGTCCCATAGAGGTTGTATTTTTGGCCTTGTAGAGTGCGGTTATGACATGCTCTTTGGAGATAATAGGTAAAGGACTGGTGACAGGTATGCTTTGGTTTATGATTGGTAGGGACAGGAGATGAATTTTTCACCAAACCTGTCTACTAGCAGGTTGACAATGTCCTCAGATTCAGTATGAGTGGTACCATCCACTACTAATTCAGCACAAAGCTAGGCCTTCCCTTTTATATTTTGGATGTAGCTAAAGACAGCCTTGTGATTATCCTTAGTTAGGGATGCTAATTTAGATTCATAATTAGCTTTAGAGGACGTTACAAGATGGCTAATTTGCTTGTTCAAGCTGTGGAGGGTGTTCTTCTTCTACTAAGATCATATCCTCGTATTTGTTGACAGCAGTTTCTTTCTCTTGTTGTATAGCCTAGTTATGCTAGGTGTCCACCATGGTGGCTTGTTTTTTTTTTTCCATGAGGACCGTGTTTTGATCTGTTCAGGTGCATCTGAGTCTATACATTTGTACAGGTGATTATACAGGGCATTTGTGTACACCTCAGTATAAGAGTCATTGCTGTCAGTGGTGGCAGAGGGTTTGAAACTATTTCTACCATTACTTAGGAGGCTATAGTTTGCTTTGGAGAAAATTTTCAACCTGTTTGCTCCGGGGGGGGGGGGGGGTCAGATGTGATCATTAATTCAAATGAGATTAATTTATGATCGAATTTTACCAGTGAGGGTCCCATACATGGGGTGGTGCAGCGATCCCATGTTGGTAAGTGCTTGGTCAAGGACAATAGAGCCCCTTGTGGGGGTGCAGACTATCTGCTACAGAGCATTTGTGTTAACAATGTCCAGGAACCTTAGGATGAGCGTGTTTGTTCTTATATTTGTTTCCCATTTGATGGAAGGATAGCTAAAATCACCCATAACCAGAGGGTTTGGCTGTATTTTGAGTGACTCATGTAGGTCCAGGTAGGCAGTGTGGTTTTCATGGTTCTTTATGTGGAATCTATAGCTAACAATGATGTGGAGTGGGGGGGGTCTTTCCTACAGTTAGTTGGACTTGGAGCAACTCTAGGGAGCTGCACTGTTTAACCAGTCTTGAGGCATATTTGTTTTTAATGAAGATGGATACACCTCCTCCTCCTTAGGTTCTTTCATGTTCATTTTGCGGGGTCTGTATTAGATAATTGAACTTTTAAAAGTTCGACTGTCATATGGTCGTCACCATATGCTCGAACTTTTAAAAGTTTAAAAATCCAATAAAAAAATAAACCACACAAATAACCTACCTGAACGTTTTAAGCAGGGGGCAAGCCCCCTGCACCCCCCACACCCCTGCTCTTTAAATGCACCAACTCCGAGATCGCACTACAGTGCAGAAAAGGGAAATCTTCCCATTCCGCACTGTACGGAGATCTCTGTTAAAACATTTGAACTTTCAAAAATTTGATCATATGGTGTCGACCATATGACAGTCGAACTTTTGAAAGTTCAATCATCTAATATAGACCCCATTTTGCAGTCTAAATGTGTGGAAGGCATTGTAGCCTTGCATGACCAGTGTACTCTTTCCAGCCTTGAACCATGTCTCTGTGACTGTACAGACACTGGCATCTTCCAAAGTAATGGCTGCTTCCAGTGAGTGCAGTTTCTGATTTGGACTCCTAGCATTAATCAACATAACCTTGAATTTTTCTTTATAGGATATTTTTATGCTGGGAGTTTTGTTCTTATGACATTGCCTAAAAAAGGCACTATGGGGGAGGCAAGTACCTTTGCCACTAACCAAAAGCCAAGAGGCGATGGGTGAAGGCCATCTCTGGAAAAACAGGGTTGTCTGTTGACCATATTTTCCCAGGCTGTCAAATACTGGATCCCCCTAGACTGACACCAAAACATAAGCCAATTGTTGAATTTTATCATTTTTTTGTTTATATTGAGGCATCATCCTGGGTAGAGGTAGAATGCTCTGCTTAGGGCTAGGGACACACATGCCTGGGACACATAATCTGAAAGCACAATCATGTCTGTCTTCATATAGTCCAGTGAGGTACATCTCAAGTCATTTACTCCAACATGGACTATGACAAAGTCATAACAGTACTTTCTCTTGAGAGACCTGAGTACGTACATGACTTGGCAGATCCTGGCACTTGACAGGCAGCTGACCATGACCTTCTCCTTATCCAGCCTGGTGAGAGGGACATCTGTGTGTCTCACTATGGAGTCACCTATGACCAAGACATTTGGTTTTGAGGTGTTTTGCCTTAGGGGCTTATTGGAAGCGGCACTGATATATTTGTTTTTGTGTGTAGTGGATTCTGTTGGCACTGTATCATGTGCAGAAGGTTTGCACTTGTGAGGTCTCCGCTCTTTTGGTAAACATCTAGTGAGTACCTCCTTGTATGTGGGTTTATGTGTTGTGCACTTATTTGTGGCAGAGGTGAAGTGTGTGAGTTGACAACCTGTTTGATATCTGGTTTGTTGTTACGTGAGAGAGAGAGAGCATTGAGTCTAGATTCATAGAATAGATACATCTCTTACAAATAGCACTTGAATGTTTTAGGAGTAATAGGTTGTCAGTAAACATGAGGCAATTGCTACATTGCCTCAGGATGCCCGTGTCAATCAGTCTGGCTGGAGAAATGGTGGGAAACTGTCCGTCCACTATGTCAGGTGTATTCTGTAATAAGTAGAGAGGTTGGGCAAGATGGAACAGTTTCTGCTGTAGGACTAGTAAAATCAACTAATCTGTGGTGAGGTTTAGGAGTAGAAACCTGCACTGATGCCTCAAAATGCACAGCTCTGTTGCTCTCCGGACAACAGTGCACAACTGCATTGAATGCCAAGAAGTAGGGAAGCTCAGGAAGGTTCCCTAGCAGTTATCAAGGGAAAATTTCTCTTTCTAAGCATTTGCATCTGTATACTGTAGCACTAATCCCAATTGCATGGTGTGCAGCTACATGAAAATGCGGTGTTTATATACAAATGAAATTAGACAATTGTAGCAGTAACTAGCCAATGGAAGAGACCGGAATTGAGCCTTTTACCAACAATCCCCAACTCAGATGTATCCTGGGCTGCATGCTTCTGTCACAAGGGTGCAGGAGGACCTTCTTAATGTTGGATGGCTGGTTTTAATGCTCAAGATAGCTAAACAACCTAGATTCAGCATATCTGAATCTAGTCTATGCTATGATATACAGTAGTACTAGGATTTCCAAGTTCAGGAAATAGCCAAAACAGCAACAAAAGTAAAAAATGGAATAGCAGTTCAGTAGAAAACAGTTTAAAATGTGTAATGCAAGCTTTAAATGTACTTAGTGCTTTTGTAGATCACACTGGATGCCTCTGATTTAATTTAGATTCACTCCAGGTCTCTGGCTAAGCTGACCAACTCAGAGCAGCTCTGCCAAACTGAGTGCAAAACTGCGCAAACGCTGTGCTTAAATACAAGCAAAATTAAACAGTTGTAACACAACTAGCCAATGGGAGAGACAAGAACTGAGCCTTTTACCAGCAATCTCCTACTCAGATGTGTCCTGGCTGTGCTGCACACTTCTGCCATAAGGGTGCAGAAGGGCCTTCTTCATGTAGGATGGCTGGTTTTAGTGCTCAGTATATCCAAACAGGCTAGATTCAGCAGATCTGAATCTAGCTCATGCTATGAAATACGGTAGTACTAGGATTTCAAAATGCAGGAAGTAACAGTCAAAACAGCAACAAAAGCAAAAAATAGAACAGCAATTCAACAGAAAACAGTTCAAAAAGTGTAATGCAAGCTTTAAATATATTTATATTTTGTAGATCACAGTGGATACCTCTGATTTAGTTGAGATATACTTCAGGTCTTCCCCTCAGCACAATGTGCACCTCTGTTTACATATTCATCTTTAGTATCTTCTTGCTGAAGTGTACTTCCTATCTGTGCCTTTCCATACCTACCTGTTTACACATACATATCTATCTGTGTTACTGTATCCCATACCATGACGCATGCTTCATGGCTAATATGCAATGCATGTATGATGTTTTGTTGAACTGCACATATTTTTTTATATAGCTGACTCATGTTGTTGCATTATAATGTTGACTTGTGTGTGACAATTAAGGTCTGACATGTCTCATAATACTTAAATGGGCCATGTTAGGTATGTGGCTTTGTTGTTAGTTCTCGGCATGTTGTCAGTATTGCTGCTACTGTCTGCTTCACAGGGCGATGTACAAATGTGTCATACATCCCTATGACATGTGTGACGCATCTCAGTGTTATTGTGCAACCCCTGCAATTGGGTTTTGTTGGTTTTGGTACATTCCCCAAAATGCACAATCCTACATTTATTGCAATAATGGAAGTTATACTGCTACCTACACACACCAATTATATGTAAGATGACATCCTACCTGACCAACGACTTCTGTTCTGCATACCTGAGGTGTGCCACACATATAATAATGTGATCACCTTTGCTGATGTACCTTACATAAAGTGATTCTGTGGTGAATAAGCTTCTGTAGCCACCCAGGTATGATCATCTCTATGGCCCATATGGGTGTATAAGTTTTGCAGGTGAATATTGTGGTTATGGTATGTATGATGTTCAATTTGGACAACTAATGGGCTTGTTGTGTTCTCTGCTGCTGTAATGGGGCAACATTGCATGAACTTTACTACTTTGTCTGTGTACTTCTCTATGTCTGACTTGTCAAGACTTAATGTTATGAGTATATATTTGTTGCTTGAGCTAGGACATATGTCCACTGCCTCCATCAGCCAAGCCTGTCTCTTCTAACCATTGTGTCCTCCTGATCATCCTGTGACACCTCTGATAGCTCCATGTCAAACTCTTGGGGTACATCACCCACACCTGCAGCTGGCAGACCACCATGTTTAGATGTTAACATGTTGTGCAGCATGGCTCTCATGGTGCCCATCTGTGATGCTTTTTCTGGTGTGTATTGGAGTGCACCCGCCGATGTCCTCCGACATGTGTAACACAGTAGTATCCCACCCTATGCAGCAGACAGCACACATCTGAATCTTGCTTTCAGCATGCCAAAAACATGGTCAAGGGTATTCTGTGTTACAGTGTGCACATTGACGGGCTCTATATGGTGTCATAAAACAAGTTTCCTGTGGATAACTACAGTTACCTGTTTGTGTTTGTAGGAAGAGGAAAACACATATTTAGTACTTGTGCTTACTACTGACAGGTCTAGAGTCTGCTTATATCATAGCTGTGGTCTTGCAGTTACCTAGTAGGAGCCCATCAGAAATTTCATCATGCTGGAAAGTGGCCCTCAGACCACTTTCCCTCCATATTGCTGCATCATGCACATGCCATGATATTGATAGTGAGGTTGTCTGCATGGCACACAACCTGACAATTGAGTGATGGACACCCCTTTCTATTGATGTAACATTCAGCATCAGGTACCACTGAGTTTTCATTGAGATGTGGATGCAGTCTATTGCACTGAGGACACGTAGCAAGTTGTCAGCAGGATAGAACTCTTCAATGGCAATTCTGCACTCCATGACTGTTGTTGTTAAGTGGACATTACTGCCAGGAACTGTCCTAGAATGTGACTGGGATACTCCTACATGATCATCCCTATGTCACTGAAATATCCCAGAGACCAGTATACCCAGACTCAGACACATTTTTGCTTCTACCAGGACTGGGTTACTCCGCAGACTGCATGAAGACGTGGGGTGCACACATCCTACTCACAGCTTGCAGCAGCTCTCTGTCTAGCCTGTGTCTATGTATTATTTCCTGGTCAGAGAGCTGGCTTAACTGTAATCTGTCTCAGTGCCTTGCTGGCTACCTTTTGGGATGCATTTGTAGATTGTTTCTATTTTGGTTTGCAATACTCCCATCAGCTGTAATGCACTGAATTTAGTTTTCATTTTATTTAGAAATACACTGTATAATCCACAGGACTGCTGAGCAATTCGTAACATTTTTGTAGCAAAAAGTTAAGCATGTATGTCCTCTGCCAAGTGCTTTCATAAAATTGTTGGTACACTAGTCTGTTGCATTTTATTGTCATTAGGCAGAGCTGTTGTATTTTGGAATCCAGCAGGCATGTGCAGATTCCAAAATTATCCTACACTGAATAGGTTATTACTTCCTATTGTCACTACATCTGGTAATTGAATCGCATACCCTTTGTAATCTAGCTTGGGTAGGGGCAATGTTCTAAGGGCGTGACCTTGGTAAAACCTTCATACTATAGAATAGATTAGGTAATTGACTTGCTTCTTTTCAGTTGCAGCCTTCTTCTGGACATATCATTTACTAGGTCTGCAAAGCTTTTTTTTTTAGAACAAAAAGGCATGTTCTAAATGTTTTCTCTGTAATTTCTGTGGGAGTAGTTTTAGCATTACTGCAAGGCATTGATCTGAAACACATCAGTGCAAAAAAATAATTTTGTATAAATATTCTCTTTGCAATTTGTATTGTTCTTTCAGTACAGCCACTGCTTTGAGGATTGGGGGAGCTTGGTGTAGTATGGTTAACGCAGAATTGATTTTTTAGCTCCTGAAAAGCAGCACTAAAAAAAAATTGGACTGCTATCACCCATACCCCCTCTACAATAAATCCTGAATAATAATCCTTTAAAATGGCTGGGTAGTTTAATGGCTTATACTCATATGCATGCAGAGCATTCCTTTTGTAGAGACAATTAGGAAGTAGTACAGAAATCAACAGTTCCTTCTGCTCCCCTCAGTTGGCATGACATAACTTTTTTCTTTATATATGACAAGATTGCTGGCCATGATATGGAAACTGGCTTTTTTGTCTGTCCTTCTTTAAACATTTTTTCTCCATAGGACAAGGTGATTTAAGGTTACCTGATTTGAAAGCGTATAGCGGGGAAATTTAAGAGACAAAGAAAGACTAGGATTTTGGATGCAAGCCTGTAAGGAAAATAACAATAACTATGCATGTGGTTAAAGTTGATGCCCCATATATATCCTTTTGAAAATATCTGCTCTCATGGTTTGTCATGTAGGTCACACAGCTATCTCCTATTAAGACAAGACCATCATATTCTGACAATTCAAGTCTCTGTGTAAAATACTGTTTCACTGCATCAGGTAATTTACTCACATTTTATGGTCATCCAGGTGAGAATAATTTAACAAGGCTCACAAAGCTCTTAAATTCATTCCATATTTCTTATAAGTAACTGTTCTACCTTCTGTAACACTTTCTACATTACATTCAGTATCTACAGGAATATCAGACACTTCCAAACTACTGTTAAAATACTCCAAGGCAATGTATGTATCACAATAAGGCATTTGTTCAGTGTATATTCTGTTGAAGTCATATTAAATGTCATTTAACCAAAACATAACATATTTAAATCTTAGCTTATAATCAATGGAATGAATGGCTTATAGTCTGCTACCAGCCTGAAGCTTTCCAGCCTACAGACATATTTTATGAATTTTGCACAAGTCTATACACATGCTAGATACACCTTCTCAGTCTATGCATGTCTAGTTTGTAGGTCTGGCAGTGTCTTGGAATAAAATACCAGCCTCTATCTTTCCCATGGAACTAAAAAAGAATATCTCCAGTCCACAAACAGCTGCATTATGCTGAAACAATAGTGGCTGTCTTACAGTTATACAAAGCATAGGGCTGTACTGTCATAAACATGTCCTTCAAGTTCTCAGATGCAGATTGCTGAATAACATTCCATATCCCGGGACTATTATGCTTTAGCAGTTAATACATTTAAAGCAAAATGTATATACTCAAACAGTTCAGCATGTCAAGAATTATTTTTAGCTCTTGCATGCTTTGTTGTAGTCTGACTTGCCAGACAGCTTTCACCTTTTCTTATCTGTTCTGACCAAAGATGCATCAATTACCTTATTTTCTCAAATTAAAACACTCTTTCTTCATTCAGCTCTTACCCCACAGATTTAATCTATGGAAGGCATTTCTTTCATAAGTATCATCTCTTCCATGGTAATGCCATACTTAAGAATATCTTCTACATACATTGCAGCTCCATATAAATCATGCAATATTCCAGCAATTTTCATAGGTGAATACTAGGCTAACTGCCTGAAGGGCTATTTTAAACCTAGCCAGTAACACAAGATCAGAATCAAACCCTGTACTTTATGACTGTGAGGGGAATACCTTAACCATTACCCCCACCCATGAACATGTAAAGAGTACTAAACATTCCAAATAGCAGGTCTCTCAATGCAAATCCCATGAATGGCATTGCAATGCTGTACAACTGCACTTCTGCTGGAGAAAACAATCAGGTAGTGGGTTGACCATGACCATAATTACCTTAAACACGGACATGCCCCTACCTCAGTTATTATTATGGGAACTCCCTAAATTATGACAGTCACTGGAAGGTATATCAACTTACTAAGACAAAAAAGACTGCTGGAGGGGACAAGTGACCACTGCATAATCTGAATGGTAAGACAGGTATTCCATCTGAGGAGGCTTCTTCTCATACCTCTCAACCTCCAAGAATAATAAATCTGGACAAAGCCAAAATAAACGGGAGAAAAAGGTCCAACATCAAGGCCAAATTTTAAATATTTCTTTTACAAATGTCAAAAATTGGTAGAATAACAAGTTTAAATTAAGGATGTAAAGTCTGAACCTCAAATGTATGTCATTACTTAGTGACTTCACTCCTCACTGATTTACCAGAAAACCACAAATTTTATAGGAAACAGGCTGAATATATGAGGCAAACATCTGACCATTCCACAGAAATCTGGACAGTTGAGAGGTATGCCTGTTTTCCATGTTTGTTTATAGCTAGCCCTGGCAAATGAAGTCAATGTGTCAGCAGCTCCATACATCAAACAATGATTAAAGGCTGTACTAGCAGCCGGGCCACTTCTAACAGTGACTATTTCACACTTTTACAGTTCTGACTGAAATAAGGATAAGCTGTAATGGCAATACTACTGCCTTAAGAAAACTGGCATTTTTCTTTACTTTACATACAGTGACCTACTGACCAAGTTCCAGGATCATTTATTCCAGGTTAAAACTTTTACTATCCAACCTAACAGGTGCAAGGAGATAAGATTATCCTGGTCTGGATCACACTAAGTATATATCAAATAATTAGAGTTGGGGGGATCATGTTTATTTGAATATAGGTTGATTTTTTTCAAAGATTAGCTGAGTGCAAACTGCAACTCAGAGGCAAATGTCTGAAAGGACTTTTCTGTGAACTTTCAAAGTAAAATGAGTTTTTTTTTCCCATATGCAATTTGCAGGGGTGACCCCCTTACACGTCATTTAATTCTAGTCATCTGTTATGTAGCATCTTTGGAAGAGGGACAATGTGATTTCACAGCAATGATAGTTGTCACACTCCATCTCTGCAAACCAAGATTTACATGACTGGTCTTCAAACAATCACACAACTCTGTGCAACTTTGTTAGTGATCACTCACTAATTTGTCTCCTGTGTTGTACTGCTGTCACAATCCTTTATCCAAGACTTCTTACACCAAAAACAAAACGCAACTTAAAAATTGCTTGCATTTAGATGTGTCTTCCAGAGTATAAAAAGGACTCAGGATTCAGACCATCTCCAATGTACATAGTGCTTTAGATTATTTTAGAAGCATTATCCCAGGGTTACTTAAAGTGTATTGCTCACTTTCTAAAGCACATTTGTTTTACTATTAATTTCATTTCTAGTAATACATGTCATGTTAAAGCCGCAAGTGATTTTGCAAAAGGAAAAAAAATAACGGTAATAGTGTGCTGTTTGAGTTTTTTTAGTTTTAGTGTTTATTCAGTTTTTCTCTATAACCACTCCAACAAAATTAAATCATTGTAGATATTCGATGATGATTTACATACAACTGCAAAGAATTTGGAGTAAGCTAATTAAATAATTGAAATAAATAAAGCAGCTTACTTTTCTACAAGAGAAGCTTCTTGCTTACATTAAATTTTGCTACTATGACATAATTTATGGTCAAATTATAAATGCACCCACACTAGAATACAGATGCAGCCTTCTCTCGAGGCACTGTTAGACTCGTAGAAGTGAAAGGGTTAGTTCTTATTTGGGACTCAAACCCATGACCTCCAATATATCATGTTGGTGTCACTGTTGGTGGACCAGCAAGAGCCTCTGGTTAGACAGGTATTGAGTTTTCCCTTAAGAGCATTATACTTTCAGCTAGGAAACCTCCAGCTTGGTGATTAAGGTCTAATTACAAACACAGACAAATACAGAGGAAGCCCTCGGCCTTGGCACAGTTTGAATTAGAGAAGTGAAGAGATAATATTAGTTTTCATTTGGGATGCAAGCCTAGTACCGCCAGTCAGTTATTACATTTGGACTCATTTCATAGAGAGCTATGTTCACTGAACTGATACTTCGTGCTTATTGAAGAATTTAAAAATCAGAATGTTGATTGCATATATATACTGTATATATTGCTTAACTGTAAACCTCTTTCCCAACAAACATCAGAAATATCTCATCTCATCTACTATTTAAAACCACCTTGAAAACATACTTGCCAGCAGAACACTCTTGCACTTGTAACATCCCGATTACTAAACTACCTTCTTATTTTAATAATTTCCCGTCTATATTACACATATCAACAATATAATACTGCTTTTGTACTAGCGCCATTTCTCATTCTAAGTCTCTTTCTTATGCATCCAAAACAAATATATATCAGGATCACGTTCTCATCTGTTTACATGTCTTAAGATCATAGGTTAATAGGTATGTATTAGGCTAACAAACCCAAGGGCCTTTTTATTCCTAGCCACTCCTCTCAGCCTCTAAGTGCAAGAAAATTGACCAAAGCATAATATACTGGTGGTACAAATGCTCAAAAATGAGGACAGATTTTAAGTACTGCTGTTATAACTTAGAAAGTTGATAGAATAACAGGATTTGTGTTAGCATGCATTTTCTGTAGGACATTAAGTTTGAAACACAAGTATATGTCATTATTTAGTGACTTCAATCCTCAGTGATTTGCCAGAAAAACACACATTTTATAAGGAACAAACCAAACATATGAGGCAAAAATCTGGACATTCTGTGAAAATATGTACAGTTAACAGTTATGAGCCTAGTCATGTATTCCACATCTCTGAAAAGTTCTGGTACCCTTGATAAGTGTAAGCAGGGGCTTGGAAGATGAAACATTTACAAGCAAGGAATTGGGAGATGAACCATTTACAGGCTGCCTGTGTCCATATAGGTGCCAAGCCAGAGATGAATTGCCTGTTCCCCATCCAATTATCCAAGTTACACTTGAACTGGGTTGAGAAGGAACTCTGTTTCACATGGATGGGAAGCCTGTTCCAGAGACATGGTAATCGCTGGGATACATATCTGTCTCTCCAACAGGTCTTATTTATATCACAGGCAAAGTTTAAGTCTTTAGAATGGGTAATTCTGGTGCTGTTTGTTTTGTGGACATACAGGAGGTCCATTAGGGTGGGATCTGACAATGCCTTATAAGCCAAGCATAGATCTCCCATCAAGACAGAATACAGGAATAGGACCTTGAGGCATTCTGCATAAGACATGTTACTTATGCCCTACATCCTTTTAGTAAAGAACCTCTGTGGACATGCCAATTATTGGATATGCATGGTTAGGTACATACTAAAGTAGGCATTGCACTCAGTGATAGGTCTGATGAATGCCAAATACAGTGGAACAATGACCTCCTTGGACCTAGATGCCATACCTTTATTTATAAGTTGCACAACATAGAATAATTTCCCCACTACTGTAGACACATGATGGTCAAAGGCTAGATTACTGTCTGTGTGTGTGTGTCACTAAGTCCCTGACTACTGAGTCATCTCCTAGGTGTGTGTTGTCAATATGATAGTTACAAGGGGTGAATGACTTCCAGAAGGACACTTTTATGCATTTCCTACCATTTAGTTTGTGTCCATGCCTTTGACACAAGTTAATTGCCTGTGTCAGCCCTTCCTGGATAACATTTGTGTCAGTGAGGGATTCTACGACTGCTCCTAATTTTCAGTCATCTGCAAATTTAGTCAGCCAGAGATCCTAGACATTAGCCTTGACTTCAGGGAAGAAAATGCCAAAAAGGAGTGGTCCCAGGTCTGATTCCTGATGGACTTCACTTGCGACTGGCCTCTTTGGAGATACGAACTCCTCAATTCTAACTTCATGTTTTCTGTCTGTGAGCCATCTGGCTATCCAGCAGGTGGCATAAGGGTTTATACCCAACCTTTTGAGTTTGTCAACAATGCCCAAATGAGGTATCATCTCAAATGCCTTACCCAGATCAAGGTGGGCAATGTAAACTGTTTTGCTCTCATCCTTTGTTTTACTGACCTTCTCAAAGAAGTCCATCAGGTAGAGGCAAAGGATCATAAGTGGCAGGATTAGAACCTGCATGGGGACACCCAAAGTATTTTTAGTCCATCACTTTAACCACTCACCCACAGCTACAACTCTGTGAGCAAGTGAATAGCTGTTCATTAAACATGCATATCCCTCATCTGTTGGCTGTGTGTACTACAATTTGAATGTGACTTTTTACATAAATTGTAAAATAGCACTGAATGTTCTTTAGATATGTGTGACTTTAGCATGCTGTAAATATTGCATACTATACTCGACATGGTGAACAAGTGTTAAACTATATATAGATCTGTGTTATGTAGTACATTTTTTTATTATCTCATGCTACTTGTCTGTAAAATTATGTAATGTGGAGGAAGAGCTTTGCCCAGTCAGACTTTCCGGGTAATCAAAGGCTAATAAATAGAATGTCATGATGGTATCACTGCCACTGCACAAACAAGAGTCCCTGGAGTAGGTCTTACATTTTGCCTTATCCTTTTTGCTAGGAAACACTCAACACAGTGATAATGGTAAAATTAATAAAACATGTACCCAAATGCAGACAGAGCAATCTGCCTAGGTACTGTTTGAATCATGGAAGTGAAAGGATAATAATCACTCTCATTTCAGACTCAAGTCCAAGTCCTCCAGCATATTGAGCTGGCGTCACTGCCACTGGACCAACAACAGCTAGTGGACAAGAAAATATTGAGTTTTTCGTCAGCAGCCTTATCCTTTCAGCTAGGAGTCAAATTGTGTGGCGCGCATGTGCACACACACACACACACACACACACACACACACACACACACACACACACACCTAGTTAACAACTTGTTTTTCTACCACATAACACACTCCTGCTGATGCATTTAGCCTGGAAATACAGCAGCCCATACATGCATTTAAGAAGTGGCAATTGTAGGTTCTGTCTTTCTTGATGCCATGGCAAGAGTTTTCATATAACAGGAAAACTCTCTCAAAGGGTCATTCTTATAAGCAAAATAAAATGCAAAAACAACACACTTTTTGCATTTAAAAACTATATAAGCTAGTATTGTATATGATGTGCAGATCATACCCAGCTTTCAATGTTTTGTTGCATAGCACCTGCTTTAGAAAGTGACCAATACACTTTAATATATTAGAGTACAGTCACTGGTAACCACATCTAAACATGCTTTGTTTACAAGGTGATCTTGTAAGGGTAATGGCATTGCAGTCCTTGAACCCATTTATACCATGTCTTCCTAGTTAAGTAGCCAAGATGAGGCTTGTGTTTCTGACTATAAGCTGAAAGCATGAATTTAAGCCAGCTTGCACTTGAGGTTTCAGTAATTATATTAATAGGCAACTAATTTAGTGGATTGAAGTTTAGTTGCTGCAATATTCATATAGTACAATACTGTCTTATCAAATATAAATAGGTGGCAAAATCCAAACTTGTCTGAACAGAAATGATTATTTGGTGGAACAGATTCAGACAAGAACAAGCCCTAACGACACTACTGTCTGCCTCAGAAGGAGCTTTATTCACCAGCTCTCCTTCCCATCCAGGTAATATTCTATTCCATCTCTGAGGCATATATTTACTGACGTACAATATTTACATGGACATTTTTCATCAATGTACAGGCCATCAAAGTTGAAGTCCCACCTTATGAAGGCAGAAGCTTGATGAATTGTTAAACCATACAGGCTCAAAAGTCTTTAAACTTACTCCATTATGGACTTATGTTTTCTTATGAAATGTGTCTTACAAATGTGCAGTAAGAGTAGGAAGTTAAAAGGTTTACAAATAATAATACATGCTTCCAAAGTCTTAAAGATTGAAATGTTTATGGCTTGTTTACATAAGTCATTAACTAATATAACATTGAATATTTAATATATACTGTCATGGTAATTGCACTTACTACAGAACTCATAAGTCTGTGGCTAGAACTCTGATTGCAGAAGAAGATAACATAAATTAAAATTCATAGGTTTGTAGATGTTTATGAAACCAACTACTGGGGGATGCACAAGCCAGTGTATTTCTTTGTGCCAGACTCAACCCCAGATAAATGGGAAGGGTTACATCAGGAAGGAGATCTGTTGTAAAATGTTTGCCAGATCAATATGCGGACAACAATACAGATTTCCATACCGGATCGGTCGATGCCCAGGTTAACAATGACTGCCTCCAGTACTGTTAGCCAACAGGGTGCAGGTGGAAATTGGGCTACTGTTGGCCAAAGGATAAGGATAAGAAGAGGGGTCAGGCATGCCTGGAGGCAGGAGGAGAGGAAGGTTAGGAGTGTGGAAGTGAGGGTAGGAACTTTGAATGTTGGCAGTACGACTGGTAAAGGGAAAGAGCTAGCTGATATGATGGAGAGAAGGAAGTCTGACATATTGCACTTGCAAGACACCCAATGGAAGGGGAGTAAATCCAGGTATATCAGAGGTGGGTTCAAATTGTTCTACCATGGTGTGGATGGGAGGAGAAATGGGGTAGGGGTTATCCTGAAGGAACAGTATATTAACAGTGTTTTGAAGGTGAAAAGAGTGTTAGCTAGAGTGATGCTTATGAAGCTGGAAATTGATGGTGTGATGTTGAATGTTGTTAGTGCATATGCTCCACTACTTGGATGTGTGATGGATGAGAAAGAAAATTTTTGGAGCGAGTTGGATGAAGTGGTGGAGAGTGTACCCAAGGGTGAGAGAGTAGTTATTGGAGTGGATTTCAATGGGCATGTTGGTGATGGGAACAGAGGGGATGAGGAGATGATGGGCAGGTATGGTGCTAAGGAGAGGAATGCAGAAGATCAAATGGTAGTGGATTTTGTGAAAAGTAGGGATATGGCTGTGGGGAATACATATTTTAAGAAGAGGGAGGAGCATAGGGTGACATACAAGAGTGGAGGAAGATGCACACAGATGGATTATATCTCATGCAGGAGGGCCCGTCTGAAGGAAATTGAGAGACTGCAAAGTGGTGACAAGGGGATGCATACTTAGGCAGCACAGCATGGTGGTCTGTAGGATGATGCTGGTGATCAAGAAGAAGAGGAGGAGAGTGAGGGAAGTGCCCAGGATCAAATAGTGGAAGCTTTAAAAGGACAGCTGTAAGGTGGCGTTTAGAGAAGAATTAAAACAGGTACTGGGTGGCAGTGAAGAGTTACCATACAGCTGGGCAGCTACAGCAGAGATGATAAGGGAGACTGCTAGAAAGGTGCTTGGTGCGACATCTGGACAGTGGAAGAAAGACACGGAGACCTGGTGGTGGAATGAGGAAGTACAAGAGAGTATACAGAGGAAGAGGTTGGCAAAGAAGAAGTGGGATTGTCAGAGAGATGAAGAAAGTAGACAAGAGTATAAGGAGATGAGGTGCATGGCAAAGAGAGAGATGGCGGAGGCTAAGGATAAGGTGTATGGTGAGGTGTATGAAAGGTTGGACACTAAGGAGGGAGAAAAGGACCTGTACCAATTGGCTAGACAGAGGGACTGAGCTAGGAAAGATGTGCAGCAGGTAAAGGTGATAAAGGATAATGAGGGAAACATACTTACAAGCGAGGAGAGTGTGTTGAGCAGATGGAAAGAGTACTTTTAGGGGCTGATGAATGAAGAGAATGAGAGAGAGAATGTTGGATGATGTGTGGATAGTGAATCAGGAAGTGCAATGGATTAGCAAGGAGGAAGTAAGGATAGCTATGAAGAGGATGAAGAATGGAAAGGCTGTAGGTTCAGATGACATACTACCTATGGAAGCATGGAGGTGTTTAGGAGAGATTTTTTTTAACCAGATTATTTAATGAAATCTTGGAAGGTGAGAGGATGCCTGAGGAGTGGAGAAGCAGTGTACTGTACAGATTTTTAAGAATAAGGGTAATGTGCAGAGCTGTAGCAACTACAGAGGGATAAAATTGATCAGCCACAGCATGAAGTTATGGGAAAGAGTAGTGCCCATCATTGTCACAGATGTAAGATGTGTAACTTTATAGTGGATGAACAGCAATATATTCATCCTAATATGGAATATGTTTTTAAACCGTGGTTTTATGCTAGTTGTGACAACACAAATTTGATCTGTTTAGCTACCTGTACGCAATGTGTAGCATTTTATGTGGGTATGACCTCTAGAAGGTTAAAATATAGAATTTATAACCACATTTATGATATTAGAAAGAGAAATCAGCAGAACGTATTAGCTAGGCATATTACCTCTCACCCTAGCCATAGCTTCAAATTTAAGAGTATTGCAACTAGTTCATCAGAACAAGAGGGGTGGGAATAATATGAGTTATTTAGAATCTATTGAACTGTGCTGGAGTTTTAAACTAAGAGCCCATTTAGATCCTGGTCTTAATCAATTTATTAGCATAAAACCAGTTCTAGATGCTCGCAAATAATGCGAGCGTGATTAATTATGTTTTATTTTTCTTTTCTTTTTAAAAGGTTTTCATATTTATGCATTTTCGTTGTATATTGTTTATATTGTTATCCGTATATTTGTTTATTCACTACATATAACAGATTTATAGCAATATGCTAAATTTATATATGAACAATATTTATATATATTTTGATACATATTTTTATGGTATGGTATCAGTTTTGTTGTTATTAACAAGATGTTATATTCATCTGGAAGTTTTAACTGAAGGAGCATGCTGCTTTCTAGCGCTTACCGCTTTGTAGTGGTTTTATGAAATGTTCTGTTATTAGTTACTTAAGTGGAACTGGGTTGCTATGCATCAATGCAGCTAGTGCTTTCAGCTGAGTTCAATTATTCTTAATTACTTTTAATTGATTAGCAATTGAATGTGTTGGATGATGGTATTTAAACATTGAGATTTGTATGGGTTGTTGAAATCTGAGGAAGTGTACATAGTACGTGAAAGCGCTTATTCAAATAAATTTTTGGTTTTGTTTATTATTTTGTGGCAGTCGTCTCCAGTTTTATCATACTACTTTTTTCTCTTTGCATTTGGAAACACGACCTTTGGACAGTAGCTGTACTTTGTTGTTTTTACTTTTAGCTCTTGAACCCTTGATAACTGTAAGCAAGGGCTCAGGGGATGAACCATTTACAAGCAGAGCCCTAGGAGAGGAACCATTTACAGGATTCCTGTGTCCATTGGAGACATAGGTGCCAAACCAGGTATGAATTTCTTGTTCCCCATCCAATTGCCCAAGTTGCACTGGAATTGGGTTAGGAAGGAACTCTGCTTCACATGGCAGGGAAGCCTGGTCCAGAGATGCAGTAGTCTCTGGGATACATACCTGTCTCTCCAGCAGGTCCTATTTATATCACAGGTAAGGTTAAATTCTTTCGAATGTGTAACTCTGGTGCTATTTGTTTTGTGGATATGCAGGAAGTCCATCAGAGTGGGATCTGACAATGACTTGTATGCCAGGCATAGGTCTCTTCTCAACTGCCTGTAGGAGACAGAATACAAGAATAAGACCTTGAGGTGGTCTGCACATGACATGTTACTTATGTCCTGTATTCGTTTAGTGAGTAACCTCTGTAGACATTCCAAATGGTGGATATGCCTGTTAGGTACATGCCAGAGGGGCATTGTACACAATGATCAGTCTGACAAATGCCAAATACAGGGGAACAATGAATTCTTTGGACATAGATGCCATACATTTGTTTATAAGCTGTGCAACATAGAATGATTTCCTCACTACTGTAAACACATGATGGTCAAAGGCTAGATTACTGTCTATGTGTGTCCCCAAGTCCCCTGACTCTGGGTCAACTCTTAGGGGTGTGTTGTCAACATGGTAATTACCAGGGTGGATGACTTCCCGAAGGATACTATTATGCATTTCTTGGCATTTAGTTTTAGCCCATTGCTCTGACACAACTTATTTGCTGAGTCAGCCCTTCCTGGAGAGCATTTGTGTCAACTGTGGAATTCAATGACAGCTCTTAATTTGCAATCATCTACAGATTTAGTCAGCCAGAGGCCATTGACATTGGCCTTGACTTCAGAGAAGTAAATGCCAAAAAGAAGCGGTCCCAGCACTGATCCCTGAGGGACTCTACTTGTGACTGGCCTCTTTGTAGAGGTGGACTCCCCAAGAAATCATTCCGAGCCAACAGTTGAGTTTAGGGCTCCATGGTCATCTAGATTACAGACTAATTTCTTTGGAAACAGAGAGTGAGATTCTGAAAAGTCTTACACTGAGCTGCTCCAAGTGCTTGGTATAATTAAAGGGGCAGCGAAATGATTTTAAAATAATTAAAGAGGCATATATATACTGTGCAGGCAGAGTTGTTATGTAATATGCATATTAAATGTAACCCTGACTATACAGGCTTAGTGATAATGATCAAATGCAGTGCTATTGGCTTTGCTTATATTATGGTTATACAGAAACAGACACAAATACACAGATATCTATTTATCTACTAATCTCTCCCTATATGTTTGTGTGTGTGCTTGCATGTGTGTGAGTGTGTGTGTGTGTGTGTGTGTGTGTGTGTGTGTGTGTGTGTGTGTGTGTGTGTGTGTTTGTGTGTCTATGTGAGTGTATATGTTTTTGTATATATCCCACCACATCCCCTCCCAACTTATATATAACAACTCCATAGATGCACCTCAGTGAAAGAAAGGGGAAAAACACTGGAGGTGCACCTCCAGTTTGCTCAGTCCAACACACTGCAATAAAGCAAACTGCAATATTACTTAGAAACATATTAAAAACTAATGCCAGTAATCAAAAAAAAACTTTCCTTATTATCAGGGTAATAACTGGTAAAATGTACTGGAGAATATCATTAGATCAACTGTGATTAGATTACTTTTTTAGACCACGTCATTAAATAACATGATAGACCACTTGAATGAAATCTATATACATATATATAAATGGGAACAGAACCGTTTGTCAAAAAAGCAACTTGTCGACATATGACAGAGACAGTACATCTTATTGAAAATCAGCTGACTGAAATGTACCAGCTTTGTCAGTATAAGATTGTGCTATACTGGAGATCAAGAAATATGCCCTTTCTCCCATTGTAGTGCAAGATCGGAGTTGGTATATGTAATTAGCAGGTGGTGTTGGGGTACAGTGGAGGGCTTGTCACCCTACAAAAACATTGTGTGCTTTTCTTTTTTGATCCTTTGTGGATCAGTGTTTATTGATTTCGATATGTAGGTTTCAATCACTGAAGGATTGATGAGTTGCTTTTTTGATTATGCTTTCATAGAGAGAGAATTACAATACGTATACAAAAATAAAAAAAAATATTCTAAATTAACTTGCAGTAATTCCTTTTTCTACACATTTACTGATATACACAATGAATTGTGGATGGATAAGTATGCAGTGTACTGTTATGGGCATTGTGGACACAAAATAGTTTTCTATGCTAAGATCAAAAATGGGCACATAGATGTGTGGAAAAATATCCACCAGTGTCCACATATTTTGCCTATGCACACACTGCAGTGGAAGTCTTGTCATCTACATAGAGGGGCTTCCAAAGAAAAGCCTCACAGAGGTTGGAAATATCATAATATACAGCTAGTATCATCCACGCAAGTCTTCAAATTCAACAAAAACATGACATAGCACTATAGTCATGTACATATTAAATGTAAACCTAAAAAGAGATACAGAATAACTAACTTGACATAAAATAAGTGGACATACCTTGATATTTCTCCATGTAGATGTAATCCCATGGACCCTCTTATTGTGCAATGTTTCAGAATTTTGGGGACTGATATCATACAGGGCCAATTTTTGCAAACCCATGTTGAGTTTGACAGTATGTGCCAAAATCCAGAAGTCTTGCAGAGGAATCCCTCTTTGTTAATGTAGAAGGATAACATCTTTACTATGACGAAGGCAGGCTGGTCTCAATTAGTATCCCAAAGCAGCTCCAAGAACTAGTTGGGGGAGGAGGAACAGTGAGATTATGCCTGCTTATTTCTCCATAGAGATGACATGGTGATAACATGCTGGTGTGAGAAAGGACATTCTTGAAAATCCAGAGATACTCAGAGCTATAAACAGTAGCCGCAGTAGATGAGTGGGCAAGTGCCTATAGAATAATATGTCCTGGGTTTGCTGTACTTCTACATAAATTCTAATGTGTATGATAGCATTGTGTTGCTGATACATTTAAGGTGTTGCTGTTGGGTGTGTGCATTTGCCAAAAGTGCATGACTCCTGGTGATATGTACAAAAGCTATGCTCCTTTGACTTTGCTGGATATTGGGAAGTGGTTTATGACAAGTAATAAAGTAATAAGATTTGCTGATGATGTGTAAACAAAAATCAAGTAAGAAAATAGAGGGCATATCCTAACAGTGAGACTCTGAGATAATAATCGGTTTTGCATTGATTATTACTCAGCTTAGGGCTGTCATACCATTAATTTCTTTGCATATAAGCCATGAGTCTCTGTTACATAATTACAGTAATGCACTTATAACATTAGTTATCTAAGTTAGCACTATATATTCCCAGTTTAGGAATATTAAACTAAAAGTGCAGTACACCTATCCCATGCAGCATATCTATACTGTGCAGTCACCACATATATAATGTACATTGAAAATACCTACATTAATACTGTGATATTATGAAAGCTGTTTTTGAACTGGTGCTGTAGTTATTTTATTGAAAGTTAATTAGTAAACACAAAGTAGTTTAGAATAGATGGTAGTTATTCATATGTTATACAGCCCATGGTTTATATTTTTTTCAGAAGAGTGTTTGTTGACTACACATAACTGCAGAGTCTTTTCTATATCACACACCATCCTTGAATGAGCAGTAGCTACTAAATCACCTCATAGCTATCTTTTGATTATGTACAATGTTCATTCCAACTGTGGTGGTGATATTTCATACCTGTATACTTTATGCATAATGTATTATCCTCTAATATAGTGTCCACTCTCGGTACAATTCTGTTAGATTATGTATAATATATGTATCAGACAAGGTCTCATGCAGCGGAGTAGTTGGCTGAACTGGTGCCTTGTGCCGGTGCCACAAATTAGCTCCCTACCACCTCAGGTATTCAAATAAAGAGCAGAAAAAGAAGAAAGAAAGAAAATGGGAGATTTGGAAGGTATGGGTCTGTGTTTGTGACACAAAGCCTGTTAAAGTGTTGTAGATATATATAATTTTAAATGTATACAGTAACGTGATGTAGGGTGGTCATCACAGGATAAGACTCCAACATATTGGTGTGAAGCTTGAGGACCTTTTAGCCGAGGAGCTTTAACTGATATCCATGTTAAATTGTACTGAACCATTAATTCACCAAACTATCTGTAACTCTAACATCCATCATCCTGTAAGCTTCCTATTTATAGTTATTAGCTGCTATTAAGTGTTCCACATTTTGCATATTTGTAAAACATTATAAGAAGAAGTGTTTCTTGGAGATGGAAAGTTGTGAGTTAATATGGTTCCATGCACTACAAAGATTTACAATCGGGTCACCGATCATAACATATTGTGTTCTCGATGTGGATGCTAAAATTTATTTCTCGAGATGAATTTCTTGGCATCCATGTTATGAACACAAGCTGGTTATGACTGGAGATCCAATCATAATCTTCTGTATAGCAACAGCCCAGCCCTGCAGAACAGTTTAGAGTAACATCAGTGCTCTAGCACTTTAAAACACTACTTTTTATTTTTATTTTTTTAAATAAATATTTAAATGGTGAAGGGAAACAAAATAATTCCTTTTTTGGAAAATAGTCTTTTCCCCCACTTGAAAGGGCTGAGAAGAAGGGAAATATGAGTTTTGTAGTAACAGCTGCTTTTTAAATTGCTTGTCTAACCAGTAATACTGTGAGAAAGTCATAGAAGTAAACTTTCTGCAAATATGACAGAAGTTGTTAAAATACTCTCTGCTTGTATAACATTACTAAACAAAAAAGTTATATGACTCATGCAGGTAAAAAGAGTAACTGAAGTGGCACCATTAAAATAACATAATGTTTATTTTTGCCAATTGCAGAAAAATCAAATCATCTTTGGATTATAGTAATTCAGCCAATCATGCCCCACTACATGTATGCCACTCAGCTCTTCAAATTAAGAGCAAAAAAAAAAGAAAGAGCAACTCTCATAATGACAACAGCTCATTAATTAAACTAAACAGGAAACTAAAAGGACTAATTAAATATAATAAGGCCAATTACAAGGTCAAGATAACTTCTCAGGCTAAAGACAACCACAAGGCTTTACAGCTATGTCAGAAACCTGAAAAGTAACATGCAACAGTGTGCAGAACTAGTAGTAAATGGTACCACCTTCACTGAGCAGAGTGACACAACAAATCTGCTGGCTGTCAAATTCAGCTCAAACTGAATTCAGTCAATCCACAGTCCCAGCTCATCAATTGAAGAGCAAAAAAAAAAAAATCACCAAACTCAAGTGCCTTTCTATACTGGTATTGTAGTACAGAAAAAGTAATTGCCTGCACACCTTGGCTATATTACTGGTTTCAAGCATAATATGCATACTATTGCCAAATAATGTGTCTTTTGCTTCTGTAAATACAGATATAGGAGGTCCAAACAGATGTGTGAAATGCACCATCGTTATTTTGAACTGCCTGCTAAAACAACTGGAGTTAAAAAGATAGAAAGGGAACTCAGCACCACAGAGAACGAAGCCTCCAATTTTTCTACAACAGTCAGTACACCAGGAATACAACATAAACACAGTAACACAAAGTACCTTAAAGCATAGGCTCTAACAAACGTGCAGCATTAACTGTGCAAATATCTTACCCACAATCCATACGAGAAAAGGAATATGCATTGCACATATGGTGCTATACTGTCTGGCAAAAATAATGCATCGTGAACATATTTTGTATTACTTGGGCATGCTACTGCTGTCAGTGCATTGTGTATCATGTTTAAGGTAAAGTAATTATGCAAATGTTTCTGAAAGAATGCAATAAGTACTCATGAGTAATTGGGTAAGATGTTAACCACAAATGTGAATGCTATTTTCCAAGTTCTCTACTCATATACCTACTTTTTGCCAACATAACAATGCCTATCATGGTAGTACATGATAAGGGGCAATATAGCTTCTGATATTGTTCAAGAGTGGCATATAAGTGTATTGCTAGAGTTTCACAATACATTATAATACTAGCATGAATGAACAACTATTGACTTGCTTTTGTTCATTGTTTTACTTGGTATATTGTTCAATACTGTACCTACATATATTCATACTGGATGCAAATAGATAACAGCTTTATGTGTACCCAGGCATGACCATATTTTGCTGTATCTGTACAGTCCTGGTTTCTATAATTACACCCAAATCAATAGGTTGGGCCGACTTTTGATGGTTTGTGTGTCTCCTCTAAGTCCTTCTCTACCTGATAAGTTATTCAGCATAACTCAGGTGATTAGCTCCTTTGTGTTGGCATCACCAGCTAGGTAGAGAGGTGCGTCAGCCTGGGAGCTATCACGAATGCTCTCATAGATGGCTTGAAAAAGTGCTAGGAATCCTTAACTCTATGTCCTGGCATTATTCAGCAGGTAACTGTGAGTTGTTAGGCATGTCTGCTCTTTAGGCAAGTCCACAACCTGTTTAAAAAGTGACAATACCACCCTTACCACCCTACTCATTCACTTACTTGAGCTACCATACATGGTTCCAGTCTTGACCAAGATCCCGGGCCACAAGGACCATCTGCCTCATTCCATCATATTACCATTACCCCTCCTATCAAACAGAAGTCAGCAGACATAAGGGGTCATTGCCAGTACTTCAGCCCTTTACCCCAATGTAAGTGGGTTACTCTGAAAGACTTTCAGACATTGGTACATGCTTTTCTATGAGCAGGTGTTTGTGAATATTGACATTGTGTGCCATCAGCCATGGCAAGATACACATTTCGCAGAGAGTAAGATTCTGAAACATTGCATGCTACTGAAATCAATATCTGATGTGTGGCATTGGAGAGCTAAATATGGTGCCAATATGTCATACAAATCTGCAGTATTCTGAAACATGTACATATATGGAATTATTATATTTGCATAGGTAGAAAATGTAGTTTCCTGACACAACAGCATGTCCACTTGTCTATTATATTACATCCACTGGGATGTATCGCATTATAGGTCTGGGTAGTGCATGTACATGGCTATAGTGCTCTTGTCATGTGTTGATGCTCAAGAACACTTTTACATGAATGATACAATCTACATATTGTGATACTGTCTATATTCGTGTGTCTTCCTTTGGATGCTGTTTAATATACATGGTAAAGTGTCATTGTAATGTTTGTTATGGGGACCTCTTGTGAGTACTTATGCATATTTTTAACACATATGTGTGTGTTGCCTATACTTATGTTATGTTTTTAGAATAGAAAGTAGTATTTTATTCACAACTGTCCACGATAGTATGTCGCATACTAATTCCAATGACAGAAAGCCTTCACTGAAGAACAGTAGTATCCACAAATTTATTGAAGCACTTTTCGTTCCTTAAAAACTAATTTTAATATTTTAACAAGGAATGTATGTTATTTTATATGTTGTCACTACTCTTGTGTAAATGTGTGCACATTTTGTTGTTTTAAACTAGCATGTTTAAACTAGTGCACTTATTTATAGGATTCTTTAGGAACAAGAAAATGCAAGAAAGATTCACAATGCATAGGGTTAAGTCTAACTTAAGCAGTTAAATGCAATTAAGAAGCTGAGCTTGACTATAGGTCAAAAACACACCACATGACTAATTTGAATTGTTATAAAAGAAGCTTTGTACTTTACATCTGTTTATTCTGATGAAGTTCTGCGTGGTACTTGAACGAAAAGCATTTCAATAAATTTGTGGATACTACGTTTCGTCAGTGGAACCTTCCTGTCATTCATTTGTGAGTTTGCAGTTTTAGAGTTTTGCATACCAATTCCATATATATCACTGCATATCTATGTGATATGTAACTGTGTAAAAAAGTGAATCTCACTACAATGTTCGGATAGAGTATGTTTTCTCATATTTAAAATCTAATATACAGCAGATTTCCACACAGCTTGGAATGGGATATTTACCATTTTCCTCAGTGTAACGTGATCTCAGAATTGGTATATTTATTTAGCAGGGGATGTGGGGGTGCAGGGGTGTTTGCCCTCAGCAGAAATGTAAAAACATTTTTTTGTTTTTATTCTTTTTTTATTTCATTTTCAAAGATTCAAAACTTTGATCTGCTGGTCTTGGCCATTTGAAGTTCGAAGTTTTAAAACTTCATGCTTTAGAAATATGTAGTTCCCCTTCACAAGATCGAATGGATGGAAGCTCGAAATTCATAATCCGAAACCAGAATCTCGAACTTCTATTCACTCAAAATTGTGAATGGGAGCCTTAGTTTTAAAAATATAAAAAGTTAACTTATCTTATTGCAGGGGTCCATGTCCCCTGTACCCTAGCAGTTTAAATGTGAATGTTCCGTGACCGCATTATAGCAGAGGAATGGAAAATATTGCGTTTTGTGCTTACGCTTATAGTGCTGAATGGGAGATTTCCCTTTCCTTCACTATAGTGCGATCTCAGAGTAGGTATATTTAAGTAGGGGGTGTGGGGGGGGACATCCTCCCACATGGGGGGTGCAGGCGGGTGAAGCCCCCCTGCGAAAACATTTGAAAGGTGTTAATTTTTTTTTTGACCCTTTCATATGTTCGAGTTTCTGGTTTTGAGTTTATGACTTTCGAGTTTAGAGAATTTCAATCATATGAAAGGGAACCATATAGATATAGATATATATATATATATATATATATATATATATATATATATATATACACACACACACATAGATAGATAGATATAGCTATAGATATAGCTATAGATATATAAACTGCAAGAGTTTTCACTGTGTGATACCTTAAACCTCCTGTAATGGAGGCCCATGGGATATATGAAAATGACCCCTTAAGGACATCTGGTGTTTTAGTGTCCCAGCTTGATTGGGTTTTTATAGGTTCATAGGTTGGTACTAGGCTATCAGCCCTAGGGCCTATACAAGCCTAGCCATAACAATTCCCTGGATATTTCTTCCCACAATACTTACTTCCCTGGACCCCTGTCTAGCAGGGTGACTGACGTGATCCCCAGAATAAATTTCCTATCTCCCATCCAATCGCCAAGGTTTCTTTTGAAGATGGCCAAGAAGGCGGTCTGCTTGACATGTATGGGCAGTGTATTCCACAGTATGGGGAGTCCCTGGGTCAGGAACCTATCCCTCCAGCATATTTTGTTCATTGTGATAACAAGGTTTAGGTCCCTGGAACATGTGGCTCTGATGGATTGGGATTTCTTTAAGTGTAGCATGTCCAACAGCTCTGGGTTTGACATGGCCTTGTATGTTAAGCAGAGATCACCTCTGAGTAGACGATATGCGACGGAGTATAGCT
>NC_056730.1:486057727-486082727 GCF_019279795.1 Protopterus annectens | reverse complement strand
TTATTTCCTCTCCAAGAACCCAATCCTTATTAATTTCTTTTTAGCCACTGCAAACTATCAGAACCCCTACCAGCACCCTGTACACCTATTTGTTCCTCTCCAGGGTGACAGCTAGACATATTCATTCAGAAATTAAGCTGACAGCCCTATAGACATTCATTTCTAGATGAGGAATTAGTTTGGATGGTGAATATTTTGATTGAATCTTGATCAGACTAATGCAAAGTACAACTGTACTTTCATCACAAAGGTCTACAGTAACCAATTTAATAAACTTTTATACTGAGATTATACAGCTCTTAATGACGGTATGGCAGTGGATGTGATTTATGTGGATTTGGTGAAAGCCTTTGATTCAGGTCCTTGCTGTACAATTAAGTCATTATAGAAATGGAAGCTTAATAGTTTTGTTATTTGATGACCATCAAACTGGTTAAACAGCAGGGTAATTAGGGTATGTATTCAGGGGAGTAAGTCCAAGGAATTTAAATTAATAAAGGGTGCCCCACAGGGATTAATTATGAGTCTCTTTTTACTCCATATCTTCCTGTCCTTATTCCAAGTGCCATTTAGCTTCTGGGTTTTGACATTTACAAACAATGCCAAAATTGCAGGGCTGGTAATTGCTATAGATCAACATATGACATAAAGTTATCTGGATAGTCAATATGTATGAGCCTAATTAAATGGGGTTCATTCTAACGGGACTAAGTGTAAAATTATACCACAATATAGTTTTAGTAATTCAACAACAAAGGGGTGTCAGGTGTTTGAAGACTTAGGCCTTATAAATGATCAACATTTCAGATATGAGGAAGACATAAACAATATATATATATATATACACACACACACACACACACACACACACACACACACACTGACACACACACACACACACACACACACACACACACACATATATATATATATATATGGGTCTACTACACACACACACACACACACACACACACCGGACCCCGCGACCCGAGGTAAAGTGGTAAGTGTACCATGATGATTGACAGACTGACAAGAGAGAGTGTGACAAGAAGAGGTAGAGTGCGATAGACCGATAGTGTGTCAGTGTGAGGTAGTTGCAGGGCGCGGATTGGTCGGGATTGAGGCGAAGATGGGTGAGTGTGTGGTGTGTATGTGGTATAGGTATGGTAAATGGAGGTGTGTGTGTGTTAGTGAGGGGTAAAGGTAGTTAGGGACTAAGTGAGTTGGGTAGGGGGGGGTGCAGGTAGGTGGGAGCATTGGTTAGGGTAACTTGGGCTAGGGGTGTTGCTTGGTGTGGGTTAGGGGCAGTAGGTGTGGTGAGTTGTGCGTTAGTGTCGGAGCTGCTAGTAGGTGAGTTGTGTTAGTGTAGTTAGGTGGGCCAGGGTAGGTGGAGTAAGTGAGTATTGGTTAGGCTTTGGTAGGTGGGGTGGTTAAGTGGTTGCAGACTTGGGGGGTAGGGGTAGGGTGTGGTAGAGTGTGTAGTGTTGTGGGTTAGGGTTAGGGTCGGGTCATTGTGTGTTGTTATGTTATTGTTTTGGGGTGTTGTGTCGGTGTAGTGTGTATGCGGTGTGTTGGGCTTGTGTTGTTTGTTCGTGTTGTTGTGTCGGGAATCGTGTGTGTATATATATATATATATATATATATATATATATATATATATAGATATGCACACACACACACACACACAAGATAGATATATTAACACCTTTCTTGAATTATCAATTAAGACATATGCAAAAATACATTTATATAGAGAAAAACAATACATGTTAACATGTTCACAGTTACAGATATTATATAAATTACATATTCTTCTATGCAATTATCATCTAGCCAACACCACATAAATTATTCAGTCTCTGCCTTCCCTTAAACTTCACTCCTCCTCCAAAACATTATTATGCATGAATTGCTCCAAAAATTTCCATTTTTTTCTAAGTAATTTGATCATACCCTTTTCAAAATATCCCACTTTCAGTTCTTTTATCTCTGTTATGATACTTACTATTTAAAATACAGTTGATTTAGACTTTGATTTCCAGTTTCTAGTAACTAGGTTTTTTTGGTAGCCACCAGAATTAAACTTAACAAGGCCTTATTATGTCTAGGCAATTCTGATCTCGTATCTTAGCTAAGAAAATAATATCCTTAGTTGCATTCATTTGCTCTCCAAATATTTCTGGCAAAGTACTGAAGAAGTTCCCAGGATTAAAGGAACAAAAGTGCTTAAATAATATTTTGTGATTTTTGCCTCGTACGAGCAGTGTGTTTTTAAATAGTTTTTGCTTTTGCTTTTTGCTTCCTTGATTTCTGGCAAAGTACTCTGTAGGGAATTTTTAAAGTCTGCCAACTAATTATACCCCAAAGCATATGTTCCCAATTACCTCTTCCCCATCACACCTCCAAAATTTGCCATCTACCTAAGGGGAAATTCTTTAGACTCTGCTTGTGGTATAAAAATACCTATGCAAACACTTCCAAGCAAAAATCCTAAATCTTCTAGATTTTGTTGCATATTTTGGAGCTCTGCATATGACCTCTCATTGTTTCCTTGTAAATTGCTTATCCAGTCTCTCTTCCCAATCTTTTCTAACCTCCTCTGATTGATTCCTATACTTACTGTGCAATATTTTATATGCCTTACTAATTATCTATTTTTAACAGCAGCTTCTATTCTAGATTCAACTAAAAATTCTGCCCAGCAAATCTTTCACTTAGGATTCCCCTTTCCCTTTGTCTACACTCTGTTATCAATCCCTGGTAGGGAAGGCATTCTCTAGCCTGCAGTCCAAATGTCATCTTGGCCTCTTCCCATTCTGTTACCCTTCTCCCTCAGGTTATTTGCTCTCAGTACCTCGGTTCCCTTGTCACATTTTTTCCAGTAAATTCCAGCTCCTTCTTGCCTATTCTCTGTACCCCTAATTGCAATCATCCTTATTAGCAGAATCTCCTTTCTCCACTCTCTTGTTGGCTTAGTTCTTAGAATACTTTCTGCTACTTTATGAATATAATACCTTTTTAATTTCTCCAAGTCTATTGGGTTTCTAATACCATGACTGTAATGGACCCCATTCCTAAGTCAAAGTAGGATTAAAGTTCATGAAATTAGTATTGTTTCAACTTTTGATGTCAGCCAGTAATGCTCTTTGCAGCACCCACATTGTGCCCAGTAATGACTCCTTCCGAAGTTCATATGGAATTACATGTATTGGTAACATATCTAAATATGATTGTAAATTCTTTTTTATAAGACCCGTTTCTCCTGTTACTATTGGCACTGTCTGGGTATCCTTCTTCCACATTGCTCTCATTTCTGCCTGCAGATCCTGATTTTTTTATGACTTTGTGTCTCTCTGTATGCAAGACACTGTAGTCACTGGGTGTGGCAATTTCAATGATCAATGCTACTCTTGTCTTCTTTTCTTGGACCGCTATATCCGGTTTTCTAGCATCTGTCTTTTGAACTGTTAGTAATGGATGATCCCATGTGATGTAGACTTCTTCATTTTCTATGATGCTTTGTGGCTCATGCTGCCAGTGTTTTTCAGCCACTTCAGTACCATAATGTTTGCACAATCCTCAGTGCAACAGTCTCGCCACATTATTATGACTTTCAGTATACATTCCTTCTGCCATTAGTATGTCGCAACCAGCAACGTGGTGTGCAACTGTTTCCAATTCTGTTTTACAAAACCTACATATGTCTGTTTCTCCCACATGTTCAACGGACTTTATAAACAAACGTGTACGCAGCCCGCTATCTTGGGCCGCCAATATTAATCTTTCATCTCTTGATTTGAATTCGCCTCTCCTTAACCATTCCTGTGCTCATTCCTGATCAACATGAGGTTCTTCCAGATGTTTTCTATACTTGCAACTATATTTATACTTTCTCCACATTTCTTCTCTTCTTATCTGATCCTTCACGTTATATTCTTTCTTTTGTTTTTTGGCACATTCAGTTGCTGCCTGATTTTTATCTACTTCTGGTTTGATTTCCATTCCTGCTTCACACCAATAAGCTTCTGCTAGATTAAGCAAAGAAGTCATCTTAAATTTATTCTCCTCATGTTTCAAAACTTTCACTACTTTCGGGTCTTGTGAGGTCAGCAGATATGTGTATAGTCCCACAATTGCAGATCTATACATATAATCAACTTCAAGGAGGCCCATCCCTCCTTCGGATCGGGGAATATATAATCTTGGCATGCACTGATTTTTATAAATCATTTAGTGAGCATGAAGCATCCTTCTTGTTTTCCTATCTAATCTATCCAACACATTTTAGATCAGTCAATCACTCCAAAACTGTAAGTTAGGACAGGAAGAGCAAATTGGTTTATAGCTTGGATTTTGTTCCCAAAAGTGCTGTTTTCAAGATTAATTTAGGTCTTCTGAAGTATTCCTTACTAAGTTTTACTCACATTTGTTCATGTTTTATTGCTGATCTTTCATCAGTTCCCAAATATTTATACACTCCTTCTTGCTCAAGTTTTTTTTACATCACATTCTTGTCCCAAACTGATGTTTTCCTGGTGTTGCAGTTTTCCTGCTTTAAAGGTTGCTTTTGCACATTTATCAAGACCAAATGACATTCTTATATCATCTGACAAAGTTTTGACAACTTGCAGTTGTGCTTTCAGTTACTCAATTGATGAGCTATACAGTTTTCAATCATTGACAGAGAAGGTGAGAAGTCTTTACACTTTGTTGTTTTCTAGGAGTGAGATTATAGCCATGGTCTAAGCTGTTGAGTAAACAGCTTAATGGATTAAGGGCAAGGCAGAAAAGTAATGGTGACAGAGTCTCACCCTGGAATATCCCCCTTTGAATTTTTATCCCTGGGATAACAATCTGTCCTTTATCATAGCTTAATTGCAAAGTGATCTGCCACTGTTTCATGGTCACTAATGTAGTCAATCAGTGTGGGGTGTATCTTATGCATTTTTAAGGGTCCCTATTATAACAACAAAAAGGTAATCTGTTAAATGGCCAAAAAGTTGAATATTCCACACCTTGAAATCGGATTTACCCCCACTAATTATATATACCAACTCTGAGATCGCACTACAGTGAGCAAAGGGCAAATTTTTCAATCTTCACTGTACTGCGATCTCACAAAACATATTTCAAGGCTTGGAATATTCGACTTTTTGGCCGTTCGACAGATTGGCTTTTCGTTGATCTAATAGAAACCCCATTTTTAAGCACTCTTTTAACCATGAATGAGGGATACTATCAAATGCTTTTTTGTAGTCAATCCATGCCATACTTAGATTCTTCCCCTTTTTACACATCTCCGCTATGACTTTGACAACAAATGATCCTTTGTTCCATATGACTTTCTTTTATTGCCCTTTTGTTCTACTGCCATAATAGAGTTTTCTTCTAAATGACTATAAACTCTGTTGGCATCAATTCCTCTTATAGTTTATACATCGTCAGAAGGCAAGTTATTGGTCTATAATATAATATATAATATCCTGAATGGCTGTTATTCTCCTTAAGGATATGCATCCAAAATCATACTACTCTCTCTTTATTTCTTGAATGTACCCCCTGCTTCATCATCATAATCATCATCATCATCCCTTTCCACTTTGAATTATATCTTTCTGCTTTTGTTATGTATATGAGCCTTACCTGTGTAACTCTAAATACCCCTTCAAATCAGGTGATCCTAAACCACCTTGATATATTGGAATGATAAACTTATCCCAATTGACCCTTGCCTTGTCCTCTTCCCCTCTCAGATAAAATCCTTCAACTCTTTATTAATTACTGTCCACAACTTTTCCTCTGGTTGATGAAAATATGCCTGACCTACATATAAATCTAATGGAAATAAAAACACTTTCACTGCTTGTATCTTGCTGTCAATATCCATAAACAAGAGCTTCCAGTTTCTCAGTGTTTGCATTATCCTTCATTTAGTCTATTCCCACATATCCTTAGCTGCCATAGTAGAATCTTAAAGAACACAAGATCCCTACTCAAACAACGAGACATAGCTTGGGCAACCTGGTGTACCAACAAAACAAGTACAAATCGACAATATTTCCTAGAGCTCAGAAACAAAGCAAAAAAAAACACAAACGTAATGACAAAAGTTATTATATCCAGCTAAAAAAACTCACTACAACAATCCACAAAAATTCTGGTCCTCAATCAACCACATTCTCCAACCAGGCAAAATCACCTCCCCAAACCCTAACACTGAGGGTGATAAAAATGATATTGCCACCAAGGTTTAACAACTATTTAACCTATTGCATCCAAAAGTTATTCAACAATTTCCTCACTACTACTACAAATACCCCCAAAATACAAAACTGCCACTGTAAGACCAGCACACAATTCTCTCTCAAACCATTTCCAACTGACCTAATTCATAAACACCTTGCCAAATTGAAACCTACCACTCTCACTGCTGATAAACTCCCTGATGATTACCTTAGGATTACTGCCTCTGCCATCACCTACCCTGTTTCCATACTCATCAATAGATCCATAGATGAACACACTGTCCCCTCTCTCTGTTGTCTTTCTAGACCTGTCAAAAGACATTTGACATGGTATCCCACTGAAAATTACTATCGACTCTCTCTCAGCTCAATCTGGATAACTCCTCTCTACTGTGGTTTAAAAATTATCTGTCCCTCCGGCAACAAGCTGTTAAATGGCATAACTCTCTCTCCCCTCTCCTCCCAGTGGGACAAGGTGTTCTGCAAGGATCCATTCTTGGTCCCTTACTATTTTCCATCTTTACCAATAACCTCCCATCGGCTACCCAACAAACTAATACAGCACAGTATGCTGATGACACCACCCTTATTTGCTCAGCCCCCTCTCTACAATTACTCCAATACAGAACCCAGAAAGCCTTCACTACTATAGAAAAGTGGCTAAATTCCTCTCAGCTCATATTAAACCCATCTAAGATCCAACTCATGATCTCCCACCCATCCAAAACTTTCACCCCACCTCGCCATTCTCAATAACATCCTCCAACAATACCCTTATTACACCAGTAACCCAAGACAAGCTACTAGGTGTAACTATTGACCAAAACCTAAAATTTGACAGACATATAGCACTAACAATTGCCAAAGTGCATAAAAACTAGGTTCACTCTATCGCTGCAAAAGCTTCCTCACACAGGAATCCCGAATCACTATCTCTCATACCCATCTACTCTCCACCTTACTATACGCTTCCCCAATTCTAACTAACCTAAACAAATCTAACTTTCAGAAACTGTCTACTTGCTACAATAAAAATCTCAAAATGTGCAATCAATGCTAAGTTCCGTTCTCATCACTGCCTCTCCCTAAGACAACTAGGATGGTTAGAAATCCCCAACCTACTAAAATATAATCAACTTCTCCTGACCCATCAACTGCTATACCAACCAAATAAAATACCTGCCCTCTCTGGTCTGGTCATCTTCCATAATACCGCTCTACTGACTGTTACCAATTGCTTACATAGCTCAGGCCAATCTCTTTATTCCTATGCAGTTGCTAAGGCCTGGAACTCTCTACCCACTGACATTAGATGTCTAAATAGTAAACATACTTTCAAATCCCTACTAAAAGATCTCCTATTCAAAATGTGGATATGTTCCTGTACAGAACCAGACTAATTTCTCTTGTTCCTGATGTTCAACATCCCTAGGTCACAGGTGTACTGTGTAGTTTCACTTATTGCACAGTACTGTGTACCAGGTGTTTAGGTCACCTTTATAGTTATGATTTCTAGTTTATGACCCTGTTTGTCTATGGAAACTTCTTTTTGAATTTATGTTCAGGCAATTCTATATTTGTTGTATAATATCTTGTTTAATTGTTTCTCAATATTCTACCCACCGTAAGGTGCATCAATTGTCAAACTCTGATTTTTACTCCTTTTATAAATAAATAAAATGTTGGCCCATATTCCTAAATACTTCATTATATTGTGTCCAAATATTGCTGAACCAATTCATGTGTGGGTACAGAGTTTACATATATAGCCTTTATTTATCTTCATTAATTTTATATCCCCAAAAGACTTGAAACTATAAATCAGAATGTCCCACAACACTGAGATGTACTTTTCTGGTTTTGTCAGCTATAAAACAATACTGTCTGAAATTAAAGCCAACTTCTCTCGATTACCATATCAATTATATCCTTGAATTTCTGACCACCTTATTTTCTTTGTCACTGGCTCTGAATATAACACAAATAACAGTTGGAGAAAGGGGACACCTCCCTGTCTGGTTCCTCTGTTTAGGCACAACTTATCAGAGAAGAACCCTCCTGCTTTCATTTTTTCATCTGATACTTCACACATCCTTCTAATTAACCTTATTATTATATCAGGGAATACAAATGTTTCCATTGCCCCCCTCAAAAAATCCCAGCTTACTCTGTCAAATACTTTCCCTGTATCAAGACCCATCAACAACAGCAGTATTTTCTTACATTTTGCTTCCCACTGGGTCATCACTCTTCTAATAATGTTGTGAAATGTTTGGATGCACTCCACATAACCACATTGATTCATATCTATCAATCTTGTCAGCACTTTTACCATTCTTTTAGCTATTACAGACCTAAACACTTTATAATCATGATTTAAAATTGAAATGGGCCTATATGAAGCTTGGTCTGATGGGTGTTTACCGACTTTAGGTATTACACCCACCACAGCTTTCACCCAGAATGTTGGTGATTCCCCTCCTTTTAAAATACTCATAAAAAACTTCAGATCTTTATCACTTTTTTTCCCTCCTAGCTTTCAAACTTCCAAAGGAATACCATCTATTCCTGGAGACTTTGCTGCAGATTGATTATACAGCACTGCTTTTATCTCATTCCCTCCTATCTTAACTGTTAATTGCTGAGCCTCATCCATCACCTCCAACCATAGCATACTTAAGTCTTCCATAAATATTTCCATTTGTGCTTTTTCTTGATTTCCACATTCCTCTACTTTCTACAAATTTTCATAAAAATTGCAAAATATCTCTAATACCTCTACAGTTTCTCTGGTTATTTTTTGGTATGGGTTCCTTAAGTTTGGCAACAATCCATTTTATCTTCCATTGCCTCTAGAGTTATTATCAAAAAGCAGTTGCTTAACAACAATCTTTCTTAACTCATGCATAGTAACAAGATAGTCCCTTATTTTCTCTTTAGCACTTTGCAGTTGCGCCTC
Source organism: Protopterus annectens (assembly GCF_019279795.1). Classification (NCBI taxonomy): domain Eukaryota; kingdom Metazoa; phylum Chordata; order Ceratodontiformes; family Protopteridae; genus Protopterus; species Protopterus annectens. The sequence continues at coordinate 486,073,523 of NC_056730.1, read as the reverse complement.
TTCTTTTTCTGTGAGACCCCCTTACTCTGCAAAACTGCAACCTTTGTCAGCTTCTCTATGTAATTCTTGTTACTTCTTAACCAGACCTCTTTTTCCTTTATGCTATCCTGTTTTTAAACCCCACTTTTATTTTATCCCACTCATTAGCTATAACTTCTGAATAAATTTCTGTCTTTGCTAATAACTCTTGAATAATTTCCAGTACCCATGAAATTCCTCTCTTTTTAACAGGTAGTATCTCATTTGTACTTCATTACACTGCATTTTTATTCTAGCTGTTATTGACACATGATCTGAAATAGTTAATGGATGTGTCAATGCTTTCAATTAAATCCACATGCTCCTGTGAAACATAATTCCTGTTTAGTCTAGCCCAATTATTTGTATCTTAGGGAATAATATGTATAGTAGTTCCTACTACTGAATGCACATCTTCCATGCCAAATATTTTCATAAATTTCTTCAGAAATCCACCTCTTTTGTTATATATGTTCCCTTCTAAGTCCCCCAGATACATACTCATTGTTACAAATCAAGTTCTAGTCCCCACCTGTAAGTAATAATCCTTGCTGAAAGCTGATTATTTCTCCCCATATTTTCTTAGCTCCATAACAGCAGTATTAAGTGGAATATAAATACATGCCAGTGTAATCTTTCTCCCTTGCCAGTAGCCCCTTACTACCACAAATTTACCATTACTATCTTTCGTCCACTTCTATCACTATTATAGCTCCTATAGTGATTAGTATAAGTACTTCCATTTCCTTTGTTCCTGATATTATACTAAATAGCCATCCTGAGATCCTTTCTTTGTCAAAGTCACATGCTTACTTCTTTCTAAGTGTGTCTCCCATAGCATTGCTATTTGCACTCTGCATTTCTTAATATAATTCAAAACTTTTACCTTTTTGTTTATACCCGTGTGGCCATTCGCATTCCAAAATAATATGTTTAGTTTAGCCATTATGCTGAGAAGTTATTATTCCCACCTATTATATATAACAGCTTTTTTAAATATCTGTTTCCAGCTTTTGTGTGCATGCACCCACTAATGTTTAGCAGGTTGATCTTGTCACCTTCATTTGAAGGTGTCACATTTTACAAGAATTTTTGTTTTAATGAAAACTCTAAAAAAAAAAAAACACCCCCCCGAACACCCCCATAATCTATTAACTTAAAACAAAGACACAAAAATATATGCATCTTCAAATGATGACGTTTAACCCCCCGATAGGAACGGTTATCCCAAATCAGCAGCTGCACCACACCCTCAGGAAAGGTTATGCATGCTAAAGTGCATGTTACAACATGTGCTCTTATTTACACTGATCACTCTTGTCCTACCTTTATTCTCCTCCCACATGTGAAAAACAGCTTATATGTTTTCAGAAAACATTAACTTTTAGGTTTCAGAAAAAGTGCACTGGCTATCTTTAAATAAAGCAAAATTATATATGTTTCTAGTGAATACATTATTTAGTCACTAGAAAAGCTGCTATCTCTTATTCACTGCCAACAATTTCAAACTTTATTTTTACTAAGCTGCTTGTCCTCTTGTCCTTGTACTCTTTAATTTTATGTTTCTCTCAGTAAATAATGTCCAGACCTCTTGACTTATTGCTTTTGTGTGTGTCAGTTTGTTTCCATGGAAACATAAGAACAGAATGTACTTCTTAATTAATATTGAACATTTATTTACTAAAGGAAAATATTCATAACATTGTGGACTCTCATTAAAAAACTCTTGCTGAAACAAAAAACTTAAACCAAAGGCATTAATCCAGGCATTCAGCTATACAAAAGTAAAAGACAACATTTCAATGCTGTCTTATGGCTTTTCCTGGTTAGGGGTCGCCATAGCAGAACTTCGATGCGTATTGTATTGTATTGTATTGTATTGTATTCAGTATAATTTTATACAGCATCCCCCACCCCAACAGCCCAAAATTACAACCCATTAACTCAAACATGCATTTGTCCAGTCTTTCTTCTCTTAACATTGTAATGCCTCTGTTTCTTAAAAAAAGTACTTATTTACTTTAGTATCTTCATCACACATAATCACTGAAAATGCTGTACTATACAGCATGCACCTTATACCATGAAGTACTTTATACAAATACTGTCAAGAACAAAGATTGTGATACTTACAACTACTTTCTCTTTTTTCCATTGTAGTGTCCTTCCAAGCATCAGTGACATGCCCCCCCCCACAAGTTTACCAATGTCAACAAAAATCCAGTCTTTCTCAGCCTTATTTTTCTTTGTAAAGCCATATTTTACAAATGTGATTGATGCCTTAAATTTTGACATTTATCCACTAATCACAGAGTTGCTAGTCTTCTTCCTGTTCATCTTCATCTCCCAAATCTAGACCCGGGTTCAACTTCAAGCTACTCCTGATTATTTTAGTCAACTCCTGTGCTTCCTGTGCTTTTATTCTGTCTCAAGCACTTTCCTTTGGAACACTAGAAAAAGGATTCACTGACAAAGACTGTCTATGAGTTTTATTATCAGAAGAATAAGAAGCAGAGACCCCTTCTGTTTGACGGGTCGCTTTTATTTATTTATTTTATTTATTGACATTTCTTTACCGGGAAAGTCTACTGGGTTAAAATGAGCCCATTTTCAGTGAAGGCCTGGGGGAGAAAAGCTCCAATGCACAATAACAACAAGGAAGTTACAATGTTTACAAAATTCATTACAATAAAAACTGTCTTTTGGCTTTTCCCGGTTAGGGGTCACCACAGCGGAACTCCGGTCCACTAATGATTGGCAGTGGATTTTTACATGCTGGCTTGCCGGGCCTAACGCACAACCTTCAATGAAGGAACGCCCATTCATGCATGTCGACCCACAGAAGACGCTCTAACTGAGAATCAAATGTGCAATGTCTAACTGTGAGGCGACAACGCTACTGCAGCACCATCACCGCAGTATACAAAACTCATTACAATACTAAACAAAAATAGTCAATATAGAAAATGACAAAATAAACAGATTCAAACAATAATAAAAGTATCAGAAAAATTAGGTTGAATTAAGCAGGGTTGACAGGTTAGAAAATGGTACAGCCGAGGGTTCTGTAACAAATATTGAGTATAAAGGAAATATAAGAAGGGGGGAAGAAAATACAAATAGACAGAAGCGTCATAAGGTTATAGTTAGCAGGTGGTATACTTAAAGTAAAGTATAAATGATCTGGTGAAGGGTGATATAATGTAAGGGATAATTCTAGGGGAAGAATGTGGAGTTATGAAGGTTAGATAGTTGAGAAAAGGCAATACCAGGTTTGGGGAAAGGGAGTTAAGTGGTAGCATCCATCTGGGTAGAGCAGTTGCAGATCAAATTAGAGAGAAAGTGCTTGTGTAGGGCAGTTTTGAAGTTGACAGGATGTTGTTCAGAACAGACATGGGAGGGGAGATTGTTCCAGGGATCTAGCGATGATAGGTTCATAGGTTAGTACTAGGCTAACTGCCCTTCAGAGCCATTGTAAGCCTAGCCAATTATCCCTTGTGAGACTCAAACCCTGCACCTTTTGTTTGTAAGGCAAACACCTTAACCATTAGGCCACCCTCCCAACCCAGGAGTATCACAGCTTACCTGCAGATAGGTTAGGTTTGTGAATTTGCAGTAGGTTTTGATTTTCTGAACATAATGGCCTAGTTGAGGACTAAGGGGAAAATAAGGAGCTGAGTGCTGGGCAATCTTGTGGCATATAAATTAGTTTGTGAGAGGTAGTATGTTGTAGGAGTAGTAGGTAATGTGGGAATTTGAGCCATTGGAGATTTCTTAAGGCTATACAGTGATGGGTCAAAAGATGGCAGTTTGAAGCAAATTTGGCAGTCTTGTTGTAGCAAGACTCTAGTTTTTGTTTTAGGGAGGACTGCTGGTTAATTAATTAGCATGCATCGTAAGTTAAGAGGGGAAGTAGATAAGAAAGGGCTAAGGCTTGTTTTATTGGTGTGGAGAGAAATTTATTGTGCTTATAAAGAAGCCCTATTTTTGTTGGTTTTTGAGATGTTGGATTGGATGTGTAAGTCAAATTTTAGATTGTCATCTGTTACGACTCCTAAAAGTCTGGTACTAGCTACAAGTTAAATTTTTATTGAGTTCACTGAGAGAATGTTAAAGTCTTATCTATTGACAGCAGTGTTCTTCTTAGGGGTAAATAGCAATAGTGTTTTTTGGCGTTTAAGGAGAGATGATTTCTGTGGAGCCAGGATTCAACACTAGAGAAAGCTGTTTGGGTCATTTGTTGTAGGATATTGGGATTAAGTGCAGAGCAGACTATAGTTGAGTCATCTGCATACTGGACTAGGGAGGTATAAGGTATGGCTTGTTGTAGGTTGTTTATGAATATGTTGAATAGAAGGGGACCTAGGATTGAACCTTGTGGGATGCCAGTAAGGTTATGGAGGTAGGGAGAGATAGAGTGTTGCCTTTTGATGGCGTGTTGCCTATCTGAGAGATAGTTTCTAAACCAGTTAAGAAACTGAGAAGAAAGACCTATGGAAGAAAGTTGAGAGAGGAGGATAGTGTGGGATATGATGTCAAATGCTTTAGACACATCTAGAAAGAGAGCAGACGCTATAAATCCAGTCATGAATTTTATTAATTTTAGTTAATTTTAGTTAGACAAACTTTTGTATTTCATTCTTAGCCTATTATGCATCCAAAATTACTTTTATCTTCCAGAAAAAAAAAATACTGTAAAGACAGCTGGATACAGAAGCTTGAATTTTACACCTGCCTCTCAACATTCCCTGATTGATGGGATAAATTAGTTTATTTTTCCTGCTGCACAATGAATAATAATTTTCCACAAACACTGTACTGTCTCCCAATTTTTAATATTTTGCCCTTCTGCCACAGTTCTGTCAAAATCAACTCATTCTGCTGGTATGATTGCTTGTTTAGTAATGCCGGACTAGGCTGCTTTCTCATTGCCAAGTTTGGATCATGCACAAGATCTGCGTTTCAGGCAGATGAAAGCGCTTAACCCGTGTGGATTACAATAAAGATTATCTGTTTTAACTGGCTCCGAGTGACGTGGATATACCCTGTTCTGTCAACTTATTTTACCAGTTGGAGTATTTCACCATTTGTTCTACCTTGTTACTAGTGTTCACATGGCAGTAGAGGGATCTCCTAGCACTTCATTGAAGCCAGAAGACTACAAGGCACTTCGCGAGAAAGTAACTTCGCTTAAAAGCGACGTTACCAAACTTATGGAAATGATTAACAAACTAACAGTAGCTGTTAAGGAGTGCAGTGACTCCGCTAGTACAAACAAGCTTGTTTCAGCTGATTGTGCTTCCGTTCAACGCGGCAGCACCTTACATGCGGACAAACAAGCTTTATCTGAGTTGTTTCCAGATCGGAGTATGGATGGCGTTGCAAACACTGTGCGTGCTAAATTTATCATTGTTGACGAAGCGGCGGACCTCAGCTACACAAGCGACATCCCAAATGGACAGGGTGACGCTAAAGAGGGGCATAATAATCAGCGTATTGATTTGATAGCGAATTCTGCTAACATATCATTGGAAGAAGACTTCACCTTTGATTTTAGTATGGTTAATCTACAAGCAGACAATGAGAAACTGGGTGCACCAAAAAACAGAACGAGTATTTCCGGACATACTCAACTGTTGTGAACAAACCTACTCAATGCACAAAAGGTACTGTAAATAGGGATATTTTATCCAGTCCTAAGAAATTGTATACTAGCAGAATTAAAGACACAGGTGTGTCTAATATGTTTAATGACTTCGTCTCGGATCAATATGAGTTTATGGACAAACTTGATGAAAGAGACTGTTTTTATGACAAAAGTGATAAATTTAATAATGTTGAATGTAGTAGGAACTATAATATGAATATTAAGGATGACATTAAATCACGAATTCACTTACTAGGTAGGAAATTGACGCAATTTAAATGTGTTAAAATGGATATAGCCTATCTTGAGAAATGTATATCTTTAAAAATAGTACCAAAAGGACTTAGGTTCTTTAAGCTTCCATTAGGCATTAAGATAGACAGTAGCATTATTGCAGATTTTAATCTTATGTTCGACGAATTCGGGCATACTTATATGAAACATTTAATTAAACACAATGAACATAAGGCCAAAATCTTATTAGAAGAAGTATACAATTTAAATGAAAGTATCATCAAGGATGCAGTGTTTGATAGATGGTATGACTGCTATTCTAGCCAGTTTAGCCAGGCTACAGCAAAAGTGAAACATGCCTACGAAAGAAAGATGCACAAGTTAGATAGGGATATGGATGTATATAGAAAAGACAGAGCTTATGTCTGGCCTAAATATTACAGTGAAGAGGACAACCACTTCGAGGTTATCCAATCTAGAGGAAACAAAAGAAATATGCGAAAATATGAGGAAGAAAATTTTCAGGGGGGACGGTACTTCCCAGCACAGAAGAAACTACCAAGGAGATACTAGATATTCACATCCATTCCAGTCCCACTGATAACAATCTAGATACTGGTATAGCTCCAGACAAGATTAAAACAAGTGAGGAGGGATCCCTCCCACCTAAACACAATGAGGATGCTTGTCTGGACACAGGCCAGAACACTTATCCACACATTAGTAGCCATCTAGGCTTCAAAGTATACAACTATACTGATACCACTGTTAACAAGGATTTAATAACATTATTTAGTAAAGGAATGAAGTATATACCAACGGTAAAACCTAATATAGTGGATGTTATTACAGAAGTCAAGTATTTTTGCAGAAGGGTTAATTTGGCATTACAATTTAAGGATATGAAACATGAACAGACGTTACCCCAAGGCCTAAAGAAAAAAAGCACATATATACCCACAGCAAACCCACAAGTGGCTTTATATGAGAACTTGGTCTGTCATGACATGTACAAATTACATCAAGGAATAAGGTATAACAACAACAGTGGAGGGGGACACACTGACAACCTTACCAGAGAGGAAAGGAAATGCTTAAATGATATCATTAGGAATAAACAGATTAGAATCATGAAACCGGACAAAGGGGGAGGGGTGGTAATTTTCCATAACAACGAGTATCACAAAGAAATACTCAGCATTTTGCAGGATTCAGGCCATTACGAAAAGGTAACCTTGAATCAAATCAATACAGGTTACAGACGTATTGACAACACTTTGGAAGAATATTTGATTGACGATCGTATTACCAGTGATGTATATGAGTATATGAAAACTGAATACCCCATTTTAGCACGTATTGTAGGTATTCCCAAGATACACAAGAATTTGAGTAAACCCCCATTTAGACCCATTATCTCAGGGTCTAAGTCCAAGACATTCAAAATAGGAACCATAATTGATCAATGGACTAAACCTATTTACAGTAAGGTGGACCATCTGGTCAAGGACTCATGGGACTTTTGAGCAAAGTCACAGATGATAAGTGGGAAGATAATTTAACATTCGTAACTATTGATGTGCAAGACCTTTTTTCCAGCATTCCAGTCAATACAGGACTGGACTACTTTCACAGTAGTATATTCAAGCATTTAGGATGCAGTAGTGATAGAGTGAACTTGATTACGGACATGATGAGCTTGGTGTTGGAACACAACTATATCGAATTTGAGAACGAACTATACAGACAAACCAAAGGAGTGGCGATGGGAGCCTCTTGCGCTCCCATCTTTGCAAATTTGGTAATGTTGGAGTGGGAGAATGTTCATTTATTTAAGTGTGAATTTTACAAACACATCCGGCTGTACACCAGATTTTTAGTCGATGTATTTATTATTTGGACAGGACCCACGGACATGATATCAACCTTTGTGGAATATCTCAACAACACCACAGAATTTTTGAGATTCACCCATCAACATGACAAAAAAGGTATACCCTACTTGGACACCTGGATAGGCAATACTGGTACTGGTTTCATTTCCAGATTATACAGGAAGCCTACCTTCTCAAACGATTATATTCACTTTTCTAGCTGTCACCCTCGACACATTTTCAGAAATATTGTTAAGGGCCAATGCATTAGAGCAGTCAGAATGTCATCTACAGACTAAGATATGAATAAGGAACTACTCCTCATTTCTCAGCTTTTTAGTGACAGAGGATATCCTAAGAAATTATTGGATAACATCACTACTTATGTCAAGGCACAATGGGGCTAAAATATAAACCGCTCTTAGGCAGTTCAACCTTTATGCAGAATAAAATAAGTGACATGCCAAATATGATGGTATGTGTGATTCGGTTCAACCCATTTGTTAACTTGATCACTGACATTCTAAAGAAGTACTGGAATACTATCATTTCTACGGAAATCTGGGTAATTTGGTAGGAACAGAGATGAGGATTGTGTATAAAACTGGAAATAATATAAAGCATATTTTAGAAAGTGGATCAAAGAGCGAAAGAAGAGTCAGCAACAAAGGTACCAGTAAATGTGGTCATTGCAATCAATGCAAGTTTATAAACACTACACCCACCTTTAGGTTAGAGAACATCCTGCACACTAAGATCACAAGTATATCAGGCAATTGTGATTCCAAGCGTATAGTGTATATTGCCAATTGTATAAAGTGTCACGCCTATTACATAGGTAAAAGGAAAGGAAGTTCAAGACACGGATATACGAACACATTTATAACATCAGCAAGCAAGACACCAAAAACGCGCTGTACAGGCATATTTGTGAAAAGGGCACTGAACACACCTTTAGGTTTTCCATTATTGACCAAGTAAACATCAAGGATAAGGGGGGTGATTGGAAGACTTACCTGGCCTGGAAAGAAAGTAGATGGCAAATTAGTACTGATGCCACCACGAAGCCTGGTATTAATGACTTTATTAGTTTAAAACCACTGTTAGCTTTAAACTGAGTTGAAATCACTAATTATTCATATCAGTTACTGTAGTTCCTTCATCTTGGATTACAGTTTTCACACGTTTTAATTACATGTTCCATCATAGTGCAACACATTGTGAGCATTTAGGGTGGACCTATTACAGTAGAATGAGGGACTTGTTCAACACTACAATTTGTGCATAGCACTGACTAAGAACTGAGAAGATTAGTCTTTTAGTTTTTAGTAGCCTTAAGCATCTTTTATATATTGTAATTATGATGACATTTAAGTTAACTAACATTACTACTACTACTATAGGATAGTTACCTTGCTCGTTTTGTTCACGAATATTATGAACACTTGGCATACATCTTCACAAACTGTTCATGTATTTTTATTATTGTATTATATATTTATATTTATATCAATGTTTTATATATATATATTTGCTATTCATTGTGTATAGGTATCATTTGTGTATAGGATGAACGAGTTTGATCAACTAGAGGACTTAGTTCATATGTATATTCGTAGAACAACATTTGAAGAGTATTATTTTTAAATTCATTTTTAATTCATTTTTAATAATTTCCACTTCATATTATTTGAAGAGCGTGGTTGTTTTAAGACTTATTCAAGTTAATTGAATTAATTAATCAATTGTTTGGCGCCAAAACTAGTATTTAAGACTGAGTTTTTGCCTTGTAGAATGGTTCTGATGAAATCTGCGTTTCAGGCAGATGAAAGCGCTTAACCCGTGTGGATTACAATAAAGATTATCTGTTTTAACTGGCTCCGAGTGACGTGGATATACCCTGTTCTGTCAACTTATTTTACCAGTTGAAGACTCTAGTTTTTGTTTTAGGGAGGACTGCTGGTTAATTAATTAGCATGCACTGTAAGTTAAGAGGGGAAGTAGATAAGAAAGGGCTAAGGCTTGTTTTATTGGTGTGGAGAGAAATTTATTGTGCTTATAAAGAAGCCCTATTTTTGTTGGTTTTTGAGATGTTGGATTGGATGTGTAAGTCAAATTTTAGATTGTCGTCTCTTATGACTCCTAAAAGTTTGGTACTAGCTACAAGTTAATTTTTTATTGAGTTCACTGAGAGAATGTTAAAGTCTTATCTATTGACAGCAGTGTTCTTCTTAGGGGTAAATAGCAATAGTGTTTTTTGGCGTTTAAGGAGAGATGATTTCTGTGGAGCCAGGATTCAACACTAGAGAAAGCTGTTTGGGTCATTTGTTGTAGGATATTGGGATTACTTGCAGAGCAGACTATAGTTGAGTCATCTGCATACTGGACTAGGGAGGTATAAGGTATGGCTTGTTGTAGGTTGTTTATGAATATGTTGAATAGAAGGGGACCTAGGATTGAACCTTGTGGGACGCCAGTAAGATTATGGAGGTAGGGAGAGATAGAGTGTTGCCTTTTGATGGCGTGTTGTCTATGTGAGAGATAGCTTCTAAACCAGTTAAGAAACTGAGAAGAAAGACCTATGGAAGAAAGTTGAGAGAGGAGGATAGTGTGGGATATGATGTCAAATGCTTTAGACACTTCTAGAAAGAGAGCAGAGGCTATAGATCCAGTCATGAATTTTATTAATTTTAGTTAGACAAACTTTTGTATTTCCTTCTTAGCCTATTATGCATCCAAAATTACTTTTATCTTCCAGAAAAAAAAATATTGTAAAGACAGGTGGATACAGAAGCTTGAATTTCACACCTGCCTCTCAACATTCCCTGATTGATGGGAAAAATTAGTTTCTTTTTCCTGCTGCACAATGAATAATAATTTTCCACAAACACTGTACTGTCTCCCAATTTTTAATATTTTGCCCTTCTGCCACAGTTCTGTCAAAATCAACTCATTCTGCTGGTATGATTGCTTGTTTAGTAATGCCGGACTAGGCTGCTTTCTCATTGCCAAGTTTGGATCATGCACAAGATCTGCCCTTTCAATTAACATATCCTGTTGTGGAATACCAGTCCTGTTACTTATTTATACTTTTATAAAATTAATACAATTTGTTCCTGACAGTTAAATCTCAGGTTTTCTCTGCATGCTGTGTCCTCTAACTTTACCGTTTTTGAAACAGTTTTTCTTGAGCAGTCACATACTCAGCCAACTTTTCTTCATTTCAACCTTTTCACTTTAACGTCTATTTTTTGCAATTGTATCACTCCGGCTGAATAGCTGGTTAAAACTTCTGCCACTTTCCAGACTTTTGTTAGTTGAGTTGATATACTTCTTCAGTGTTTCATTTATTTTAATCAGCTCTGAGCACATTTGATTTATTTTCATTTAAATTACTGGAAGCCTTGTCTTGTACCAAAGCTGGCATTTGAACTGCTTTTGATGAACATCTGTAGGATTGTTCCTAGCCAATGTGTTCACTTCATCTTCATCTTTTCTAGCTGATTTTCTTTCAAGCTCTCTAAGTTTCTGCTTTGCTGTCATCAAGGCAGTGTACTAGACAGTAAATGAATTTTACTAAAACAGGCATAATTACTGGTCCTTATCTATTAGTTTCTTTTTTCACACTGGGAGAGCTGAAATTAAGTTGTTGATCAGTGTGGTGCCATCTTGGAAAATGTGTAAATAAAATATTGAGGGATTCTTATTCTGTTATTAGGATACTATTAAGAACAGTATTCTGAAGAGATGTAAATGTAATGTTTTCTATTTATAAAACCATTCTAAGACCCTTTATGGAGTATGAGACTAGCTTTTATATGTACTCTACTGTGGATATTAACAGACTGGAAAAGTACAAAAGTATTTTGCTATAAAGATTAGAGGAATGTCTGTCCTAACTTATGAAGAGAGTCTCAAGAAGTTAAGATTATTTTCAGTAAGCTGTAGGTAGTTAAGGGGAGATTTAATCTATATATTAAAAAGCCTAAAAATGAAGAAATTGGGTTCATACTGGGAATTTATTTTCTGAATTATGAAAAGGATACAAATGATAAAGGAAAAGATCTAGAAGAACTGGGATTTTTTCCAGTTTAAAGCTGTTTGTAGATAGAATTCACATCCATTGGAAACTAAACAGGCTGATACTGTAGACTTGTTTAAAAGTAAATTGGATTTAATTGGGATGATGTACATTGGACCTTGTCCTCATGGAGGAAGGCCAATAATGATTGCTTTTGAAGGTCAGGACTTATCATAAACATCAAAACACTGACTGGGACACTGAAGGACACACAATCCACTCAGACTAACTCCTTCCTACTGGGACTTTCATTATACTTGCTACTAGGGGGATTCTCCTATGTTTTTACAAATGCCAATCCCCTATCTCCACATGCAGTATGGTCATCATCACAGTTCATGTTTTGAATGTCAACACTTCACAGTCCCTCAAAAGGATCACCACTACAGTGGAACTGACTAGTTCCCTCCCCCAAGGAAGGCAATGAAATACAGAAAAGGGGACAAAATCCTTTTTGTGGGTTACGGACAAAAAGGTCACTAATGAACTGAGTGGTTGTTTTAACACAGCAGCAAGTTCATGGGCTGGATTCCAAAACAATTTGGTATGGTATCTGAACATGTCGCACCACACCTGATTCTACAACACAGGGCTCCTTCATTCTTCCTTCAAACTAGGCAAATGAGGAATGGTAGAGCCTATGCCAAATTTCAAAAGGGAACTGGATGACCACACTGAACTAATCTGGCATTGTACAGTCCAGTCTAACAAGGCCAAATCAATGACAAATTCCATTACAGACTTCTTGTCATGGCAGAAGCTCCACCTATATATGGAAGAAGTTACTGCAAGCAGCAACAAGTAAAATGTTGAACTGCTTGCGTTACTTATACCCACATACAAATGGATCTGCTCTACTAGGAGAGTAGCATTGCTGGAACTGAATTCATCCTCAGGTCTTGGTGAGTAACTTCACTTGGTGGACTCTTCTTCTTCTTCTTCTTCTTCTTCTTTCGGCTTTTCCCGGTTAGGGGTCACCACAGCAGATCACCTGTCTGCTCATGATTGGCAGTGGAGTTTTACAGTGTTGAGTTGCCAGCCCGGCGCCCAACCTTCCACAGAAGGCACACACATGCACGCATACCTAGGGCCAATTTGAAATACAGGCAAATGCACCCAGATAAGGACAATTTCACAATGCAAAAAATAGGATCACAAATGGAAATGTAGAACAGAAGATTAGTAAAGAAGTTAAACAAATAGAAGCTGAAGTTATGGAATGCCTGCAAAGATATGGATTTAGCATAGAAAGTCTAACACAGGTTCTGTCACAGCATGGTGGAAAAATGAATCCCCAAAGTTAGGAGAAGTAAGGGGAAACTGGTGGAGCGGGACACACCTGAAAAGAAATATTGTCATAGGAAGGAAAAAGAGATTTAATGTAGAACAATATTTCTGCAAAGTTGAAAGCACAACTAATCAACACAAAAAAGCAGCACCAAAGATATTTGAAGAGAAATACAGACAAAGGCATCTGGATATGGAAAGTTTCATAATACAAAAAAGAATAACAAAATGGGGGGGACTAAAACAGAGGATTAGTAATGGAGAAGTTAAAGAAAGGAAAATTTAAGTTGTGGATTACCTGTGAAGTAAAGGATTTAGTGTAGAAAATCCAGGTCTGGTAACATCACAGCATGATGGAATATGCCCTCAAATTAAGAGGTGAAATGAGAAGCAGCTGATCACTTGCCATATGAAGATACTCTGCAGCCTTCAATAGGCAACCAGTACAAAAGTTCTGTTGGAGTTGCACAGCAAGGGAAGAAGCAGGAAATGGAAGAAACTCTGATGCACTCAATGTTGTGAAGTGACAGGCCATTGATTTACCATAAGAATGAGCAGCAGATGGCACAGGATGCAGCTGAAGAGAAAGTGTTGCATGATTTAATAGAGATGGATATATATATAAAGCTTAATGAAAGAAATACTGAAAGTGAATAAGACCCAAAATATTAGAAGTCTGGTAAAACAGATGAACTCAGTAATCAAGACTATTAACAGAAATTCATGTGATATAACATAAATAAATAGAACAAATTACTATGCAGCTAAATTAATAACAGATACATTTTACCACAAAAACACAGAGCAAAAGGGAAAAAAGGGAAGAAGTCAAATGCCATCATGGAAGCATCAACTAGAGAAAACTATAAAGCGATTAAGACAGTGTCACTGTTGGAAGTGTATAGAAGAAGGAACAAATCAACAAAAATCCTTAGAAAGATAGACATGATAAAAGCAATGTGCAGTATCAGAACAGACTAGGATCTATCATACATTATTGCAAATAATAAACTAAAAATATAAGCACAGATGGAAAACGTAGAAGATATGCAGATAAATATAAAGGAAAAGTACAAAATAAGCTATTCACTGATGACCCATAAATGTTATACAGAGACCTGGGAAACAAAGCAAAATGAATAGAAACACCACCAAAAAGAAGAAATAGATATGTTTTGGAGAAGTATCTATGAAGACCCTATGCAACATAACAAAGATGCTGAATGGATGAAAGAAGTAAAAGAAACAGTAAGAAGTTCAAATGTATAGGATATGAAATAGGATGAAGTAACGGCCAGAGAAAATGAAACAAAATTAAGAAAAGCTCCTAACTGGAAAACCTCAGGCCCAAATGCAGTACCTAACTTCTGGCTAAAAGTATTGACATCTTCACATGAAGAATTAGTCATGAGTAAGAACTACTTATATGTACTTCCCAAGCAGACAACAACCTGGTTAACAACAAGAAAAATGATACCCCTCCTTAAGAGTGAACCTGCAAGCTATCGTAAAAACTATAGACTGATAGCATGCCTTCTGAATTCATATAAACTATATACTGGAATTAATGCTGACAGAGTTTATAGTCATTTAGAAGAAAACTGAATTATGGAAATAGAACAAAAGAATAACAAAAGATAATTTGTTGTTAAATAAATTTATAATGGATAATTGTAAAAAGAGGGAAAATCTAAGTATGGCATGGATAGATTATAAAAAAGCATTTGACAGCATCCGTCATTCATGGATAAAGGAATGTTTACAGATGTATAAGATACAACCTGTATCGATCAATTACATTACAGTGCCCCATGAAACAGTGGCAGACCACTTTGCAGCAAAGCCATGATAATGGACAAATTATTATCCCATGGATAAAATTCAAAGGGAGATATTCAAGGGTGACTCTTTGTCACTTCTGCTCTTTTGTCTTGCCCTTAACCCAAAGTGTAAATACGTAACATCTTCCTTTTCTGGATGATTTTAAACTATATAGTTCATCGCATAAGAAGTTGAAAGCACAACTACAAGTGGTAAAAACTTTCTCAGGTGATATAAAAATATCACTTGGTCCTGATAAATGTGCAAAAGCAAATTTAAAGAGGAAAGCTGTAACACCAAGAAAATATCAGTCTAGGAGAGGAATGTGATATAAATGAACTTGATCAGAAGGGGGTGTGTAAAGATGAAGAATCAACAATAAAGCATGAACAAATGCAAACAAAACTCAGTAAAGGATATTTTAGAAGTCTAAAATTAATATTGAAAATAGCCCTGATATTTAGGAACAAAGTCAAAGCTATAAACAAATTTGCTCTTCCTATTCTATCTTACTGTTTTGGGGTATTTGACTGGCCCCAAAAGGTACTGGATATGTTGAACAGGAAAACAAGAAAAACACTTCATGCTTATCAAATGATATATAAAAATCAGTGTCTATAATCCCCGTACTGTAGAAGGTATGGGCCTCCTCAAAACTGATTATATGAATAGGTTTACAATCAAAGGACTACATACATATCTGCTGACTTCACTAGATTCAAACATAGTGAAAGTTTTTAAACATGTGGGGAACAAGTGCAAGATGACTCACTACTAAGATTAGCAGAAGCGTATCTGTGTCAAATGGGAATGGAAATCAAACCAGAAACAGAT
>NC_056730.1:486040227-486052727 GCF_019279795.1 Protopterus annectens | reverse complement strand
GTGTAATCTTTTGGGGGTATTTAAATAGGCAATATAACAGTGTTCAAGTGTAATACACGTGAATTATAACAGTGAATATGCAGATTTATCAATAAGGCATTAATGCAGTGTATCCTGGCTTTGCCTACATCATGGTTAGACAAACAAATGTGTATGTGTTTGTATATGCATAAGTATGTATGTGTGTGTGTATTTATATGTACATGTGTATATATATATATATATATATATATATATATATATATATATATATATATATATATATATATACTGTATTTATTATTTTTTTCTAAATGAATTTACAGTGATTTATTTTTCTACACAGCCGCAGAGATGTGCAACTACTTGTGGATGGGGTGGGTATGCGGCATACTCTGATGGTCAGTTGTGGACAGCAAACAACTATTTTATACTAAGAAAGCACCATATCTAAGAACAGCATACATATGTCAAAAAGTAGACATCAGTGTCCACAAATGGTGCCCACAACAAGCATTACAATGGAAGTATTCCCATTTGCATACGTGGTTTCAAAGGTATGTCTCACAAATGTAGGCAGTACTATAACATACAGATAGTACATCTTCCATGCAAGTCTTCACTTTCAACAAACATATGGCAGAAGCAGTATACTCATGTCCATATTGATTATAGACCTAAAACAGGATATAACACAAACAATGTGACATGAAATAAATGGGCATACCTTGGCATCAGGAATCGGCACTATTTCCCCATTTTGAGGTAATCCCATATACGTGAGCATTTCAGAATACTGCAAACTTATATGACATATCAGTTGCCATTTTTTACTCTTTGGTACCATATATCCCTAATGGTTGACATTACCATACAATCTTTCAGAATTTCACAAACTGATATCAGACATCTCCAACATCTGTCAACCCTTGTTAAATTCAAATGTATGCACCAAAATACACAAATCTTAAAGGGGAAATGAGCTATGTAGGTATAGGGAGATAATCCCCTTATTGGGATTCAGGCAACCTGGTTTAAATTAATGACCCAATAACTTTTTAAGAACTGGTAGTGGAAAGGAGAGCTGATGAGGCTGTGCCTGCTTATCCTGCTTCAGCAGAGGCACGGGGGTGACATGCTAGTGTGAGGCAGGCCATTCCTGAAGCCTTAGTGAAGCTCAGAGACATGAACAATGGCCAGAGTTGGTGAATGTGCAAACTATCAGAGGGAGTTACAACTTATGAGGGGTGTGTACCCACCTAAAGAGGCACTCTTGACTAACAGCTCACAGTAGTTGTCTTGATATTGCCATCTTAGAGGGAGCTGAGCTGTATCAATCCATCCTCTGTGGGCAGCAATGGTGGCTCCCAGCCTCACTTTTCTGCTGTTTCCTGTCTTTGCCAGTCCATACTAGCTGGTGTGATTGGGGGGAGGGGATTAAATGCCTTGGTGAGTCTATATAACTGTGTTTTTATACAGAAGAGGGCACAGGATAGGCACACATCCTCAGAAGTCATTGCATCCATCAAAACTACAAAAGATTTTCAAAACAAAAAAAAAACCTGCACATGCACATGTATATGATGAAGGACATATTACCATAGAGAGACAGCAGCAGATTTACAGAAATGTATGGCCTTTTCAGGCATGTCTTAAATATTGCAGGCATTTAGAGTACAATGCAGTATAGTCATACCTAGATAAACATACAGCTGGTATCTGCCAATATGTGATAGTCTGTAAAATATGACCATATTTGTCCTACAACACTGAACAGTACAATGCAACGCAATGTTTAATAGGTAGTTGATACTTGATTCACTAACAGTAGTAATGCAGTTACTGTGCACACAAGTTATCTCTAACTATATGGTCACATACCACTGCTAAGCAGCACTAGTTGCTGTTCTAACCAGTATCTCTGTTGTGTTAGTAAAAACAGAACAATTATGATAAGCATATCATCCAATCACCCATGAGTATTTGCTGCATAAGTTATGATTGCATAACAGCAGACGTGTGATACCCAGTAGTGGTACACACAGGCATGGAGCAAGGTGATTACTCTCCAATATTCAGAAAAAGACAAATCAGTTAAGTGCTACTATAGCATGAGACCTGATCTTAACAAATATTAAGTCTTCCTGCTTTAGGTGGTCGGGTCTCATGCTAGCTAGTCAAATCTTCCAGTACTGACCAGCAAGACGCTGGCAGAATAAAAAACACATTTGTTTCTGCCTCCTGTCTGTACAAGTAACATATCCAAGACTTCTTGTTATAAACTTAGAAAGTGGCTAGAATAACAGGATGTGTGTTCACCTGCATTTTCTGAAGAATACAAAGTTTGAAACTCAAATGTATGTCATTATTTAGTGGCCTCAATCCTCAGAGATTTGTTCAAACACAAAAGACTTTATGAAGAGCAGGCAAAACATATAAAGCAAAAACCTGGACATTCTACACAAATCTGGACAGTTGAGAGGGATGGAAAGGTGAGTATAAACACAACAGACTGTGTTTCTCTTTCTGACAGTGCTTGCTAAGGGATTTACAGATATGAAAGCTGGCAAAATACTTGGTGCTTTTTTTCCCCTTGTAACTAGTAGTACATGGAGTAGATAAAGCTCCATGCACTACAAAGAATTATGACAGGGTCTCTGATCACAACCTTTAGTTATGTGTTCTCGACATGGATGCCAAAATTCATCTTCCCGGCAACCTAATCCTTATCCTCTATATTCAACATACATTATGTTTACATAAACAATTTAGCAGCCGTGTGTGCAATGAATTTATGAATGTGTAAAATAATAGGGTATAGGCTCTTCTTTTTGTTTGTCAGTGTGCTGTATTGGTTGTTGGTATTTAGTCAATACTGTTATGTGTCATGAGGTTCTGCTTTTATGTACAAAATGAAAGCATTAAACCTTTTTTATTTGCTCAACAATAAAAAATCTTTGGATTTGTATTTGGAAGTTTGGTCATTTGGTTTCCATTACCATGCGGCTGTTGGGCATTCTTGGTTTTGTTTTTTTATGTGTCATGGGGTAGGTATATTGCTACGTATACAGTATGGATATGCTATTGATGCATTCATGGTGTTGATGTTTGATGACTTGATTTGCCACTAGTGTATGATTGAAGGAGTTTTGTAAAGCCTTTAATGACCATCTGACTTTACTGGATGCTGCAATGTGGTTTATTGGGAGTGATACTGTAATAAGATGTGTTGATAAGATGCAACTAGGAATCAGGTATTTACATAGAGGGTATGACCTAACAGTGAGGTTCTGAAATAATACTCAGTTTTCTATTGTGACACAGTTTAGGGATGTCACCGCCTGTTAATTTGCGTATAACGGACGGCGCAGTGGTGCAGCAGTAGCGTTGTCACCTCACAGCAAGAGGATCTCCGGTTTGATTTTCGGATGGAGTGCCTTCTGTGCAGAGTCTGCATGTCCTCCCTGTGTTTGTGTGGGTTTCCTCTAGGTGCTCCAGTTTCCTCCCATGTTATAAAGACATGCATCTAGAACGTTTCTCACCAGGCCTCCCCTGAAAATTAGCTTCATTCCAAGTCGGACTTTCCCAGTTAACAAATGTTAAATAAATAAATATAATCCAGGAGTTGCTGTCACATAGTTATAATCATGTTCTTACGATATCAGTTGTCTAAGTTAACAATGCGTACTGCTAGCTTTGGGAAATACAACTGTAATTATGGTATAATACAGTTATACAATATAACTACCTCTTGGATAATGTAAATTGAAAATACTGATATTATTATAGTGGAGATAATAATCTCGGTAAGATTACTCTATGTATGATATTGTTGGTTAGTTGTTTGTATGTGTAAGCCTGTTACAGAGATGTCAAATAAGCTTTGAAAGTATAGCAAGAAAGCTACAATTCCCTGCTTTTTCTGTTTTCAAACAGCTTGAATGTGTGATACATTAAACATGGATACTCATTAATTAAAAAAGATGAATTATAGTTATGGTTTGACTACATAAACATGTACATTGTGTGTATAATACACTATGTTATAATGGGTCTATATTATCTTGTCGAAATGGCATAACATTGAATGCCGTTTCAATGATAAACAGCTAACTGCAAAAACAGCAAAAGCTCAGGTCACCAATGTTTTTCCTAGGGAAAAAATCGGTAGACCAACAAGACATAACACACCAGTTAAAACATTTCAAAGTGGAGGGCTTTGCCCCCCAAACCCCCCAAAGCTTCCCACACCCCCCTAACTAAATATACCAACTCTGAGATCACACTATGGGGTGGGGGGTAAAGGGCAATGTCACAGTGGCAGCCAATCGATTTTTTTCCCTAGGAAAAAAAATCGCTGACCTGAGCTTTCACTGTATTTCCAGTTCACTGTTTATTTGTCGTTGAAATGGCATTCGCTGTTATGCCATTTTGACAAGATAATATAGAACTGTTATAATATAGGGGCATCCTAGTACACTCTGAGTACACACTAGCATACATTTAAGTTACTAGATCACTTATAGTATTTCTATCTGAGAAGGACTCATGGGTAATACGAAAACTGTAGCTAAGCACATATCTGTTGAAATTCTGTCTCCAGATATGAAGTCCACTTAGGACATATGAATTCCAACATATTTACTTTGAACTGCCTACAAAAACAACTTGAGTTAAAAAGGCTGGAAGGGACCAAAGTGACAGAAAAAATTAAAACTTCTACTTTTTTTACAAAAAAAAAAAAATACACCAGTAGTACTGCAGAAATAGTACCACACACCCTAAAATAAAATTTGGATCCCCATTAGCAATACAGACAAATTACCAACCTCCAGTTCATTTCACATGTAGTTGCTATTTCTACACTTTCTGGTAAACATAATGCATGTTAAACATATTTTATATTATCTGTGCATGCAACTGCTGTCACTACATTGTGCTACACATGTATACTGTTATGGAATCATATAATTTTTTTTAATAGTATGCAACAAATAATAATAGTTATGTAATATATTAACCACAACTGTGGATGCTATTTTCCCAGCTCCCTACTCATATAACTATATTTTATCTGCATGATGAATCATATCATAGTAGTTTGTGATAAGAGGTAATACAGATGCTGGTCCTGTTCAAGAGTAGTACATGAGCATATTATTACAGTTTCATAATACATCGCATTACTAACACGTACAAACCACTACTGACTTGCTGTTACACTTTCCTTTACATGATACACTGATCTATACAACACACACATGTGCTCATACTGCTCAAACCACAGTATACAGATAACAGCTGTACATGTATCCAGGCATAACCACACTGCATGGTGCTGAAACTACCTGTGATATTCTGGGCATACCTGTAAAGTATAGGTTTTTGCAACTTCCCTTAGCTTTCACTCCACTCTGGTGGTGTGCCTTACATCATATCCATATTCCTCTCCTTTTTCAATGCAGATATGCAACTCTATGGAGGTTATATGGCTTGGGCTGATTTTTGTGGAAATGTGTCTCCCCTAAGCCCTCCTCTACTTGATAGAACAGTAATTCAGTGTGACTCAAGTGATTGGCCTCTCTGTGATGGGGTCACTACCTGGGTGCAGGAGGACAGTAAGCCTGAGATCCCTCACCGATGCTCAATATGATGGCTTAAAACAGTGCTATGAGGCCCTACTGCTATATACTATTCAGAAGGTAGAAAGTGATTGTGAGCTACCAAGCACGGGTCTTTCTTTATGTGACCCCCCACCCCTAAAGTGATAATACCCTCCCATGGGCTGCCATTCAGCTAGTCCAGTTAGCATTTGTGGGACTGGTCTTGACCAAAGTCCAGGACACAAGGATCACTGCCTCACTCCATCACATTGTTATCATCCCTCTCCTCAAATAGAGGTGAGCAGGCATAAATTCATAATTTTCCCAACCTGCTCTTATAGGAACCTGTGCGGCATAAATGAGCCCAGGTCTGTGTCATTTTCAGGGCTTCATCCCTCTACACCAAAGTAGCTGGCTTGCTCTGCAAGAGTTACAAACTTTGGCACATATGATTGGATCAGTAAGTGTTTGTGAGCATTGGCATTATATGCTACCAGTCCCCAGTAAGCTACATATTTTACAGAGAATAAGATTCTGAAACAGCGCATGCTATGATGCATTGCACTGGAGAGTTACTGTAAATACAGTGGCTAATATGTCATGCACGTCTGTAGTATTCTGAAACAAGCACATATATGGGATCATTACCTCTATCTCTATATAGTTTACTTTTGTCCTTTGTTGAACAGGTTAGTACCACTAGGCCAGTGGCCTCTTTTCACATGAGACCCAGGAGTGTTTTTTCTACTACTAGGTGAAATTTGGTCAGGGCATCAAGGAAGTTTGCTACTCTTTTCAGTAAGTGCCACAGGGTCTTTTACATCCATTTAAGCTACCACCGATGCAAGCATATGGGAAGGTCTGAATGGAGAAATCATAAATCAGCAGGGGTCATAATGGAGACATGATAATTCAGCATGGGGTCTAAATAGAGAAATGATAAATCAGCAATCAAAGGAGAGTAGTATTGTTGGAACTGAATTCATCCTCAGGTCTTGAAGAGAACCTTCATGAGGTGGACTCTGTTTTTCACAAACTCTCACCAAGATGAAACTGATATATAGACTGTATTTTATATAGCATATATTATGGACAGAAGTAGGTTAAAAATAAAATAAAAAAGATAGCTGGGTGCACAAGTCCCAGGATAAAAGTGTCCAATTCTGGTAGGTGCATTGGTGCCAGGACTGGAAAAAATAGTGTAGAATCCTCAAGAAGTGGAAATGTTTCTACAATGGGGCTAGGCCAGGCTCAGGGAGAGGATAACCCCCCCCCCCCCGTTGTAGAAGGAAGCAGTAGTCCACAAAAATCACAAAACCTGATAGGCCAAAAAAAGAGATATAAAGATGAAAGTGTGGCCTATTGAGGATAAGAAAGAAATTATGTATTGTTACTACCATGCAAGAAAGATAGAATTTCCAGACAGAAGATATACAAAAATATTAAGAGAGAAATTAGAGGAAAGGAAAATACTTGCACAAGAAAAAATGTCAGAAGCTTCAAATGAGAAGTTGTGTTCATTAATACAACAGATAAATGAAAAACATTATAAAGACTAAAAAGTCTTGGGCCGTTTTGAAAAAGAAGTAACTAAGTGCAAAAATATAAAGAACAGAATCTAGTGATTTTTGAAAGCTATAAAAAAGAAATGTGGACATAGGAAGGAAAGAGAGCGCTGATGGTGAGGTATTTATGCAAAGGAGAAAGTCAAATTAATCAATACAGTAGAGAGTCGATTATCTGAACTAAGTGGGACCTAGGGTAGTTTGGATAATCAAACTGTTCAGATAATCAAACATAATTGAACGGATAAAAAACTTCTAAAATCTTGTTTTTTTCTGCATGCAAGAATACACTTTTCAACTATTCAACAATTCCAGTGGACAATAAAGAATATTTTTCACATGCAAGCTGGCTACAAGCTCAAACAACATGCTCAAGCAAGTACATATAATGTTTACATATTCAGACTTTATGATTTTTCTTACCAAAATCTTTGGAAGGCTGGTTCAGATAATTGACGTTTTGGATAATCGATGTTTGGATAATTGACTCACTACTGTACAAAAAAGCAGCTCCAAAAATATTCAAAGAGAAATACAGATAAGTGCAACCAAATATGAACATTTCACTATACAAAAAATAAGATCACAAAGAGGAAACACAGAACAGAAAATTGGTAAAGTAGAAGTTAAAAAAATAGAAGCTGAAGTTATGAAATGCCTGCAAAGTGAAGGATTTAGTGTAGAAAACCTAACACAAATTATATCATAGCATGATGGAACAACGAGTCCCCCAAGTAAGGAGAAGCAGGAGGAGCAGGAGACATCTGAAGAAGAAATATAGACATGGGAAAGAAAAAGAGATTTAATATGGTGCAATATTTAAGCAAAGGAGAAAGCAAAACTAATCAATATAAAAAGAGCAACAGCAAAGATATTTGAATCGAAATATAGGCAAAGGCATCTGGATATGGAAAATTTTACAATACAATAAATAAGAAAACAAAGAGGAAAAGCAGAAAAGAGGATTAGTAATGGAGAAGTTAAAGAAATAGAAATTGAGGTTATGGATTACCTGTAAAGTGAAGGATTTAGTGTAGAAAATCTGACTCTGATAACATCTCAGCAGGATAGAGCAATGGATCCCCAAATTAAGGAGAAACCAGTGGAGCGGGAAACATCGGAGCATTTGCTATATGAAGACACTTTGGAGCCTTCCACAGGAAACCAGTACAAAAGTTCAGCTGGAGTTGCACAGAAAGGGAAGGAACAGGAAACTGTGGCAACTCGGATACAGTCAATGTCATGGAGTGATAGGCCAGTGAGTTCCCATATGAAAGAGCAATGGATGATGCATGATGAAACTGGATAGAATATGGCACAGGAAGATTTCCTGGAACTTTCTCTAGAATGCTCTCAGGAAATGGAAAACAAAGAATGTGCCTCAGTTTAGAAGAAAATGATTTAAGAGAATGATTGCTTTATTTAATAGAGATGGAGAAACATATTAAGATCAATGAAAGAAATAGACTACAGAAAGTCAATAAAACCCCAAAAGTTAGAAGTTTCATAAAACAAATTAACAGCACAATTAGGGCTGTTCATAAAAATTCATGCAATATAACATAGATATATAGGATGTATTATTGTGCAGCTCAATTAATAAACAGATAAAGTCCTACCACAAAAGCGCAGGGCAGTAAGGGAAAGGAAGGGAGAAATCAAATACCATCATGGAAGTATTGATTAGAAAAAACTATAAAGCAATTAAGACAAGAAGTGTCACCGTTACAAGGGTATAGAAAAGGTAATAGATCAACAGAAATACTCAGAAAGATAGATGTGATAAAAGCAATACACAGTATCAGAACAGATCAGGATTAATCACGCACTATTGCAAATAGTAAACTAAACATATCAGCACAGGCAGAAAAAGTTAGAATATATGCAGATACTTTTAAAGGAAAAGTACAAAATAAGCAATTTATTGATGACCCAACAAAGTTTTAAAGAGAAGTGGGAAATAAGGCAAAAGGAACTCAAACACCACCAAAAAAGTAGAAATAGATACATTTTGGAGAAATGTGGAACATAACAAAGATGCTGAATGGATAGAAGAAGTAAAAGAAAGAATAAGAAGTTTAAATGTGCAGGATATAAAATGGGATAAGTAATAGACAGAGAGATTGGAGCAAAGTTAAGAAAAGCCCCTAAATGGAAAACCCCAGATAGAGATGCAGTACTTAACTTCTGGCTAAAAGTATTAATATCTTTACATGAAGATTTAGCCATGAGTAAGAACTATTTATATGAGCACCCTGAACAGACATCAGCCTGTTTAACAACAGGAAAACAATATGCTACTTAAGAGTGAACCTGCAAGCTATCCTAAAAACTATAGACCAATAACTTGCCTTCCAACAATGTATAAACTACATACTGGAATTGATGCTGACAGACTTTATTGTCATTTAGAAAAAAACTCAGTCATGGCAATACAACAAAAGGATCATCATCTTCTTTTGGCTGTTCCCGTTAGGGGTTGCCAGAGTGGATCATTTGTTTCCATTTCTTCCTGTCCTCTGCATCATGCTCTTTCACACCAACCGCCTGCATGTCCTCTCTCACCACATCCATAAACCTTATCTTAGGCCTTCCTCTTTTCCTCTTACCTAGCAGCTCCGTCCTTAGCATCCTTTTCCCAATATACCCAGCATCCCTCCTCAGCACATGTCCAAACCAACGCAATCTCACCTCTCTTGCTTTGTCTCCAAACTGTCCAACCTATGCTGATCCTCTAATATACTGATTCCTAATCCTGTCCATCCTAGTCACACCAAGTGCAAATCTTAACATCTTTAACTCTGCCACATCCAGCTCTGACTCCTGCCTTTTCGTCAATGCTACTGTCTCCAACCCATATAACATAGCTAGTCTCACTACCCTCTTGTAGACCTTCCCTTTCACTCTTACTGGTACCCGCCTGTCACAAATCACTCCTGACACTCTTCTCCACCCATTCCACCCTAGGTGTACTCTCTTCTTCACCTCTTTTCCACACTCACCATTACTCTGAACTGCTGATCCCAAGTACTTAAACTCATCCACCTTTACCAACTCTACTCCCTGCATCCTCACCATTCCTCTACCCTCCCTCTCATTTACACACATATATTCTATCTTAGTCCTGCTGACCTTCATTCCTCTTCTCTCTAGAGCATATCTCCATCTCTCCAGGGTCTCCTCCACCTGTTCCCTACTCTCACTACATATCACAATGTCATCTGCAAACATCATAGTCCACAGGGCCTCCTGTCTAATCTCATCTGTCAACCTGTCCATCACCACTGCAAATAAGAAAGGGCTCAGAGCTGATCCTTGATGTAATCTCACCTCCACCTTAAACGTATCTGTCACTCCCACAGCAGTCCTCACCAGTGTCACACTACCCTTGTACATATCCTGTACCACTCTTACATACTTCTCTGCCACTCCCAACTTCCTCACACTATACCACAACTCCTCTCTAGGCACCCTGTCATATGCTTTCTCTAAGTCCACAAAGACACAATGCAACCCCTTCTGACATTCTCTGTATTTCTCCAACACCACTCTCAGAGCAAATATTGCATCTATAGTGCTCTTTCCTGGCATGAAACCATACTGCTGATCACTAATAATCACCTCCCTTCTTAACCTGGCTTCCACTACTCTTTCCCATAACTTCAAGCTGTGACTGATCAATTTTATCCCTCTGTAGTTACTGCAGCTCTGCACATCACCCTTATTCTTAAAGATAGGTACCAAAACACTTTTTCTCCACTCCTCAGGCATCCTCTGACTTTCCAAAATTTAATTAAACAGTCTGGTTAAAAATTCCACTGCCATTTCTCCTAGGCACCTCCATGCTTCCACTGGTATATCATCTGAGCCAACAGCCTTTCCATTCTTCATCCTTTTCATAGATGTCCTTACTTCCTCCTTGCTAACCTGCTTCACTTCCTGATTCACAATCCCCACATCATCCAACCTTCTCTTTCTCTCATTCTCTTCATTCAT
The DNA here is from genome assembly GCF_019279795.1 of Protopterus annectens. Taxonomy (NCBI): domain Eukaryota; kingdom Metazoa; phylum Chordata; order Ceratodontiformes; family Protopteridae; genus Protopterus; species Protopterus annectens. The sequence continues at coordinate 486,041,584 of NC_056730.1, read as the reverse complement.
CAGCCCTTCAAAGTACTCTTTCCATCTACTCAACACACTCTCCTCACTTGTGAGTACGTTTCCTCACTGTCCTTTATCACCTTTACTTGCTGCACATCTTTCCCAGCTCTGTCCCTCTGTCTAGCCAATCGGTACAGGTCTTTTTCTCCCTCTTTAGTGTCCAATCTCTCATACAACTCTCTATATGCCTTATCCTTAGCCTTCGCCACCTCTCTCTTTGCCATGCACCTCATCTCCTTATACTCATGTCTACTTTCTTCATCTCTTTGATAATCCCACTTCTTCTTTGCCAGCCTCTTCCTCTGTATACTCTCCTGTACTTCCTCATTCCACCAGCATGTCTCCTTGTCCTCCTTCCTCTGTCCAGATGTAACACCAAGCACCTTCCTAGCAGTCTCCCTTACTAGCTCTGCTGTAGTTGCCCAGCTATTATGTAACTCTTCACTGCCTCCCAGTGCCTGTCTTAACTCTTCCCTAAACTCCACCTCACAATCACCCTTTTTTAACTTCCACCATTTAATCCTTGGCACTGCTTTCACACTCCTCCTCTGCTTCTTGATCACCAACATCATCCTACAGACCACCATTCTATGCTGCTTAACTACATTTTCCCCAGTCACCACTTTACAGTCTCCAATCTCCTTCAGACTGGCCCTCCTACATAGGATATAATCCACCTGTGTGCATCTTCCTCCACTCTTTTACATCACACTATGCTCCTCCCTCTTCTTAAAATGCGTATTCACCACAGCCATGTCCATCCTTTTCGCAAAATCCACAATCATCTGACCTTCTGCATTCCTCTCCTTAACACCATACCTACCCATCACTTCCTCATCCCCTCTGTTCACTTCACCAACATGCCCATTGAAGTCCGCTCCAATCACTAGTCTCTCAACCTTGGGTACACTCACCACCACTTCATCCGACTCACTCCAAAATATTTCTTTTTCATCCATCACACACCCAACTTGTGGAGCATATGCACTAACAACATTCATCATTACAGCATCAATTTCAAGCTTCATAAACATCACTCTTTCAGACACTCTCTTCACCCCCAAAACTTATGGAACAAAGGGTCATTTGTTGTGAAATAAAGTCATAATGGAGAATTGTAAAAACAGGAAGACTCTAGGTATGGCTTGAATTAACTACAAAAAAAGCATTTGATAGCTTCACACATTCACGGATAAAAGAGTGCTTACAAATGTATACGCAGAGCTGGATCAAGGTCAAATGGAGCCCTAGGCAGAGTAACAGATTGGGGCCCCCCAGAGCAGCCCCCACTGTGCCCCTCCTTAGCCATTCCAGTGTTCCATTACTTGGCTATTTCTCCCCAGTTGCCTTAAACACT
>NC_056730.1:486027727-486035227 GCF_019279795.1 Protopterus annectens | reverse complement strand
TAATCCATTAAGCTGTCTACTTAACAGATTAGGTCATGGGTACAGTTTGGCTCCTAGAAAACAAAAAAAGTATAAATACTTTTCATCTTCTTTTTGTGGATGATTTTATATTGTATAATTCATCAGATGAGGAACTGAAAGCATAACTGCAAGTGGTCAAAACTTTTTCAGGTAATATAAGAATGTCATTTGGTCTTGATAAATTTGAAAAGCAACCTTTAAAGCAGGAAAACTGCAGCACCAAGAAAACATCAGCCTGGGACAATAATGTCATATAAATGAACTTGAGCAAGAGGAAGTGTATAAATATTTGAGAACTGGTGAAGGATCAACAATAAAATGTGAACAAATGTGATTAAAACTTAGTAAGGAATATTTTAGAAGACGAGAAATTAATACTGAAAATTGCAAAAACAGCACTGGCATCTGGGAACAAAGTCCGAGCTATAAACCAATTTGCTCCTCCTATCCTAACTTATAGTTTTGGAGTGATTGACTGGCCACAAAAGGTGTTGGATCAGTTGGACAGGAAACAATAAGCGTATCAAAACCCAACAACCATGCAGGACAAAGCCTTTACTCCTTCTCTGTTGCCAAACTTTGGAATGCTCTACCCACTCCTATTACTCAAATAGACTCCTACAAAGCTTTCAAAAGTGCACTAAAGTCCCATTACCTTGATAATCTTATGTGCTCCTGCAACAATTGGCCTAAACCACCTTGATTACATTACTTTCACTAGAAACTGCCTAATATTTTTTACCTTAACTTTTCACCCCCAATTCCCCTATTTCATTTTTTTAGTTCCAATTCATACTCTTACTTTAGCAGCTTAATAGAAAAACCCAAATATTATGATTGCCTAACTGCTTAAAAAAAGTATATATATATATATATATATATATATATATATATATATATATATATATATATATATATATACCTTCTGTAATTGATGTTTTTTTCTGTATATGTAACTTTTTGTATTTGTTTTTATTGTAACTTTACTGCAGCTCCTTTTAAATCATGTACATACTTGCTGCCACAATGTTATAACCATTTATCTGTAACTGTATTTGGAGCTTTTCTTCCTGGGCCTCCACTGAAAATGGATCACTGATCCAGTGAACTTTCCCCAGTCACCAAATGTCAATAAATAAATAAATAAATAAATGTTTCATGCTTATTGAATGATTTATAAAAATCACTGTATACCAAGACTGCATTACATATTCCTCATACTGAAGGAGGTATGGGCCTCCTTGAAACTGATTACATGTATACAGTAGACCTGAAATTGTAGGGCTGCATACATATCTGCTGATCTCACAAAACCCAAATATAGTGAAAATATTAAAACATGAGGAGACTAGGTCTAAAATGACTTCTCTGTTTAGTTTAGCAGAAGCATATTGGTGTCAAGTGGGAAATGGAAATCAAACCAGAAGTAGATAAGTCAGGCAGCAACTGAATGTGCCATAAAACAAAAGAAAGAATACAAGAGGAAGGATCAGATGAGAAGGCAAGAAATGTGGAAAATGCATAAATATAGTTGCAAGCACAGAAAACTCTTGGAACAACTTCATGTTGATCAGAATCGAATGCAGGAATGGTTAAGGAGAGGAGAATTTAAAGCAAAAGACGAAAGGTTAATATTGGTGACCCAAGATAGTGGATTATGTACGCACTGGTTTACAAAGTCCATTGAACATGTGGGAGAAACAGACAAATGCAGGCTTTGTAAAACAAAATTGGAAACAGTTGCACATCTTGTTGCTGGTTGTGATATACTAATGGCAGAAGGACTGTATACTGAAAGACATAATAATGTAGCAAGACTGTTGCATTGTAGATTGTGCAAACATTATAATATTGAAGTAGTTGAAATACACTGGAAACATGAGCCACAAAACATTATAAAAAATGAAGTTTATATCACACTGAGTCACCCATTACCAGCAGTTCAAAAAACAGACGTGATAAAACCAGATATAGTAGTCCATGAAAGAAAACAAAAATCATTGAAATTGCTACACCTAGTGACTACAGTGTCTTACATACAGAGAAAGAGAGAGAGAGAGAGAGAGAGACAAAAAGTCATAAAATACCACTATTTACAGGCAGAAATGAGGCGATGTGGAAGAAGGATACCCAGACAGTTCCTTTAGTAGTAATAGCAATGGGTCTTATAAAAAGAATTTACAGTCATACTTAGCAATGTTACAGATACATGTAACTCCATATGAATTGAGAAGGAGTCCTTACTGTGCAGATTGCAAGTGCTGCGAAGAACACTTCTGGCTAACATCAAAGATTGAAACAATACTAATATCATGAACTTTAATCATACTTTGACTTAAGAATAGGGTCCATTCCCTCATGGTATTAAAAACCCAAAAGACTTGGAGAAATTAAAAACCTGGGAGACCATATATATATATATATATATATATATATATATATATATATATATATATATATATATATATATATATATTAGTGTGTGAGTGTCTGTCTGTCTGTGTGTATATGTATGTGCTTGTGTACATATGACTAAAGTAAGCAAAACCAACATACACTGAAATAGTGCATTGGAAAAAATCCATCATCAATGTAATTCATGTACATATCGCAAATGAATGGTGCTTTTTACCTTACCCCTTTAATTACCCTCAAAAGGCTTAGTTTTAATACTGTAAGAATTTTTGGAATTTCCATTTCTGTATCTGTACATATAACCATAATGTAAGCAAAACCTACATACACTGCATTAGTCTAGTGGAAACATGTCTGCCTTGTCAATATTCCTATTGCTTTGAATATCACACATGAATCCTGTTTGTTGCACTGCCCCTTTCACTACACTAGGTACTTCACAATAGTATGGTATAAGACTTTTCATAATCCTGCCCATGGTATCTTAAAGTGACAAGGATTTTGCTGGGTGTTCACCGAGAATTCTATTATTCTATAAAATCAAAATATGTACTTTGTATTTGTATTTGCTCATGCTTAATTTAAGGGTGCAGATGTACCTTTGGGTGCCAGGTGTGCAGTCAAACTCAGGATGTTTCTGTAGTTCCTGCATGACAGAAAGTGTTTATGTTTCTGTGATTATGGTAAGTCTTGATTGTTGTTACCGCTAATTCTTGACATTCTCTGTAAACAAAAATCTTAAAGTGTTAGTCACTTATCTCTGGACTACTGTCAGTTCTAATAATATGACAAAAGTCCGAAATTTTGTCACAAACAATAGTTCTACATTTCTCCTGTTGTAATATAAAGGGTGAAATTCTCCAAAATGAGTCTCCACTGTTTGTAGCAGACTGTGACCGTATTTTAACTGTGGTGAACCTATGGTGAAGGCAAGCAGACAACCTTCCTCTCCAAAAATCAATTAAACTATTTACAAAACAGCAGATGAAACCTATATCTAGACAAGGTAATGAGAGTCCCTAAAATTCTATGTTAATGAATGTCATTAACTATGCTGAGTGTTGTGACAAAGCTGCCTGAGAACTCAGTGGGGTTGCCCTTCCAAAGCTGCCTGAGGACTTAAATGGTCATCAAGTTCATCTGAGTTTCTTGGGTGCAGAAGTTCCATTTTTATGCACAACAAACCAAGTACTGCAAGGAGACACTCTGCTAGCAAAATACCAGGTATGACCAGGTGGAACTGCATGGCCATGAGTAAATTCAATGCAAACTGGTGAATGCAGACATAATGGCTGTATTGGAACATTTCTAAGAAGAGGGACGGGAATGTAGTAGCCATAAACATATCAGGGATTTCAATATATTTAAAATAAACACTAAAGAAACCCATCCCAACAGGAGTTTGAGGGACAGCTCACACTGTACACATCTACACGTATGTGCAGTCTCAGGACCCCGCAATTCCCAAATCCTTCAGTACACCTACACCTGTATGTGGAAGTAGGTACTGAAGGTGATCTGTCTTCTCATTCAATGTAAAATTATTGTGGTAAGGCATGCCAAACAGTCCTTTTGGCATTGGGGATAGGGCTCCATCAGTACACATTAACATATGCTGAAAAAGGACTGCTGAAGCCCCATTTTTAAAACTGGGCATACAGTAATATGCTCAGCTTGGAATCCAACCCAAGGCTTCATTGGCATTTTTGTTGATAGTCCAGTTAGGTGCTGGCATCTCTGATGTGAGAGGTACAGTATTGCAGTAAAGAGTGGTGTATCTTGATGGATAGTTCTTTTATGGGAATACTCTTGTCTATAGTTCCCAGATTAGTGAAAATTTAATTTGAACAAAGTCATCTGAATACTACAAAGACAGCAAAACAACAAATCAGTACTGTAACCAAAGTTTAAATACATAAGTTAAATTTTAGACATTACAAAAAAAAACATGTGAAGCCTCTAGAGGATTCACAGGTTATGCAGTGTTCTTACAGATGGTCTCAAGAAGTCCATGGAGATGTATGAAGAGGTAAATTTTAATGAAAGAGAAACAAAAGCATTAAATAATATATGTTCTAGGAAGATGAAGTTTTATGGGGGTGCGTACACAATTCTAGAGAATAAAGTAGTGTGAGCATTTTCATTCATCTTAGGGTCTTATTTAAACCCCATTAAAAGAGGGGACCTTAATAAGAATGAAGAAGGCAGGACTAGGAGAATGATGACCCCAATAGTCTATCATTTATCCTTGAGTTTGTCCTCTATTTATAATGAAGTATAAACCAAAAGACTGAAAAGTAAATGTACATTAAAATCATGAAGAAAATTAGAGAGGGACGAGAGACAGCAAAAAGAAAATATGTGATAAAGAATGTTCTGCGCAAGACTATTTGAAAGAAAATATAATTGGAAATTGAAAGATGAAATGTAAGAAAAGTATAATGACATATATACTTAGGAATACATTTTGCAAAGTTGAAAACTGGGAGCACTTTTCAGAAAAAAAGGGGGTGCAATTACGTAAAACACAGCAACAAGAAAGATTTTAAGTGATTATTTTGCACAAAGTGTATCACAGAAGAATGCCTGATTAAACTGAAAGGAAATACAATATTTTAAGTGAAATATTCTGGTAAAGAACTGCAACATAAAAGATATTGGCGCATATGCTTACTAAATGTAATAGAACTTAATACTTTGGAGCATGGTAAGTTACAAATCTATATATGAATATTTACAATCCATTCATGTTAGAATGATTTTATAAAATTCATGAAAATGAAAGAGTAAAAAGGAAAGATGAAGCTGATGAAATAGCAATGACTTATTTATGGCAAGTATGGTAAGGAGGATGTATGCAAAAAATGAGACAAAAAGAGGGATAGAAAATATACAGATATAGATAATAAGGATGGCTGGCGAATTAATGTTGGCTCAGTATGAAGTGAAAAAGTACAGAATTTATTGAAATTATTATTTTTTAATTAGGAAGAAAGAAAAGGTGAAGCAAACAATCTAAAATAATTGAAGAGAAAATTAGGAGGGATTTTACTTTCTGATGAAGATATAAGTTTGTATTATTTTGATGCCATTGTTTGTTAATTATTTGTTTTTAAAATGGGATGTTGGTTCAATGTCTTCTGTACATCTACATAATGCTAGACTGCAGTGCCAGCACTCTAAGGTAACTATAAGCATCTGGCATGAGGGAAGAACCTACAGCTTTCTGATCTTCCCAGCACTAGAAGCAAGTATGCTACCTGTAGAATCATTCATACAGACAATGCGCTTGAACATGAGTAAGTGTGTGTGTGTGTGTGCGTGTGTGTGTGTGTGTGTGTGTGTGTGTGTGTGTGTGTGTGTGTGTGTGTGTGTGTGTGTGTGTGTGTGTGTGTGTGTGTGTGTGTGTGTGTGTGTGTGTGCGCGCGCATGTGTGTGTGTAATTCTTAAACCATTATTTTGTCATCTAGGGACTAATAGTCTAATAGTGTCAGATTGTGCATATGCCAGTGTCTCAGATGAATGTAGGGTAATGGTGTACAGAGAGAAGGATCACTGTGATAATCAATATAATGCTTCTAAGTGGGTTCATATCAAAGTGATATCACCTCATTAGTCATAACTTTAACTTACTGTTAGTTACAAACTTTGATTCTGATCATAGTCTCTAGTTAGTCAGTCACTGAGGAGCACTTGATGTTCCACAAATCATTCAGTGAAGCTGGTCTGTGAATTTAACCTGCAAGTGACAAAGTATGGGTTCATGACATAACATGGAAAATTCTTTGCTTAGGAACCATAAGAAGACCAAGGTTTTGCTTGCACATATGCAGAAGTCAGCACACTTTAGCATTCAAGTTCCACAGTTCCAGTCTGTCTCTGGTTGTTACTATAAGGATAGTATAATGTTGTAGGGGGCATTTTAGCATGATTTTGGAGCCTAGTAATACTCTGTCATACTCTGGCCATTAACATATCCAGAAACCATCCCTTCTTTCTTGACCACAATTCTATCTTGATCTTCAGGCTGGGACCACCCAAGGGTAGGATCAAACTGGCAATACAAGCCTCACATTGGATGGTCTAAAGAAAGAAGCCAATGCAGTTTCATCGAGCAGTCATCCTTACCTACACCACACTATTTTTTTTTATGCCAGCCCTACAGCCCTCATTATGTTGGTCAGTAGGCATGGTGCAATTTCCACTGTGTTGAATCTAGGATATGTATTCACTTCCAAACATTTATATTAATCATCTGAAGCACAAACACTTCTTGTCTGGGTTGATGCTCAAATGTCTGTGCATATGAAGTATTCCTCTAGGACCTCCTTCCGAACAGTAGTTTTGTAATCTGCATTAGCCAGTTACTTCCTTCTGAAATAAGTGAGATGGCATTGGCTGTTAAATTCATGCTTCCTTGTGTGTCTACTCCAGTGTCCAGGCCACTTCTTCAGTGCAGATCATCCAGGTCACAGTCAGGCCTTTATCCCTCTGCATTACATAGCTAGCCTACAATGAAGGGGGTTTATTTTATTCTGTTATGCAGTTCTCAGTTTTACTCTGGAATAAAGATCAGATGATATTAAGGCTACCTGACTGTTGCCAGGAATTTCAGATTTTTACACAAAGCTGAGCTATTTCTGTTCGCATCTGATAAATGTATTGGTGTGCCTTGCTTGGCAAGGTGTTATTCTCTTTGCATTCCATGCTCAGAGAGAATGCAATTAGAAAATGGTTTGTGCATAGGCATTATTCTGTGTGCACAACATAATCAGAGCAGGAAATCAGAATATGTCTGCTGCCCATGTGTTACTCTGTGTTCTGCACATTCTCAATGAAATCAGAAGACAGCTAGAGTATGTTAGTCTGTGAGTGATATGCATTCAAAATATGAAGCTGAGTCTGTCTGATGTGCTGCATTCGTAAGCTATAGTACTCAGCTGAAATTCATTACATGTTCTCAGAGAACCAAAAATTAGAAGCTGCACCACAGTGTTATCTGCCCTCAGGGTAAGGCAAAAGTCTCTATGATTTATATCATCTATGTGTAGATTGTATTATGAA